>NC_082716.1:13428320-13769833 GCF_030144855.1 Hypanus sabinus
AGGCAGCCCACATTATTCTTCTTAAGCACTGGTATAATTGTTGCCTTTTTGAAGCAAGCGGGAACTTCTGCCTGTAGAAGTGAGAAGTTGAAAATGTCCTTGAATACTCCCGCCAGTGAAATGTGTTGTTTGTGTTAACAACTAACATACTAGGATGTCCTGGGGCAGCCCACAATTGTCACAGCACATGCCACCGTCAACTTAGCATGCCTATCATGCTCAGCAGAACAACACAGAACATGAGCAAAACAAGCCCCTCTCCTCCCTCCCACTCACACACAGTCCAACAACTTGCAAATGCTGACAATCACTTGTGCAGATGCCCACTTTCAGGAATTTGTACACAAGGGTCACCCAGGTTCCTCTGAACACCATACCTCTCCATCTTCCATCAATTGGAAATTACTCTGTATTTCAAGTGGATGACTTTGCATTTGTCCATTTCGTGTCCATCTACCATACCTTTGCCCATTCATTTAGCCTCTCTTATATGACTATCTGTAACCTCCTCAAACATAATCATCAGATCGGTATAAATATATCATTTAATGAGGATTATTTCTTTTACGATTTTCTTTTGTCAGAGGTTGGTGAATCTGTAGAATTCAATGGCACAGTCAGCTTTGGAGGCCAATTTATTGGGTATATTTAAAGTGGAGGTCGATAGATTCTTGATTAATCAGGGTGTCAAAGGTTATGGGGTCAAGGCAGGAGAATGAGGTTGAGAGGAATAATAAATCAGCCAAGATTGCATGGTGGAGAACACTCAATGGGCCAAATAGTTTAATAGTGCTTTGTAGCGGGAAAACCAAACCAAACCAAAAGCATTGTCACTATCTGCACCCTACGGATTTGTTATGACCCACCCCCGCTCCAATGAAGTGATTGTTCCAAGAGCTGAATCCGTTAGTCAATCCTTTATTGGCAAATAGTAAACATACATTCTTGAAGCGTTAAGTGTACCCAAGTGTAAGCTAAGTTTAGTTGAGCGATACTGAGTAAAAGTTACAACATCCGCCGGTCCCAGGCAACAACCTGAGACGAGCAAAGCACAAATACCTGATTTACTCCCTTCGCTTTTATCAAGCCCCCACTCATGTGACTAGTTACCATAATAAACACAAAACATAGAATATAATGCAGATGGATTTGCCCAGTTATGGCCCATATCCCATTCCTATCAAGATATATATTTATTCCCACTCTTGTTTTCCTGTACACAACTCATTCCTCAATCCGTATCAGTACACTACCCTAATCCCTCGTGCTCCAACTTTATTCAAAAACCTGTGTAGTTTATCATGGCTGTAACCAGCCAGAATTTTTACCCAATTACTCTATTATTCAAGCTTGGTAGCCACACCTCTCTAAGTGATTTATCTAACTACCCTATATTCACACACCTCCTCCATTTACTCCATTTTATTTCTGGAAAATTACCATACTTTTATTGGGAGAAGCTGTTACAATCTCTGTTTTCTCTGCTCTTTGAATAGGCAATCTATTATTGACTATGTTTACTCTACGATCGACAGTACACTTCGAGTCATACGTCCTGCTTCTTTGCCAACACATCAGCTAACACAGAATTGTCAATAAATATTCTATTCTGCTCAGAGTACATTGTTAACAAGCCTGCACTCTACATCCATCAGTCCAATCCCCAGCACACTAAGAAAGCAAAATTCCAAACAAGATTCGAGTAGGTTGGCAATAATTTGCAGCAAGAGATTTTTATTAAGTGATTCGGTGAAGCTAAAGGTTAGATGGAAGGGGCAGGGCTGAAGGTGAAGCAGGGCATACACTTTAAGTGAAATCAACAGTAGTCCTAATAGGAGAAAAACCCGAGGTAACATTGGCTGTTAAAATGGTTGTAACTCATCAATGAGCTCACCACACGAGATTGTTCAAGCTGGTGTCCTGGAGCCGAATGACCTCAGAATTGTGGAGTTCCAGATCGTCTTCAGGGGAAGTGTCTCCTCTCCTCATCGTCAACAACTCGACAGTTAGCTTCATTTCAACATTCAGGTTCCTGGGCATCATAATTTCATGTGGGAGAACCATATCTCTTTCATTAACAAAATGGCTCAGCAGAGGATATATTTCTTGAGGCAGATGGTAAAATTTATCGTCCCCGGAACATACTGTGCAATTTTACATTGCCATTATAGAAAACATCCTCACATCAGCCATTATTGTCTGGTTTGATCCAGCAGCCTCTCACAATATACAAAAACTACAGTGACACACACAAAATGCTGGAGGAACTCAGCAGGCCAGGCAGCATTTATGGAAAAGCGTAAACAGTCGACATTTCGGGCAGAGACCCTTCATCAGGACTGGAAAGGGTGAAGGAGTCAGACTAAGAAGATGGGAGGGAGGGGAGGAAAAAATACCGGGTGACAGGTGTAACCAGGAGGGGTGGTGGAGGTGAACTAAAGAGCTGGGAAGTTGATTGGTGAAAGAGGTAAAGGGCTGGAAAAGGGGGAATCTCTTACTGGAGAGGACAGAAACTACAGCCAACTGTCAGGTCAGCAGAAAAGGTCAATGGCTGCAGCCGATCATCACTGCAGGACTTGTGTGTGTCCAGAACAAAGAAGCAGGCAGGAAAAAATCATTGGAGACGCTACCCACCCTGCGAACAGCCTTTTCCAAAAGCTCCATTCCAGAAAGCACTATGAGGCTATTAAGATAAAAACTCCACACCATCTTAAATTTCTTACACCAGGTAATTAATCTGATCAATCATTCTATTTAGCACTCCCACCCTCTATCTATTACCCCTGTCATTGCACTGCACTGTAAACACTTTAAACAACTTCCTATAATGCTGTTTCCATGGTAAATAAATGCTGGTATTTATGTGCATTTATTTCACATTGGTACTTTAACATCCAATTTTATTTTCACATAATTCTATATGCTTTATGATTATTGAATGTTGCTGTTTTGTGTTTCACGTCACACCCGAGCAACACACGACAGCAAATTCCTAACACACGTAAATGTCTGTGGTGAATAAAGTTCATCCTATTCCTTGTTCCTAAACTGGATTCAGGCAGAGTAGGGAAGGGCTGATGCAGAGTAAAGTGACACAAATGTGGCAAGGGATGACACTGCAGCTTCAGCAACACACTGCTGAGTCAAAGCAGAGATGTGCTGAACAATGTCAGCTGTAGCTCAGTGACAGCACTGTTGCCCCGGAGTCTGAAGGTCACTGGCTAAGATTCATAGCATGGAGACGTTTAAGCAATGCTAACCATCAACTGTCCATCTCCAGTAATCTTAGACTAATCCTGTTTTGTATTCTTCCCACACTCTCAACAACTCACCCCAGATCCCATTGCTCAAATATAATTGGGACAATTTACCATGGTTAATTAACCAACCAACCTGTGCATCCTTGGGCGTGGAGCAGAAACAGAATACCCAGGGTCGGAACAGCACTGTGTATTACATGGTACTGTTTTATGTTCCAGAATGGAGATTAGACACTGCGACGGCAACCTTCACAGTCACAGAAAGAACTCCCAAACTTCATGTTCACAGCTCCGGAGGATATGTTTGAACTCGAGTCTCCGGTGAATTTGTAAATCAGTTTATCATTGAAACATGTACCGGGGTACAGAGAAAAGCTTGTTCTGCACGTCATCCATACAGATGACTTTATCACATCAGTGCATTGAGATAATACAACAGAAAAGCAATAATAAAATGCAGAATAAAGTGTTCCTTACAGGGAAAGTGCAGTGCAGGTAAACAATACGGTGCAAAGCTGTAACATGGTAGACTGAGGTCAATAGCTCACCTTATCACACTGGGGGACTGGCTCCATGATCTACACCATAGTGCCGGGAAAATATCAAAGTATTTAATAGGTTTAAGACCTTAAAAGATAGCACCATACAGTCTTCCATTTTAAAAAGATGGAGATTAGCTTTATTTGTCACATGTATATCGAAAAATACAGTGAAATACATCAAACACAAGAAAACTTGCCTATGCTGGTAATCCAGAACAACATACTCTAAATGCTGGAGGAATTCAGTAGGCCAGGCAGCATCTATGGAAAAGAGTGAACAGTTGACTTCTTGGGCTGAAACCTTTCATCAGCACCCATGATGTGAAATACGTCATATTGCATCAGATCAATGAAGACTGTGCTGGGCAGCCGGAAGGATCAGGAGGTGACAGCAAAATTACAGTCAGTGGGATGAGGTGAAGTGTAATATGGGGACAAGATTGAAAAGGGTGACGAATACAAGACTGAAGGTGTTATATTTGAATGCATACAGTATATGAAATAGGGTAGATGATCTTGTAGTACAGAGAATAGATTGTGGACATCACTGAATTGTGGCTGAAAGAAAATGACAGTTGGAGCTTAACATCCACAATACACGTCGTATCAAAAAGACAAGCAGATAGGCAGAGGGGGTGCAGTGGCTCTGTTGGTATTAAAAAAAAAATGAAATCAAATCCTTAGAAAGAGGGGACATGGGATCAGAAGGTACGGAATCCTTGTGGGTAGAGTTAAGAAAAAGTAAGGGTAAAAGGACTCTGATGGGAGTTATATACAGGCCTCCAAACAGTAGCCAGGATTTGGGACACAAATTATAATGGGAGATGGAAAGAGCATGTCAAAAGGACTATGCTTTGATAATCATGGTTGGATTTCAATATGCAGGGAGATCGGGGAAAACCGGTTGGTGCTGGATCCCAAGAAAGGGATTTTGTAGAATGCCTACAAGATGATGTTTTAGAGCAGCTTGGGGCTGAGCCCACTAGGGGAAAAGCATTTCTGGATTTAGTGTTACGTAATGACCCAGATTTGATTAGGGAAGTTAAGATAAAGGAATACTTAGGAGGCAATGATCACAATATGACAGATGAGAGTTTGAAAGGGAGAAGATAAAGTCTGATATATCAGTATTACAGTAAATGAAATTACAGAGAAATGAGAGAGGAGCTGGTCAAAGTTGATTGGAAGTGACACTAACAGGGATGATGGCAGAACAGCAATGGCTGGAGTTTCTGCGAGCAAATTGGAAAGTGCAGTGTAGACAATTCCCGTACCTGAAGTGGTGTTCCAAAGGAATGATGAAGCAACCTAGTTGACAAAGGAAGTCAAAGATTTTAGAAACCAAAAGAATGCAACTAAAAAGCCATAAGGAGAGAAAAGATGAAAGATGAAGGTAAGCTAGCCAACAATATAAAAAGGTACTAAAAGTTTTCCAAATATATGAAGTGGCAAGAGTGGACATTGGACCACTGGAAAATGATGTTGGAGAGGTAGTAATGAGGGACAAAGAAATGGCAGATGAACATAAAGAGTATTTTGCATCAGTCTTCACTGTGGAGGACACTAGCAGTATGCCAAAAATTTGAGAACGTCAGGACATAAAAGTGAATGTAGTTATTATTACTAAAGAGAATGGGTTTGGGAAGCTGAAAGGGCTAAGGTAGACAAGACACCTGGAAGGCACAGATGCTGGATATTCAAGCCACACACACCCCCCCCCCCCCAGAGGAACGCAACAGGCCAGGTAGCATCTATCAGAAGAAGCACTGTCGACATTTCAGGTGAGTCGCGATAAAGGGTCTTGGCCCGAAACGTCAACAGAGCTTCTTCCCACAGATGCTGCCAGATTCTGGAATGGTTCTGGAGGACTGGAAATTGCAAATGTCATTCCACTCTTTAAGGAGGAAGGTGGAAGAAATTATAGGTCAGTTAGCTTGTGTCCAGTAGTTGGGAAGATATTAGAGTCCATTATTAAGGATGAGATTTTGCAGACCCTGGAGGCACGTTATAAAATAGGCCAAAGTCAGTATGATTTCCATGAGAGGAAATGTTGCCCAACAAATCTGTTGTCATTCTTTGTAGAAATAACAGGCAGGACAGACAAAGGAGATTCGGTGGATGCTCAAAGCAACACACACAAAACGCTGGAGGAACTCAGCAGGTCAGGTAGCATCAATGGAAAAGAATAAACAGGTGACATTTCGGGCTGAGACCCTCTTTCAGGACTAGAGAGAAAGGAGGAAGACACCAGAATATAAAAGGTAGGGGGAGGAGAAGGAGTACAACTAGGATGTGATAGGTGAAACCAGGTGGGTGGGAAAGGTCAAGGGCTGGAGAGGAAGGAATCTGATTGGAGAAGAGAGTGGACCGTAGGAGAAAGGAGCGGAGGGAACCCAGGGGGAGATGATAGGCAGGTGAGAAAAGGAAAGATGCCAGGGTGGGATTAAAAGAAGGGGAAGGTTTTTTCTTTAAATCAGAAGTGAGTGATCAATATTCATGCCATCAGTTTGGAGGCTACCCAGACTGAATACAAGGTGTTGCTCCTCCACCCTGAGGGTGACCTCATCTTGGCACAAGAAAAGGCCAAGGACCAACATATAGGAATGGGAATTAAAATGTTTGGCCACCAGGAAGTTCTGTTTTTGGCTGATGGAGCACCAGACACAATAGACGACCCCAGCAGATCTGCAGGTGAAGTGTTAGCTCACCTGGAAGGACTATTTTGGACTCTGAATGGAGGTGAGGGAGGAGATGAACGGGCAGGTGTAGAACTTTGGCTGCTTGCTGGGATAAGTGCTGAGAGGGTGATTGGTAGAGAGGGATCAATGGGTAAGGGAATCGTGGAGGGAATGATCCCTGCGGAATGCAGAGAGAGGGGGTAGGAAGTAAAGATATGTTTGGTGGTAGGATCTCTTAGGAGACGGTAGAAGTTGCGGAGGACAACGTGTTAGATGCAGAGGCTCATGGGGTGGTAGGGAAGGAGTAGACGAATTCTATCACTGTTAAGGCAGCGTGAAGATGGGGTGAGCACAGATATTCAAGAAATGGAGGAGATGCGGGTGAGGGCTGCATCAATGGTGGAAGAAGGGAAACCATTGTTCTTTGAAGAAGGCGGACATCACTGATGTCCTGGAAGCAGGTGTGGCAGAGACGAAGAAACTGGGAAAAGGCAATAGCATTTTTACAAGAGACAGGATGTGAAGAAGTATAGTCAAGATAACAGGGAATTAGTAGGTCTGTCAATAGTTTGCCTTCAGAGATGGAGACAGAGAGACTGAGAATGGGGAGGGTGGCGTCTGAATTGGACCAAGTGAATATAAGGACAGGGTGGAAGTTAGGGGCAGGGTATCATTGATGAGCTCAGTATGGGTGCATGAAGCAGCACCAATGCAGTCATCAATGTAGTGGAGGAAGAGTTGGGAGAGCATCAACGGGGAATGCTTGGAACATGGACTGTTCTACACAGCCAACGAAGAGGCAGGCATAGCCGGGGTCCATATAGGTGCCTGTGTCTACCCCTCAGTCTGGAGAAGGTGGGAGAAGCCGAAGGAAAAATTGGAGGGCGAGGACCAGTTCTACAGACAGAAGAGTGCGGTGCTGGATGGGAACTGGTTGGATAGAAAATTGGATGATTGGCAGGAGTCAAAGAGTAGTTATACAGGGGTCCTGTTCTGGTTGACTGCTGGTGACTAGTGGTACATTGCAGGGTTTGATGTTAGGACCACTTTTTTCACATTATATGTCAATCACTCGGATGATGGAATTGATGGCTTTGTGGCCAAGTTTACAAAAGATACGAAGATAGATGGCGGGCAGGTAGTTTGAGAAAACAAGGAGTCCACAGAACAACTTAAACAGATTGGGGAAAATGGGCAAAGAAGTAGCAAATAGAATATAGTGCAGCAAAGTGTGTGGCCATGCACTTTGATAGAAGGAAAAAATGCATAGACTATTTTCTAAAAAGAGAAAAAAATTCAAGAGATGCAGAGGGATTTGGGGGTCCTCGTACATGATTCACTAAAGGTTTACTTGTAAGTTGAGTCACTGGTAAGGAAGACCAATGCAATATTAGCATTCATTTCAAGAGGATGAGAATAAAGAGCAAGGATGTAATGCTGAGGCTTTATGAGGCATTGGTCAGACTGCACCTGGGAGTATTGTGAGCCGTTTTGGGCCCTTCATCTAAGAACAGATTTGATGGCATTGGAAAGGGTCCAGAGGAGGTTCACGAGAATAATTCTGGGAATGAAGGAGTACCCAAATACAGTACATTACAGTATATGAGTTGCATTTGGTGGCACTGGGTTTGTATTCGCTGGAGTTTAGAAGCATAAAGGGGAAATTCTCATTGAAACCCTGTTGAATATTGAAAGGCCTAAATAAGAGTAGATGCAAGGAGGATGTTTCCTATAGTCCTATCTAGGACCAGAGGGTCCAGCCTCAAAACAGAGGGACGTCCATTTAGATAGAGATGAAAAGAAACTTCTCAGAGGATAGTGAATCTGTGGAATTCATTACCATATCTGGTGTGGTGACCAAGTCACTGAGTATATTGAAACTGGAGGTTGATAGCTACTGATGAAGGGTTTTGGCCCGAAACGTCGTTATTACCTCCTCCCATAGATGCTGTCTGGCTTGCTGAGTTCTGCCAGCATTTTGTGTTCTTATTTATTTCCAGCATCTGCAGATTCACTCATGTTGCCGTTGATAACTTCTTGACTAGTAAGGGCATCAAGGGTTGTGAGAAGGCAGAAAAATCAGACTGAGGGGATAATAAATCAGTCATGATGAAACAGACTCAATGGGCCTACTGACCTCAGAATTGTGGAGATGCCTATCGACCAGGGGAAGTGTCTCCTCTCCTCTCCTCATCATCAACAACTCTACAGTTAGCATGGTTTCAACATTCAGCTTCCCGGGCATCATAAATTTTGCAGTACCTCATGTGGGAGAACCATATCTCCTTCATTAACAAAAAAGGTTTGGCAGAGGATGTACTTCTTGAGGCAGTTGGTAAAATTTAGCATTCCCATAACATACTGGTGCAATTCTGCACTGCCATCATAAAAAACATCCTCACAACAGCCATTACAGTTTGGTTTGGCCTAGCAACCGCTCACAATATACAAAACTACAGTGAGACACACAAAATGCTGGAGGAACTCAGCAGGTCAGGCAGCAACTATGGAAAAGAGTAAACAGTCGACATTTCAGGCCGAGACCCTTCATCAGGACTGGAAAGGAAGGGGGAAGGAGACAGAATAAGAAGGTAGGGAGAGGGAGGGAAAAAGTACCAGGTGACAGATGAAACCAGGAGGGGTGAAGGAGGTGAACTAAAGAGCTGGGAAGTTGACTGGTGAAAGAGGCCCATGATTCATTAACCCTAACTGTAAGGCTTTGGAATGTGGGAGGAAACTGGAACACCCACAAAAAACCTATATAGTTATGGGGAGAATGTACAAACAGTGGAGGGAATTGAACCCCGATCTTACAGCTGCTGCCTGGACTGCGCTGATCAGTGCTGCTTTTCAGAAGGGTGATCAGTCTTTCGTTATACATACAGAGTCTAAAGCTGTGGAGATGCAGCCTGCCACGCTGAGTTCCTCCACCATTTTGTGCGTGTCACTCTGGATTTCCAAATCCTGCAGAATCTCTTCTAATTACAATTTACTGCTCCACTGCAAAGTCTCTTCAAGGTATGCTCTACTCTGAAGAAGTTTAAATCTTTCTTTGACAGGAGTTCAGTGACAGCCTCTCTCATTGCTTCCCCCTTGTAATTTCTCTGACTCTTCGCTTCCATGGTCCACTGTCCTCTCTCATCAGATTCCTTCTTCTTCAGCCCCTTCCATCTTCCACCACCCCCTCCCAGGTTCTTACTTCATCCCCCTCACCTGGACTCACCTACCAGCTGCCAGCTTGGACTCCTTCCCTCTCCCCACCTTCTTATTCTGACTTCTTCCCCTTCCTTTACAGTCCTGATGAAGGGTGAAGGTCGGCCTGAAACTTTGACTGTTTATTCCTTTCTGTAGATGCTGCCTGACCTGCTGAGTTCCTCCAGCATTTTGTGTGTGCGTTACTCCAGCATCTGCAGAATATCTTCTGTCTGTCTTTCTTTGGACCATTTCAACTTATAAACCCAAATGTGCAATCTGTGTTCCACAACCCTTTCCAGGCATCTCCATATCTTGTAAACACGAGTGATTCTGCAGATCCTGGAAATCTTGAGCAAAGTACACACAGGATGCTGGAAGAACTCAGTAAGTCAGGCAGCATCTGTGGAGGGTGAGTAAACAGTTGATGCTTCAGCTGAGACCTTTCATCAGGTCTAATGGAGGGTTTCAGGCCAAGTTCCTTCATCAGTCCTGAGCAAGGGTCTCTGCCCGAAACCCTCCACCAGTCCTGAATCACACTTCTACAGTCCTTCTGAGTAAGGCCTGCTGATCAGTGCTGCTTTTCAGAAGGGTGATCAGTCTTTCGTTATACATACAGAGTCTAAAGCTGTGGAGATGCAGCCTGCCACGCTGAGTTCCTCCACCATTTTGTGCTTTTTTTTAAAATGACATGTTTCCAGTCAGAATCATGCACAACTTGTTGAGGAACCAGCCACTGGTGGTGTTATAATTTGCTCCTTCTTGGTGGTCAAAGTGTTAGCTTTGGGAAGTACTGTCAGACTAGCCCAGGCAAGTAAATGCAAGACGATATGACTGATGAAGGGTGTCAGCCTTAAACGTCGACTCTTTATTCCCCTCCAGAGCTGCTGCCTGAATTGCTGAGTTCCTCTAGCAGAAAGATGCTTCTTCACCACCTGCCTGGGAAAACCACGGTGGAAACATCAGAAACCAGATTCAGTGGTCGACCTTGGTAAGGTCTTTTCAAATCTGTGCATATTTGGTATTCGGCAATTGTCTCATCTTCCAGCATGATGAGGTACAAAGGTCCAACACACAATTCCTTCTTCATAATCACGTAGATGTACAAAAAAGAACCCTGAATCAAAAGGCTCTCTCACTATTAAGAGTCTATCAGGTGTACACTTACATACTTTTAAAAACAGTTACACACTCAGCGGCCACTTTATTAGGTACAGTGGTGCCCACTGAGTGTATTTCTGTATGTTCACGGTCTTCTGCTGCTGCAGCCCATCCACTTCAAGGTTCGATGTGTTGTGCATTCAGAGATGCACTTCTGCACCCCACTGTGCAGTTATTCGTTACTGTTCCCTTCCTGTCAGCTTGAACCAGTCCAGTCATTCTCCTTTGCCCTTTCTCAATAACATGGCATTTTTGCCCACAGCACCACTGCTCAATGGACAGGCAGCATCTGTGGAAAAAAAAGTAAACAGCCAACGTTTCAAGCCGAGACCTTCATCAGGATTTTAGGGTTAAAGCCTAGGATTTTTCTCTTCGGAAGGAAGATGAGAGGAGACTTGATAGAGGTAGATAGATAGATAGATGATAAGATGCATAAATAGCGTGGACAGCCTTTTACCCAGGGTGGAAATGGCTAACACAGAATTTTAAGGTGATTGGGAGGAAAGTACAGGAGAATGTCAGACGTAGTTTGTTTTTTTTTAATATACAGAGTGGTCAGTGCATGGTACATGCTGCCATGGGTGGTGGTAGAGTCAGATATATTAGGGACATTTAAGGGGCTTTTGAATAGCCACATGGATGAAAGAAAAATGGTGAGCTGCACAAGAGAGAAAGGCTCGATTGATTTTGAAGTAGGTTAAAAGCCCGGCACTACACCATGGGCTGAAGGGCCTGTACTGTTCTATGTTTAAAGCCGCACATGCTGCCTACATTGTGGTAGTTGATGGTTCGTCACCTCAGCCCCAACACTGCAAGGGACCCTCAGTGTCCTTAGGTCCCACCAGCCTCTTCATCGATGACCTTTCTTCTAACTTTCAAAACCTTTGAAAACTTTAAAAATGTTATCCTTAATCATGCCAAACATTTTCTCCCATCAGTGGAAGAAGGTAAAACTCACAATAACAAAGAAGAACCAGAAAATGCTGGAAAAACTCAGCAGGTTTTGCTATGTCCATGGGATGGGAAACACGATTAACGTTTCAGGACAGGGACCCTTCATCGGAACTAGGCAGGAGGAAAAAGAAGCTTGTTATGCTGCAAGGAAGGTAAGAGAGGGTGTTGTCTAAAATCAGGGCGTGACAATGGGGATAAGTTGTTAAAAAATAGTTGTCTGACACTGAACTGTTCCCAAAACATACAGACTCAATTTTCAGGACTCTTCATCTCATGTTTTTCTTATTTATTGCTTATTTATTATTATTATTTTGCTCTTTTTCCTTTTATGTATTTGCACAGTTGTCTTTTGCACATGGATTGTCCATTTTGTTTTGTGCTGTTTCTCATTGATTCTATTGTGTTTCTTTGTATTTACTGTGAATGCCCACAAGAAAATAAATCTCAGGGTTGTATATGGTGACGTATATGTACTTTGATAATAAATGTGCTTTGAACTTTGAAAAAGATCGAAAGAGTGCAAAGAAAATTTACAAGGATGTTACCTTTGAGTGAATGGGAGCAATTGGAAAGTGAGAATACAGACAAAAGAACGTGGGAGTTGCAAAATGCAGAGCAGGAGAACATGCTTCAGACAAAAAAACAGAGAGGGGAAAACCCACTGATCTAACATAGAAACATAGAAAATAGGTGCAGGAGTAGGCCATTCGGCCCTCTGAGCCTGTACCGCCATTCAGTATGATCATGGCTGATCATCCAACTCAGAACCCTGTACCTGCTTTCTCTCCATACCCCCGATCCCTTTAGCCACAGGGGCCATATCTAACTTCCTCTTAAATATAGCCAATGAACTGGCCTCAACTGTTTCCTGTGGCAGAGAATTCCACAGATTCACCACTCTCTGTGTGAAGAAGTTTTTCCTCATCTCGGTCCTAAAAGGCTTCCCCTTTATCCTTAAACTGTGACCCCTCGTTCTGGACATCCCCAACATCGGAAACAATCTTCCTGCATCTAGCTTGTCCAATCCCTTTAGAATTTTATACGTTTCAATAAGATCCCCCCCCAATCTTCTAAATTCCAGTCAGTATAAGCCTTGTCGATCCAGTCTTTCTTCATATGAAAGTCCTACTATCCCAGGAATCAATCTGGTGAACCTTCTTTGTACTCTCTCTATGGCAAGAATGTCTTTCCTCAGATTAGGGGACCAAAACTGCACACAATACTCTAAGTGCGGTCTCACCAAGGCCTTGTACAACTGCAGTAGAACCTCCCTGCTCCTGTACTCAAATCCTTTTGCTATCAATGACAACATACCATTTGCCTTTTTCACCGCCTGCTGTACCTGCATGCCCACCTTCAATGACTGGTGTACAATGACACCCAGGTCTCGTTGCACCTCCCCTTTTCCTAATCGACTACTGTTCAGATAATAATCTGTTTTCCTGTTCTTGCAACCAAAGTAGATAACCTCACATTTATCCACATTAAATTGCATCTGCCATGAATTTGCCCACTCACCTAACCCATCCAAGTCACCCTGCATCCTCCTCACAGCTAACACTGCCACCCAGCTTCGTGTCATCCGCAAACTTGGAGATGCTGCATTTAATTCCCTCGTCTAAATCATTAATATATATTGTAAACAACTGGGGTCCCAGCACTGAGCCTTGCGGTACCCCACTAGTCACTGCCTGCCATTCTGAAAAGGTCCTGTTTATTCCCATTCTTTGCTTCCTGTCTGCTAACCAATTCTCTATCCACATCAATACCATGTGCTTTAAGATTGCACACTAATCTCCTGTGTGGGACCTTGTCAAAAGCCTTTTGAAAATCTAACTATACCACATCTACTGACTCTCCCCTATCCACTCTACTAGTTACATCTTCAAAAAATTCTCTAAGATTCATCAGACATGATTTTCCTTTCACAAATCCATGCTGACTTTGTCTGATGATTTCATCTCTTTCCAAATGTGCTGTTACCACATCTTTGATAACCGACTCTAGCATTTTCCCCACCACAGATGTCAGACTCACCGGTCTATAATTCCCAGGTTTTTCTCTCCCTCTTTTTTTTAAAAAGTGGGGTTATATTAGCCACCCTCCTATCCTCAGGAACTAATCCAGAATCTAAGGAGTTTTGAAAAATTATCACTAAAACATCCACTATTTCTTGGGCTACTTCCTTAAGCACTCTGGGAAGCAGACCATCTGGCCCTGGGGATTTATCTGCCTTTAATCCCTTCAATTTACCTAACACCACTTCCCTACTAACATGTATTTCCCTCAGTTCCTCCATTTCACTAGACCCTCGGTCCCTTACGATTTCCGGAAGATTATTTATGTCCTCCTTAGTGAAGACAGAACCAAAGTAGTCATTCAATTGGTCTGTCATGTCTTTGTTCCCTATGATCAATTCACCTGTTTCTGACTGTAAGGAACCTACATTTGTCTTGACCAATCTTTTTCTTTTCACATATCTATAAAAGCTTTTACAGTCAGTTTTGAAGTTCCCTGCCAGCTTTCTATCATAATCTTTTTTCCCTTTCCTAATTAAGCCCTTTGTCCTCCTCTGCTGGTCTCTGAATTTCTCCCAGTCCTCAGGTATGCCATTTTTTTTTGGCTAATTTATATGTTTCTTCTTTGGACTTAATACTATCCCTAATTTCCCTTGTCAGCCAAGGGTGCACTACCTTCCCTGGTTTATTCTTTTGCCAAACTGGGATGAACAATTGTTGTAGTTCATCCATGCAATCTTTAAATGCTTGCCATTGCATATCCACTGTCAACCCTTTAAGTATCATTTGCCAGTCTACCTTAGCTAATTCACATCTCATACCTTCAAAGTTACCCTTCTTTAAGTTCAGAACCTTTGTTTCTGAATTAACTATGTCACTCTCCATCTTAATGAAGAATTCCACCATATTATGGTCACTCTTACCCAAGGGGCCTCGCACAACAAGATTGCTAACTAACCCTTCCTCATTGCTCAATACCCAATCTAGAATGGCCTGCTCTCTAGTTGGTTCCTCGACATGTTGGTTCAGAACACCATCCCGCATACATTCCAAGAAATCCTCTTCCTCAGCACCCTTAACAATTTGGTTCACCCAATCTATATGTAGATTGAAGTCACCCATTATAACTACTGTTCCTTTTTTGCATGCATTTCTAATTTCCTGTTTAATGCCATTACTGTTAGGTGGCCTGTACACAACTCCCACCAGTGTTTTCTGCCCCTTAGTGTTATGCAGCTCTAACCACATCGATTCCACATCCTCCAGGCTAATGTCCTTCCTTTCTATTACGTTAATCTCCTCTCTAACCAGCAATGCTACCCCACCTCCTTTTCTTTCCTGTCTATCCCTCCTGAATATTGAAAATCACAGATGGATGACTCATTCAGACTGTGAACTTACTATTAACCTTTCCAGTTAAGATGGAGTTACCAAACGTGTGCAACACCCATCTGGTAGTCAGAAAGTTCAGAAACCCAACTAAAAACATTTTTGAGGTAAATGGTGTTAAATTATCCCTGCAAACAGCAAAGGAATGAGCAATGGCAAGGCAAGTTTGGAGGATGAGCCGAGATGGCGTGTTGCAGAATCGTTGCAGATGGAGTTCCAAAGCCTTTACCGCTGGCCCGAGAGCGAGGTTGGATCACTCTGGGCACCACAAGGAAACACAGGGGCCCGGGCAGTGGAGATTTGGTGCCTGTACAACTGGCCTGGGAGTGAGGCTGCAACACTCTGGGCACCAAGCTGACTTCAAAGAGATTGACAGCAGCTTTGAGCTGGGCAACGAAATCTGAGCCCAGAGTGATTCACTGGGTGGCTCAGTCTAGGTCTGGAGCCTTTCACAGGAGTGGTGCCCAGGTCCTAGTGCGAGGTACAATTTGCTGTTTAGACAATCTGAAAACACCAGACTATATCGAAGCTGAGAACCAATTTCGCTCGCTCTCCATGATCTTCACTCCTTTCTCCAAGGTGCTGGAGCCTTTCGTTGTTCCATTGTTTGGTCAATTTAAACGCTGGCCCAGATAGACTGTAAAGACAGGTGTTGGTCGGGATGAGAGCTGATTTTGCTCGTTCTTCACAGTGGTCACCTCCATGGCTGCTAGGCTCCGTGCCTGCTAATATGATGAACTGATAAGGAATGCGTTGGGCCTATTCTGGGTTGCTCCAGGGTTCAGACCTGAGGACTCAATTTTGGTTCAGAATGCTGTTGTTCACTTCAATTGTTTGCATGATTTGCATTTTTGTCTTTCTCTGCACACCCAGTCTTGGTCTTTTATTTTTATTCTTTTTTTTCCTTTCAGGTTTCTCGCTTTGTGGCTACCTGTGAGCAAGCAAATCTCAAGGTTGTACAATTTATGCTTTCTTTGATAATAAATGTACTCGTACCTTGAACCTTGGAAGCTAGCTGAAGTTGTCCGATTCAGTATCGAGTCAGTAAAATGCTCAGACAGACGATGAGATATTGCCCCTCCAGCTCATTTTGACAGACTAGGAGGCCACAGAAAGGCAATCAGAATGAGACAGGATTGGAGAACTGCGTCAGGTCAATTAGATCAGGGGTGGCCAAACCGCAGCTCCTGGAAATATATTGTTTGACCTCCTTTTTACCACATGCTGCCATTGCGTAGAAACGAATGGGAAAGCATTTTGGTGATAAATAGAACGATGGGAAATCCCTTGAGACTTAATTCCATTGCTCAAGAGTTGGTGAGAATTGCTACATGGCGCTGAAGACAGCTTGAAGACAGAGGCGCGAGTTTCAAAATACATGACGTAGATCTACGTCGTTGGACGCTGAAGGCAAAAGTAGCGCAGACGTAGATCTACGTCGTTTGGCACTCAAAGTGTTAGTGAGTCTAGGCCTGACCTCACTCACGTCATGTACATTAATGTAGTGTAACACAGGACGTTGAATTGTGCAGACCGAGTTGGTACACTACAAGTTTTGTTTATAAGTGTCCGTGAAAAGTTTGTGAAGGAAGGTAGCGTCATCAAATTGTAAGAAACGAAAATATGAAAATGAAAACAGACATTTTAAGCCACAGTGGGAGGAAGATTTTACATTCACGGTTAAAGGAGGTAAACCTTTGTGTCTTATCTGCAATGTGTCACTCAGTCATTACAAAGCTAGTAATTTGAAACGGCACTATGAAACAAATCACAAAAACTTTTCGGCTGATTATCCACATAAATCCAAATTATGGAATAACAAATTAACTGTGTTAAAATCATCTCTAAATAGCCAGCAGATGCTGTTGACAACGTTCAGTATGGAAGCTGATACAACGATTGAAGCTAGTATCGTTATGTCATGGAATATTGCTCGTGCTAAACGCCCATATTCTGATGGCGAATTTGTTAAGAAGAATATGGCTGAAGTTGTTGCAGTGTTAGATCCAAGTAACACAAAACTTCAGCAACTAATAGCACAAACACCAGTTTCACGCCACACTACAGAGAGGCCTATCTCCCAGATCAGTGCTGACGTTGCAGGCAAAATGATGTAAAGAATTCCCTTGCATTCAGCTTAGCTCTTGATGAATCCAAGTCTTAGACAAATAAATATCATTAAAAATACCGCAGTATTTTTACCCTTTTATCTTTATTTTTGGCAGTCTAATTTTATGTTACTGAAATGCATATTTTTCTTAGATGTTCCAGTAGTTCATTACCGTGTTAAATACGCTCAATATAGTTACAACAATCATCAGTCAGGATTTTGAAAACATTTGGTATATATGTACATCATGATTACTGAAACTAATACAAATTAAGTTTAAAAAACTACATGCATGAATAAATATTATTGCATACATGGATTTCTTAACACATAAAATTTTTGTAACAAAATGTGTACGTAACAATAAAAACGTGTGAGTAAATTTTGTTCATATCTTGTGGCTCTCAAATATCTGAAGTTAAAACATTAAGTTTGGCCACCCCTGAATTAGATCATGCACTACAGGCCCTTTGGCCCATCATGTTGTGCTGACCTTTGAATCAATGCCAGGATCAATTTAATGTTCCCTTCCTGCATAGTCCTCCATTTGTCTTCCATCCACAGGTCTATCTAACAGCCTCTTAAAAATCCCTAATGTATCTACCTCTACCACTACCCCTGGTAATTTACCACTCTGTGTAAAAAAAACCTACCTCTGACATCCCACTGATACTTTCCTCCAATTGCCTTAAAAAATATGTCCTCTGGTAATAGCAAGTCTGCCCTGGAAGAAAGTCTCCAGATGTCCATGCTATCTATGCCTCTTATTATCTCGCTCACCTCTATCAACTCACCTCTCTTTCACTCAGAGAAAAGCTCTAGCTTAAGCCGACCTCCACCACTCACTTTAGCTCCAAATCTTGATAAAATCTACCTCACAATAATCAGGCAAAACATTGCCTTTAAAGTTTTAAAGGCTCTGAGTTAAAGGACAGTTAAGTGCAGATGGAAGTTCCAGCACAACATCTACAAAAAGTTGCATTCTCATTTCCTTTCTGAATTAACTCACACAAAATGCTGGAGGAACACAGCTGCTCAGGTAGCACCTCTGGAAGTGAATGAATAGTCAACATTTCAGGTCAAGACCTTTCTTTGCGCTTCTCATCATCCACTTTGTCCCATCAATTGTTCTATTTGTTAGCAGAAGATGTGCCCTCCCCAATAAATGCCACCCAATCTCACTAACAAGTTGCCACTACTCTTATATAAAACATATAACCATATAACAATCACAGCACGGAAACAGGCCATCTCGGCCCTCCTAGTCCGTGCCAAACTCTTAATCTCACCTAGTCCCACCTACCCGCACTCAGCCCATAACCCTCCACTCCTTTCCTGTCCATATACCTATCCAATTTTACCTTAAATGATATAACTGAACTGGCCTCTACTATTACTACAGGAAGCTCATTCCACACAGCTATCACTCTCTGAGTAAAGAAATACCCCCTCGTGTTTCCCTTAAACTTCTGTCCCCAACTCTCAAATCATGTCCTCTCGTTTGAATCTCCCCTACTCTCAATGGAAACAGCCTATTCACGTCAACTCTATCTATCCCTCGCAAAATTTTAAATACCTCGATCAAATCCCCCCTCAACCTTCTACGCTCCAATGAATAGAGACCTAACTTGTTCAACCTTTCTCTGTAACTTAAGTGCTGAAACCCAGGTAACATCCTAGTAAATCGTCTCTGCACTCTCTCTAATTTATTGATATCTTTCCTATAATTCGGTGACCAGAACTGCACACAATATTCCAAATTTGGCCTTACCAACGCCTTGTACAATTTTAACATTACATCCCAACTTCTGTACTCAATGCTTTGATTTATAAAGGCCAGCGTTCCAAAAGCCTTCTTCACCACCCTATCTACATGACACTCCACCTTCAGGGAACTAAGCACTGTTATTCCTAGATCTCTCTGTTCCTCTGCATTCCTCAATGCCCTACCAATTACCCTGTATATTCTATTTGGATTATTCCTGCCAAAATGTAGAACCTCACACTTCTCAGCATTAAACTCCATCTGCCAACGTTCAGCCCATTCTTCTAACCGGCATAAATCTCCTTGCAAGCTTTGAAAACCCACCTCATTATCCACAACACCTCCTACCTTAGTATCATCGGCATACTTACTAATCCAATTTACCACCCCATCATCCAGATCATTTACGTATATTACAAACAACATTGGGCCCAAAACAGATCCCTGAGGCACCCCGCTAGTCACCGGCCTCCATCCCGATAAACAATTATCCACCACTACTCTCTGGCATCTCCCATCTAGCCACTGTTGAATCCATTTTATTTCTCCAGCATTAATACCTAACGACTGAACCTTCTTAACTAACCTTCCATGTGGAACTTTGTCAAAGGCTTTGCTGAAGTCCATATAGACTACATCCACTGCCTTACCCTCGTCAACATTCCTCATAACTTCTTCAAAAAATTCAATAAGGTTTGTCAAACATGACCTTCCACGCACAAAATCCATGCTGGCTACTCCTAATCATATCCTGTCTATCCAGATAATTACTAATACTATCTCTAAGAATACTTTCCATTAATTTACCCACCACTGATGTCAAACTGACAGGTCTATAATTGCTAGGCTTACTTCTAGAACCCTTTTTAAACAATGGAACCACATGAGCAATACGCCAATCCTCCGGCACAATCCCCGTTTCTAATGACATCTTAAAGATCTCCGTCAGAGCTCCTGCTATTTCTATACAAACTTCCCTCAAGGTCCTGGGGAATATCCTGTCAGGACCCGGAGATTTATCCACTTTTAAATTTCTTAAAAGCGCCAGTACTTCCACCTCTTTAATTGTCATAGGTTCCATTGGCTAAGCACCTTCTCATGGCATGGCCCATCTAGTCCTGAAGAAGGGTCTCAGACTGAAACTTCAAATGTTTATTCACTTCCACACATGTTGCCTGATCTGCTGAGTTCCTCCAGCATTCTGTGTGTTTTGCTTTGGATTTCCAGCATCTGCAGAATCTCAAATTTATCCTTTCTAAATTAACTGGCTCTAATTTTTAAGACTTCCCTCTCTCTCAAATTATTTTTAAAAGATGATTTGGAAGATGTATTTCACATATTTTAAACAGCTTTGTTCCCCATCACTGAATATAATTGTTGCATTTAACCCCCATACCCTTTAAAACACTTTATTTAGATTGCGCCCTAGAGCAGCTTAACTCTTGGGAACACAGACCAGGCTTAAAATGTCCAACTTCAACTTAACACTTAATGTTGATCTAATTTAGGGATTTTCCTTTCGTCTAATTGCAAAAATCTTCTTTTCAGAGCCTTGTTCTTGCAAGCAAACGCAAAACCACTTTGCAAGGTTTGGCAAATGGAACAAGTGAAGGTCAGCACAACGTTTTACTGCACCAGCTATAAGATCAAGGTTCAATTCCCCTGGCGATCTGCAAGGAGTTTGTATGCTCTCTCATGACTGCATGGGTTTCTTCCGAATCCTCCGGTTTCCTCCCACATTCTAAAGATGAATGAGTTAGGGTACACGAAAATGATTCCTGGATTGAAAGGTTTATCATATGAGGAGCGTTTGATGGCTTTGGGGCTGTACTCACTGGAATTCAGAAGAGTGAGGGAGGATCTCACTGAAACCTATAGAGTGTTGAAAGGCCTTCACAGACTAGATTTCGAGAGGATGTTTCCTATGGTGGGGTGAGCCGAAGACCATAAGTCACGGCCACAGAATAGAGGGATATCCATTTAGAAAAGGGATGAGGAAGAATTTCTTTATCCAGAGAGTGGTGAATCTTTGGAATTCATTGCCACAGGAGGCTGCAGAGGCCAAGTTGTTGGGTACTTCTAAGGCAGAGGTTGATAGATTCTTGATTGGTCAGGGCATGAAAGGATACGGGAAGAAGGCAGGAGATTGGGGCTGAAAGGGAAATGGATCAACCATGCTGCAATGGTACAGCAATTTCAATGGTCCGAATGGCCTAATTCTGCCCCTCTATCTTATGGTCTAATGAGTTGTGGATATGCTATGTTGACACTGGAACATGGCGATGCTCGCAGGCTGCCCCCAGCACGATCCTTACTAATTTGATTTGTTGTGACACATTTCACTACGTTTTGATGTATATGGGACAAATAAAGCTAATTTTTAATTTTTAAAAATCTTTAGTACGTAGGAAAATATGCAATCATCTGTTTTGGTAGAGAAAATGAGAAAGGCAGAGTATTTCTTGTAATGGTGACAAATAGAGAACTGTTGATGTTCAAACTGACCTTGGTGTCCTTGTACACAAGTCACTGGAATTTATAATGCAGGTAGAGCAGGATGTTGACGTTTTGTTATGGGAGGATTTGTACACAGGAATAAAGATGTATCTCTGCAATTAAATACAGCTGTGGCATGAGCATATCTGGAGTACTGCAGGAAGGTTTAGTTGTCTTCCCTGAAAAAGAATTCACCTTCTGCAAAGGGTGTCATCATCATCAGGTGCCATGCCCAGCCTGAGCTTTGACTGCCATGGCCCACGCACTCCTGTTTTGGGTCAAGTGGATCAATTCATTGGTATTCATTTCCAGTTCTATGGCTGCTGTCTCCATCATCATTTGTCTCTGCCTTCCTCTTGCTTTCTTCCCTTCAGTCTTTCCCATAATTACCGTGCATTCTAACTCCTCTCTCCTAATCATGTGTCCAATGAAGTTGCGTTGCCTTTTCATGATCTCATACATTATTTCTCTTTTCGTGCTTGCTCTGTTCATGTCATCCTCATTAGATATTTGTTTCATCCATGATATTCTTTGCATCCTCCTCAAAAACCACATCTCTGCTGCTTCAATTCATTTCCTCATGTTACGAGAGCAAAGGGTGTGCAGAAACGATTCACTAGACTAGTTCTCGGATGGCAAATTTGCCAGGAAAAGAGTGATTGAGCAGATTAAGCTTGTAATCTGTCGAGTTCAGATGACAAAGAATGAGATTTCATTGAAGTGCAGAAAATGTTCATAAGACTCAACAGGGGCCAATCCAAAGCTTCTACATCTTTCCTATGATGAGGCAACAAGAACTGAATGCAAAATCTTCATGAATAGAGCAGCAGTTGAAAGGACTGAATTGCCTACTGCTGCTCTTAATTCCAATGTTCACATGTAAATCCACGATTCACAGAACATTATAGCACTGTGCAGGCACTTCAGGCACAATGTTGTGCTGACCTTTTAAACTCTTCTTAAGATCAATCCAATGCTGCCCTTCCACATAGCCCTCCATTTTTCTTTCATCCACAAGTCCCTAAAATGTCCCTAATGTATCTGCCTCTACCATCACCCCCAGTAATGTGTTTAATGCACTTACCACTCTGTGTAAAAAAAACCTGTCTTCCTGCCACCCCCCCCCCCAATACTTTCCTCCAAACTCATTAAAGTATGCGGTCTTGTAATAGGCATTACACCGTGGGAAAACGCCTTTGGATACCCATTCTATCTATGCATTTTATCATCTTGTTTCTCAACCCCTTCAATCCAAAGAGAAAAACTTTAACTTAATCTGAGCGCTGCCTCTCACTTTAGCTCCAAATCTTGATAAAATCTGCCCGACAAAACTGAGTCAAAGCATTGCCGTTAAAGGCCTCACAAAATCTAACCCTACGCCCCATCATGGGAGGTGGAAATGGGCAAGACCGACCAACAGGACTCTGGGGAAGCCGTTTAGGCCAATCTCCTGTATAGTGGATACAAAGGATTACAGAAACATTGACGAACTCCAACCATATCATCGACTTTGGATGATGGAGACAGGAGGTCTCAATAGTCTATGCTCTACTGGGAGCCATGAGCCCAAGAAGAAAGAAAATCTCCTTTAAAGCAGGGATTCCCAACCTGGGGCCCACAGACCCCTCGTTTAATGGTAGCAGTTCATGGCATAAAAAAGGTTGGAAACCCCTGCTTTAAGGCTTCAATTGACCTTTAATTCAGAGCCTTTAAGTGTAGATGCAACAACATCTATGAAAAATTGCATTCTCAATTCCTTTTTAAATTAACTGGCTCCAATTCTTACACACACTCTCCCTCTTGCATGGATATAATTTTTTTTTTTGAAAAAGATGATTTGGAAGATGTATTCAACACATTGCTCCTCACCACTGAAAATATAATTCTGTTGCATTTATCCCCCATACCCTTTAAAAGCACTTTATTTAGATTGTGCCCTAGAGAACCCTATCTCATGGGAACCCAGGCCAGGCTTAAACTGCCCAACTGGAAGTTAACTTAATGTCTTGATCTAATTTGTGGTCTTTACTTTGGTCTAGCTATAAAAATCTTTTTTTCCCAGAGCCTTGCACTTGCAAGCAAATGTAGAACCACAGGGCAAGGCTTGGCAGATGGAGTAAGTAGCCCTCCATTTTACATTCACCCATGTGTCTATCTACGAGTCTCTTAAATGTTCCCAAATGTATCCAGCTCTACCACCTCTGCCAGTGCTTTCCATGCACACAGCACTCTGTGTAAAAATCCTACCTCTAAGCTTCTGCCTGTACTTTCTTCCAATCATCTTAAAATCAAGCCTCCTCGTATTAGTCATTACTGCTCTGGGAAAAGGCACTGGCTGTCCACTTTACCACTGCCTCTTATCATCTCTATCAAGTCACATCCCCCTTTGCTCTAACTTTTACATATGATTTCTAAGCGCCGAAGTTCGATGCACTGGCTAATTGCAACAAGTGTGGCAGTACAAGAGTTAAGCTACTAGACATTCTAGATCACCAATTCAGAATCATGAGTGTCGTGAGCAGGATCGGGCCCCTTATCTAAGGAAGGATGTGCACGAAGGGAAGAGGGCCCAGAGGAAGTTGTCTATTATGGAAGGGTTAATGTCCGAAAGATGAGCATTTGATGGCTCTGGGTCTGTACTCACTGGAGTTTAGAAGGAACGGGAAGACGGTGAAATCTCACTGAAGTCTTTTGAATATTTAAAAGGCCTAGATAGAGTGGATGTTTCCTACAGTGAGTGAGTCTAGAACCAGAAGGCACAGCCTCAGAATAGAGGGACATTCCTTTAGCATGGAGATGAGGAGTAATTTCTTTCAGTAAATTCTTACAGATTCAGGTGATGAATCTGTAGAATTCATTGCTATGGACAGCTGTGGAGGCCAAGTCACCGAGTATGTTTAAAGTGGAGGTTGATCGTTTCTTGACCAGTAAGGGTGTCAAATGTTACGGGGAGAATGGGATTGAGAGGGATAATAGATCAGCCACGACAGAATAGTGAAGTAGACTCAAAGGGACAAAAGGCCTAATTCTGCTGATATGTCTGATGATCCTAAATCCCACCATGGTAGTTGAAGCACTGAAAATCAAACAATCACACAGAAGAAGAAAAAAAATCAAGCCTCAGTAATAGATTGTGTATAAAACTGCTGCTTTTCCTTGGTGTCTGTAGTGTGGATAACTGTACATTGACCCAGACTGACTGCCCTTTGTAAACACTGCCTTATACTGGAACTCAAGTAATTGCTGATGTTCTCCTTGTCACCTCCAGACACACACACTCAAGCCCACAGTAAATATTGGTCTAGTCCAAATAGCCCTCAATGACAACAGCAGGAAATGCTGGCACAAACCTTTTGTAAATACCAACACACTCCTAGCACAGCTGAAGATATTGTTTTTCCAAGGCTCAGAAGGCTTTACCAATCTCACAGACTCATGATAAATACTTGTAAGAAGCATACAAAGGCTATATCAATCCCAAAGACTCCTGGTAAATACTCCAGAGAAGCAATCCACCTTCCCCAAAACAGTGACAGAACCCCAGTACAGAAACACCGACAAATCCTTTCCCCCTCACCAAGGCTGTCCCTCAAGCAAATTGTTTATTGTTCCAAGTTCCTGCATCTGCAGTCTCTTGAGTCTCCACGGTCCTCAATGCAGTGACACGCTGCCAGGGACCCCACAGACAGCAGCAAACTCCACACTTCCCGCCATCTCTTTGGAGGTCACACCACAATCAACAGAGCACTGACAATTCTCCTCGCATGGAGACGAAACATTTGCAAATAAATTGCTGAGATCGGAGAACAACTCAACCCAACTATCAACCACCTAAGCTGAACATCTTCCAGATTCTTTCCAGTTGGTTTACTGACCAATACAGAGTGTCTCTGGTGCTTCCCGCTCCCTCCCCTCTCCCTTCCCTTTTGTCCAACATGACCCCCCCCCCCAAAAGCTCTCCTTCCACTCTCTGTCGATAATAGAGACCCATATCAGAATCAGGTTTATCATCACTCACATGTCATGAAAGTTGATTTGTTATTTTGCTTCAGCAGTACAGTGCTCCAGTTTCTTCCCACAGTCCAAAGACATACCGGTTCGTAGGTTATATTGTCCTGTGATTAGGCTCGAGTTATATCGGTGGGTTGCTGGGCAGCACAGCTCAGTGGAATGGAAGAGTCTGTTCAGTGCTAATTTTTTTTTTTAAAAAATGCTCGTCTGCACACCATGGTTGTAACATGTGATTATTTAAGCTCTGTCACCTTCCTGTCAGTTTGAACCAGTCTGGCCATTCTCCTCTGACCTCTCTCATTAACAAGGCGTTTTTGCCCACAGAACTCTTGCTCACTAGTTTTTCTTCTTTTTTTTCCCCCACACCATTCTCTGTAAACTCTAGAGACATGTGTTTGAAAATCCCAGGACATCGGCAGTTTCTGAGATCCTCAAACCACCCAGTCTGGCACCAACAATCATTCCAGGATCAAAAATCTCTTAGATCACAATTCTTCCCCATTCTGATGTTTGGTCTGAACAACAACTGAACCTCTTGATAAGATCTACATGCTTTGATGTATTGAAATGCTGCCACATGATTGGCTGATTAGATATTGCATTAAGGTACTGTATACCTAATAAAGTGGCCACGCGGTCAGTTCTGCCGCCCCTAAACACACCTCTGCCTACTCTATTAGAGGAAGAACATTTCATCGTTACTAGTCCTGTATTCCCCATTCCGCGTCCCAAAGACTCGCAAATTATTTTACTTTTGTACTTCATGCCAAATTCTATATCCAAAGTTACACTGGCTTCCGCCAGCCTTTCTGAGCGAATATCCTGATCGGCCAGTGGGAATATATTCTCAGCTTCCCTTTTGGGTTTTGCTGTCATCTACAGGCTTCGCCCCTCTGGTTACTGCTTCTCACGCCGGCGGGAAGAGTCTTCAATTACAAACCGTTCTCAGTTTTGAGCAACACCCACAAAGCTGGAGTAACTCAGCAGGTCAGGCAGCATCTATGGAGAGGAATAAGCGGTCTACGTTTCGGACCGAGACCCGCGTTCACAGCCTTGAGCGAACCTGCAGGTCTTAATTTTCCTACGCTTTAAAGCGGAACAACTCCTCAGCCTCACACCCCTGGTACCCCGCGAGTCTGTGATGTTTAAGCCTCGCAATCGAGCTGGCACGGGGTGTCTGGAATCGAGCGCCTTTCCCCCTCATTACCTTACGGTCGATGAAATTGATGTATCCAGTCAACGCTGGAAGCGGCTCCGGGAGCACGCTGTTCCTCCTCTCTGCGCCGGTGGGTGGTTTGGAGTCCGCGCCCCGCTCGCCTTTAGTCGCGTACAGCACCAGCAGGGTCCCACACGTGGAAAGCCCCAAAAACACTGCGATTAGATGCCGCTAGACAAACGCGTGCACGCACACAGAGACACACAAAACGGGAAAATTACAAGCACAAAAGTCAGTTTGATATTTCAACTAAAAGCATGCAGAGTTTCAAAAGATAGTTTAAATCATTTAAAGTTTAATTTTCACTGAGCGAATTACGTGCTATATTCTGACAATGAACATAATAAAGGAGCATTTTGCCATCAAAAAAAGTAGTTTTCCCCCCCTCGTATACAATGTATAGAAATTACCACCAGTTTCTTCATTCTGTCTCTCTGCCCCTGGGTTTCGATCCCATCGCTCTCTACCTGCACCTCTGCATCCCCTGGCTCTTCGGCAGTGGTTGCTTAGAAAACAAAATCACACACTCAATTTGCAAATATTGCACTCGATGCGATGGGAAGCAGACCTACGGAGAATTTCGCAGTTTCCCCCTCTCTCTCTCTCCCTTTTAACAGCATCGCCACGCTTCATGCTGCAGACTCAACCCTCCGGACTCGGAAGTCTTCAGGACTCCGCGGGGTCCCAGCGCCCGGGCTCTACAGGCTACGTTGCAATAAAACAAGATACAGTGCAATAAATGTGGTAATTCTACTTCCGTTTTTCCTAGAAAATAATTCCAGTACTGGCTACCTACATAATATAAAAAATATAACGCTCCTCTGTAAAATGAGGGAAAATAATAATGGTTTCACTCTTAATTCTAGTACTGACAAAGAGAGGGTCTTTAAGAAAGGAAGATTAAGATTTAAAATCTATAAATATAATGGTACGTATTAAAATCATTTAACCCAGCACTGTAGCAGGTTTTCCAACCTAATCCCAACCCTCAATCCTCGGTTTTACAGATCAGGAAACCTCTTTCAAGAACCTTTTTTTTAAAATGAAATAAGCTTATCAACCATCAGGTTCCTGTATCTAGTGTGAATAATTTCACTCACCTCAACACTGAACTAATTCCACAACCTATGGACTCACTTTAAAGGATCTACAACTCGTGCTCTCAATGTTTATTTGTTTATATTTGTACAATCTGTCTTCTTTTGTACATTGCTTGTTTGTCAGTTTTTGTGTGTAGTTTTTCATTGATCCGATTGTATTTCTTTGAGCTACTGCGAATGCCTGCAAGAAAATGAATCTCAGGGTAGTATGTGGTGACGTATACATGCTTTGATATAATGTTTACTTTGAACCTCTATTACCCTCTCAGGAGGTGCCTGGGAATATTGCTACATTATGGTAAAATGTTGCAAAGTAAACTTACTAATTTTACCCAATTCAGACCTTTTTTTAAAAATTGTCATTCAAAGTGCTTCTGAGAGAGAGGAGCTAATGAAATGCAGATGATCACGTCTTACAATAATCAGGAGAATATAATCACATCAAATCCTTTCAGAATAAGCACCACCCCCCCCCACACACACACACACCCCAACTCCTTGCATTTGTGTAACCAAGCTATTTTAATTACAAGCCCAGAGAGAATTTGCCAGTCTGCTACTAATCATTTACATCATCTACTGAGCAGACATTGGAAGGGTGTCTGATCTATTAAGATGGATGCAGCAATGTCTCAAATGTGGATAAAGAGGTCATGTGACCGCTGAAAGATGACTGAGCACAGCAGCACTGATCTCAGTATTAGTTCATCATTCGTTTGCAGCCAGTGAACTGTCCAGTCTATTGCAAAGTCCTGGGTTAATTGCATCCTGTTCAAATAGAGCCTTATCTGTGGGTGAGACATCAAACAGAGGGACAGGCTGCCCACTCATGCGAATCCTGCAGCACATATCAAAGGCGAGCACAGACTGTCACTCGGGTGTCCTAACCTGATACTTAGCACTCGGACACTATTCCTGAATTAGATTCAGTTCAGGGGTACTGGAGAGTCGGGTGACAGGGAAGGGAAGATCCGAGACAGACGAGAGCAGGAATTTCCCAGGGCGGAAATACGAAGGGGCATAATTTTAAGGTGATTGGAGGAAAGTAAGTATCTGGGGGGGGGGGGGGGTTGGAAGTCAGAGGTAAGATTTTTACACAAAGAATGGTGGGTGCATGGAAGGCCCTGCCGGGGGTGGTAGTGGGGGCCGGCTCATTAGGGCTATTTAAGAAAATCTTATATAGGCTCATGGGTAATATAAACAAGGGCTATGTAGGAAGGAAGGGTGAGATTGATACTAGATAGGTCAGCACAATATTGCGGGCCGAAGGGGTGCAATGTTCTATGTTCTACCTTCAATTCATTGACACAGAGGGTGATGGTTCAAGGTAAAAGTAATGGCAGCGACAAATGAAGATGGGACTGGATGAGACGTAAAGGCAAGTGCAGTATAAACATTCATTCTAAGAATATAAAAGCAAGAATGCAATAATAGGGCTTTATAAGGCATTGATCAGACCACGTTTGGAGCCCTGTGGGCCCATATCCAAGAAATGGGGCTCAAAACTGTTCACATCATGGCTCGGAGATTGCCTGTTGTAGGAGAGGGTCCAGGGAAGTTTTATCAGAATGATCCTGGGAATGAAGGGGTTAACATATGAGGTGCATTTTGACTGTTCTGGGCCTGTACTCATTGGAGTTTAGGAGAATGAGGAGGGAAAGGGCTAGATAGAGTGGACGGGCAAAGGATATTTCCTAGAGTGGAGTGAGTTTAAGACCAGAGGTTACGGCCCAGAGTAGAAGAATGTGCCTTTAGAACGGAGATGAGGAAGAATTTCTTTAGCCAGAGGAGGGCGAATCTGTGGAATTCATTGCCACAAATGCTGTGGAGGCCAAGTCATTGGGTATAAAGTGGAGGGTGATAGGTTCTTGATTAGTAAGGGTGTTAAAGGTTATGGGGAGAAGGCAAGAGAATGAGGTTGAGTGGGAAAATAATTCAGCAATGATCAAAAGGTGGAGCAGATTTGATGGGTCAAATAGTCTAATTCTGCTCCTATGTCTTGTGGTCCTCCGGTAAGCAGGATCAGGCAGAATCATTATCCGAGGCTGTTGACTTCAGGAAGATGTAATAGATCCAGGGTTCTGTGGAAAAATTGCTCAAACTCAATCACATTGACATCTGTGGAGCTTTACAGCTTGCAAATTACCAGCCTGCTTTGAAACTGCTACAGCAACTATATCTCAGAAGTCGCTCCTTGATTGGAAGGGCTCTGAAATATCCCGTGGCTTTGAAAGGCGCTATGTAGGTGCACAGTTTAGCTTTGACGCCAGGCAGGACTTGAGCGAGATTTGAGGCAGTGAGACAGGGAGATTATCTATCCAACTGTCAGTGATTTTCTTAAAAAACAAAGAAGTCATTCGTAAATTGTATCTGAAGCAGAAACGGCAAAGGAACAATGACAGGCCATAGTGTTAGAATTACATTGTGTTACAGCACTGATCTACTGAGACCATTGTAAAAACCGTCAAGAAATGACCCACTAAATCCCATTCCTCTGGGCTATATCCTTTTTTGAAAATTAGTTCCCACTTCATTTTCAAAGCTTGTTGTGCCTTTTCCTTCTACTGCGATATCTGATGTTAGACTCACATTGAGAAACTGGAACTTAATTTCCTTCTGACTCCCACACTGTATCCAAGACACACAGGTAGATAATTCACTCCATTGGTATTATTGGCATGATTATTGGCGCCAGAAGTAGGCAGAGCAGCTGACCTTGACTCCCTCAAGGTCAAATTGATGTGTGGCCAAGGTAGAGATCAAGCCAATCAAAGCTCTTTATTTTGGCTGCAGTGGAGAGGGTGTCAGGTAGGAAATCAGGTATTTAGGCCTAAGTAGAACCACTAGGTTCCTTAAGATCAACATAGCTGGCTGGGGTAGAGTGAGGATAAGCTCCCAATATCAATTAAATGCTCCCAATGATTTGATCTCAACTAGCCTCTGACTACCAAGTCCAGCTCCTGGCCTTCACATGTGGCTTAGCTACTAAGTCTAGTGGAACCATTTCTACTGTCAGGAGAAAGGGCAAAGGTGGGTTACTGGTGCCTTAAAACCAGATGCTTTGCGCAGATGAGGCATGTCAACAGTGGGTGGCTGCTCATCTAGGCAAAAGAAAACCTCCGCTTCCTTGCAGCTATACCCACCCATGGGGGAGGCTTTGTGAGTAAGCTACAAGGATAAATCTGGACCTGGAGTGCCTAAGGCAGTCCTACGTTGAGTTCAACACTGACTGGCAATTCATGTGACACCACTGCTGCCAAACAGTATCGGTCTCTGACGTTCCTTTGAGTTCATTAGCTGAGTGGAGAGGCTGCACAGGCAACAACTTGCTATCTATATCATAAGACCAGAAAGCCGTAAGATATAGGAGCAGAAGTGGGCCATTTGGCCTATCAAGTCTTCTCTGCCATTCAATCATGGGCTGATCCAGTTTTTCCAGCCATCCCCACTCCCCTGCCTTCTCCCCAAACCCTTTGATGCACTAGCTAAACAAGAACCTATCTATCTCTGCCTTAAGTGCAGCCAATGACTTGACCTCCACAACTGCTCACGACTAAAGTAATTTCCATGCATCTCTGTTCTAAATGGATGTCCTTCAATCCTGAAGTCGTGCCCTCTTGTCCTAAAATCCCCTACCACGGGAAATAACTTTGCCATATTTACTCTGTTCTGGCCTTTTAACATTCTGAATGTTTCTGTGAGATCACCCCTCATTCTCTTGAGCTCCAAGGAATACAGCCCAGATGTTCCTCATACAGTAACCCTTCTAGTCCTGGAAACACTCTTGTGAATCTTCTCTGAACCCTCTCCAATGTCAGTACATCCTTTCTAAAATAAGGAGCCCAAAACTGCACACAATACTCCAAATGTGGTCTCATGAGTACCTTATAGAGCCTCAACATCACATCCTTGCTCTTATATTCTATATCTCTAGAAATGAATGCCAACATTGCATTTATCTTCTTCACCACCAATTCCACCAGGAGGTTAACCTTTAGGATATAATGCACAAAGATTCCCAAGTCCCTTTGCATCTCTGGATTTTTAATTCTCTTCCAATCTAAATAATAGTCTGCCAATTTATTTCTTCCACCAAGGTACATGACCATACACTTTCCAATATTGAATTTCATTTGCCACTTCTTTGCACATTTTCCTAAACTATCTAAGTCTCTCTGCAGGCTCTCTGTTTCCTCAACACTACCTGCTCCTCCACCTATCTTTGTATCATCGGCAAATTTAGCCACAAATTCATTAATCCCACAGTCCAAATCATTGACATACATCGTAAAAAGCAGCGGTCCTAACATCGACCCGTGGAACTCCACTGGTAACTGGCAGCCAGCCAGAATAGACTCCACTCTCTGTTTTCTGCCGATCAGCCAATGCTCCATCCATGCTAGTAACTTCCCTGTAATTCCATGGGCTCTTACCTTGCTAAGCAGCCTCATGTGCACCACCTTGTCAAAGGCCTTCTGAAAATCCAAGTACAGCATATCCACTGCATCTCCTTTGTACTTGTAATTTCCTCAAAAATTTGCAGTAGGTTAGTCAGGCAGGATTTTCCTTTCAGGAAACCATATTGGCTTTGGCCTATTTTGTCATGAGCCTCTAGGTATTCCATAACCTCATCCCTAACAATCGATTCCAACTACTTCCCAACCATTGATGTCAGACTAACAGGTCTATAGTTTCCTTTCTGCTGCCTCCCACCCTTCTTAAATAGTGGAGGAACATTTGCAATGTTCCGGTCATCCGGTACAATGCCAGGATGAATTCAATGCCAGGATCAATTCTTGAAAGATCATTATTAATGCCTCCGCAATCTCTCCAGCTACTTCCTTCAGAACCCGAAGGTGTATTCCATCAGGTGCAGGAGATTTATCCACCCTCAGACCACTAAGCTTCCTGAGCACCATCTCGGTTGTAATTTTCACTGCACATACTTCACTTCCCTGACACTCTTGAATGTCTGATATACTGCAGATGTCTCCCACTGTGAAGACTGATGCAAAATATGCATTCAGTTCCTCTGCCATCTCTGCATCTCTCATTACAATATCTACAGAGTCATTTTGTATTGGTCCTTATCTACTCTCAACTCTCTTTTATCCTTCATATACTTAAAAAAGCTTTTAGTATCTTTGATTTTAGTCACCAGCTTCCTTTCATAATTCATCTCTTCCTTCCTAATGATCTTCTTAGTTTACTTCTGCAAGTCTTTAAAAGCTTCCCAATCCTTTTATCTTCCCACTAGCTCTGGCTTCCTTGTATGCCCTCTCTTTTGTTTTTACTTTGGCTCTGACTTCACTTGTCAGCCACGGTAGTGTCCTTCTTCCATTCAAAAATTTCTTCTTATTTGGAATCTATCTGTCTTGCACTTCCCTCGTTTTTCACAGAAACTCCAGCCATTGCTGCTCTGCTGTCCTTCCTGGTAGTGTCCCTTTCCAGTCAACCTTGGTCAATTTCCCCCTCATGTTCTTGTAATTTCCTTTATTCCACTGAAATACTGACACATTGGAATTTAGTTTCTCCTTCTCAAATTTCAAAGTGAACTTGATCATATTGTGATCACTGTTCCCTAAGGGTTCCTTAACCTTAAGCTCTCTTATCACCTCTGGATCATTGCACAACACCCAATCTAGCACAGCCGATCCTCTAGTGGGCTCAACAACAAGCTGATCTAAACAGCCATCCCTTAGACATTCTACAAAGTCTCTCTCTTGGGGTGCAGTACTGACCTAGTTTTCCCAATACACTTTCATGTTAAAATCCCCAACGATTATCATGACATTGCCCTTCTGACATGTCTTTTCTATCTCCTGCTGTAATTTGTAATGCACATCCCAGCTGCTGTTTGGAGGCCTGTATACAACTGCCATTAGGTTCCTTTTACCATTGCCATTTCTTAACCCAACCCATAGGCACTCTACACCTTCCGATCCTATGTCATCCCTTTCTAATGATTTAATATTATTTCTTATACACAGGGCCCCTCCACCCTCTCTGCTTACTAACCTATCTTTCTGATACACTGTATATCCTTGGACATTCAACTCCCAATGGCAGCCATCCTTTAGCCAAGTTTCAGAGAAGGCCACAACGTCATACTTGCCAATCTGTAGCTGAATTTCAAGATCATCCATTTTATTTCTTAGGCTACGTGCATTCAAATATAACACTCTCAGTCCAGTGTTTGTTGCTTTCTGTTTTAACTGCACCATGCCTCTATTGCCCTGTAACTCATCCCACTGACTGTGATTCAGCTTCATCTCCTGTTTGTCCTTTCTATCATTCCTGTTGCACGCTATCTTTGATTTATTTCTGTTTCCCCCTTCCTCAGCCCTATCACCCCAGTTCCCATCCCCCTGCCAAATTAGTTTAAACCCTCCCTAACAGCTCTATTAAACCTGCCTGCTGGGATATTGGACCCCTTTGGGTTCAGGTGTAACCTGTCCTTTTCGTACAGGTCGTACCTTCCCCAGGAGATGCTCCAATGATCCAGGAACCCCTACACTAGTCTCTCAGCTACATATTAACATGCCTCATCATGCTATTCTTGCGCTTGTTAGCACATGGCACAGACAACAATCCTGATATTATTACGCTTGAGATCCTGCTTTACAGCTTCCTCCCCAGCTCCCTGAATATCATACTGCTCTGGCTTATGAATTAACACGTAGACAACTAGGATGCATTATCCATGGTGGACCCCAACCAATGGAGGACGATAGAACTACTGAACATAACTAAATGATGTAGGACCTTTGGGGTGAGGTAGTGAACACAAAATGCTAGAGCGAGGAAAGTACTGTTACTGGGGGTTCTGCAGCTCTGAGACTTCGCAGAGATGGTTATGGTGAAGAAATTGGGGTTAGGAAGGGGAGTGGGGATATTTGACATTTTGACAAACTGGATGGAGAGGATTTTTCCCATAGTGAGGGTGTCTAGGATCAGAGGGCACATCCTCAGAATCAAAGGATGTCCTTTTCAAACAGAGATGAGAAATTTTGTTAGCCAGAGTTGGTGTGGCTATGGAGGCAAAGTCATTGGGAATATTTAAAGGGGAGGTTGATAGGTTCTTGATTAGTCAGGGTGTCAAAGTATTAAGAGGAGAAGGCAAGAGAATTGGGTTGAGAGATAATAAATCAGTCTTGATATAATAGTGGAGCAGACTTGATGGCTTAATTCTGCTCCTATGTCTTATGGCCTGAGTCTAATGGACATGAGGATGGGAATTTTGAATTGCTGCAGGAACACCCTCTAAAATATGAGCCTGGAGGCTTTCAAAGGCAACTTAGTTAACATTACATTTGCCCTATAATTTTATTTATTTATTAAGATACAGCAAGGAACAGGTCCTTCTTGCCCTTTGAACTACACTGCTCAGCAGCCCCTGACTGAATCCTAGTCTAATCACAGGACAATTTATAATGACTAATTAACCTACCAACCAGTACACCTTTGGACTGTGGGAGGAAACCAGAGCACCCGGAGGAAACCCACGCAGTTGCGGGGCGAACATATAAACTCCTTACAGATAGCGGTGGGAATTGAATCTGGGTATCTGGTACTATAAAGCATTGTAACCACTATGCTATCATTCTGTAACTACTCTGGCATTTTGCTCTGAAACATTGAAAAGTCCTTCCCCCTCCCCACCCCACAGATGCTGCTTGACTCGTTGAGTGTTGGATCTCCATTTAGTTTCTATCCTTAGGGTTCATCCTGGAGTCAAAAATGGGAGCAGTCTTAATTCCAAGATTTCTGTTTATTTTAGAATACAAATAAACACGCAAATACTAAGCAAACTGAATAAAGAGCGGAGAAGTGATGGTGAGGGAAAGAATGCTAAGGGGTGTAAGACAAAGGAATAAAGAAATAAAATACGGCTCTTCTGAAGAATCTGTCACTTTTATAGATGAGATAAAATAAATTCCTTAGGCAGGAATGTATGAATTAATAAGCTACATAATTAAAACAGTTACATCACATGGGTAATGTGCCAATATTTAGCCAATGGAAAATGAGAAAAATGAAATACTGTTAGTTTAGCTGCTATACCACTTTCTGCCAGTGAATGTGAAAGATACATTATCTTAAAAAAAGTAAGATACAAATCTTATATAAAGTATTATTTTATAAAAACAGTGGTTTCCAACAGTCTCCAACAGATTGTTTCTTGCTCTAGGTTCCAGCATCTGTAATCCTTCATGTTTCTGTCTTAATACTCACTTGGTCTGAAAACAGAGCTTTGAATATTGAAGGACTTTACAGCTTTAACAATGGTGACAGATGCTGGAATCTGGAGCAACAGATGATCTGCCAGAGGAACACAGCAGGTCGAGTAGCATTTACTTGCTACTGGCTCCCAAGGGTGTCGCCCGGACTGGAGGGCAGATCATATGAGAATAGGTTGAGTGAACTCAGCCTTTTCTCCTTGGTGCGATGGGCGATAAGAGGTGACCTGATAGAGGTGTATAAGATGATGAGAGGCATTGATTGTGTGGATAGCCAGAGGCTTTCCCCAAGGGCAAAAATGGCTAACACGATGGGGCATAGTTTTAAGGTGCATGTAAATAGGTACTGAGGGGATGTCAGGGGTAAGTTTTTCACACACAGAGTGGTGGGTGCGTGGAATGCACTGCCGGCGACAGTGATGGAAGTGGATATAATAGGGTCTTTTAGGAGCCTCTTGGATAAGTACATGGAGCTTAGAAAAATAAAGGATTATGCGCTATACTAGGCATTCTCTAGAGAAGTTACATAGTTAGCACAACACTGTGGGCTGAAGGGCCAGTAATGTGCTGTAAATTTCTATTCTCTATGTTCTATCTCTACCCCTGCTCGCCCCCCCCCCCTATAGTCTTAAACCCTCCTTAGTCCACCACTCCCCTTGGACTCCTGTCTCACCACTTCCCTTCGTGCTGGCCACCTTCCATCTCCACCCTCAGTCCTAACGCAGGCCTTCAATCCAAGATGTTGATAATTCATTTCCCTCCAATCGATGTTGCTTGACCTGTTGCATTCCCCCACCTGATTGTTGGTTGCTACACCTTTAAGAAAGCTGCCACTTAAGCTGATCGCGAGTAAGGTGTTTAGTGGTAAAAGCTGACGTGTAAGCGGTGGAAAGAATGGACCTACTGATAAACTATCCACCTGCACGTCCCTTCAGTCACCTTCTGGACCATCTGAGGAAGAGCCTGCATTTCCCAGATTGGCTTCATTGGTCACCTCAAAGTGGAAGGAAATCATAGAACGTAGAACAGTCCAGCCCTTTGGTCCACAATGTCACACCAACCTTTTAACCTACCCTAAGATCAATCTAACTCTTCCCTCGCACTTAACCCTCCACTTTTCTTTCATCCATGTGCACAGGCCCTTAGGCACATAATGTTGTGCTGACCTTTTACCCTACTCCAAGGTTAATCTGTTTCCTCCAACATATTCCCCAATTTTTCTTTCATCCTACATAAGAAACTTTTAAATGTCCCTCATGTATCTGCCTCTACCACCACCTCTAGTGGTGTGTTCCATGCACCCAGCATTCTCACTGTAAGAAAACTACCTTTGACATCCCGCCTTCCACTTTCTTCCAATCACCTTGAAATTACGTATCTTCATTTTTGCCACTTTCACCAGGGAAAGATATCTCTGGATGTCCACTCTATGAATGCCTCTTGTGCATCTCAATCAAGTCACCTCCTATTATTCTTGATCCTGAGGGACGTCTTAAGAAGAAAGGGGTGCCATACCCGTCTTGTATTCCACCCCATGAACAAACCCAACACTGACGCTCTCCACTCGGGATAGGGTTCCCCTTGTCCTCACCTACCACCCCAGCAGCCTCCAGGTGTAATGTATAATTCTCCGTAACTTCCGCCATCTCCAATGGGAACCCACTACCAAGCGCATCTTTCCCTCCCCCCCTTTCTGCTTTCCGCAGGGATCGCTCCCTATGCAACTCTCTTGTCCATTCGTCCCCCCATCCCTTTCCACCGATCTCCCTCCTGGCACTTATCCTTGTAAGTGGAACAAGTGTTACGCCTGCCCTTATACTTCCTACCTCACCACCATTCAGGGACCCAGACAGTCCTTCCAGGTGAGGGGACACTTCACCTGTGAGTCAGCTGGTGTGGTATACTGCGTCTGGTGCTCCTGGTGTGGCCTTGTATATATTGGTGAGACCCAACGCAGACTGGGAGATCGTATCTGTCTGCCAGAGAAAGCAGGATCTCCCAGTGGCCACACATTTTAATTCCATGTCCCATTCCCATTTTAATATGTCTATCCATGGCCTCCTCTACTGTCAAGATGAAGTCACATTCAGGTTGGAGGAACAACACCTTGTATACCGGCTGGGTAGCCTCCAAACTGATGGCATGAACATTGACTTCTCTAACTTCTGTTAATGCCTCTCCTCCCCTCCTTACCTCATCTCTGATATATTTAGTTTTTTCCCCCCTCCTTTTTTTTCTTTTCTTTTTCTCTCTCTCTGCCCATCACTCTGCCTGTTCTCCATCTCCCCCTGGTGCTCCCCTCCCCCTTTCTTTCTCCCTAGGCCTCCCGTCCCATGATCCTTTCCCTTCTCCAGCTCTGTATCCCATTTGCCAATCACCTGTCTGGCTCCCAGCTTCACCCACCTCCTCCGGTCTTCTCCTATCATTTCACATTTTCCCCCTTTCCCAACTACTTTCAAATCTCTTACTATCTTTCCTTTCAGTTAGTCCTGATGAAGGGTCTCGGCCCGAAATGTCAACAGCGCTTCTCCCTATAGATGCTGCCTGTCCTGCTGTGTTCCACCAACATTTTGTGTGTGTTACTAACGTTCTAGCTTCATCTTATCTCAGATTCTGCAGGCGTTGGAAATCTTGGAATAACTCTGTGGCGTAGCAGTTACAGTAATACTTTACAGCACCAGTATCCTGGGTTCATTTCCATCCACTGTTTGTAAGGAGTTTGTATGTTCTCCCCGTGATTGTGTGGGTTCTTCCCCACACTCCAGCGATACGTTGGTTAGTAGGTTATTTACTTAGCAGTACAGTGCAGAAAGGCCCTTCCAGCCCTTTGAGCTGTGCCGCCCAGCAATCCCTCGATTTAACCCTAGCCTAATCATGGGACAATTTACAATGAACGGTTAACCCACCAAATGGTAACACAGACAAAATGCTGGAGGAGCTCAGCAGGTCAGGCAATATCTGGAGAGGAATAAACAGTTGATGTTTCAGCCCAAGACCCCTTCATCAGGACTGTCAAATCTCAGATTAATAAACACAAGATGTTGGCTGATGAAGGGTCTTCGTCAGAAACTGCTTACTCCTCTCCATACATGCTGCCTGACCTGCTGAACTCCTCTCAAATTAATATTTATTTTTCCCCTACCTTTTTTATTTTAGATACTTTTCTCCTGGTAATCCAAACTAGGATCTAATACAAAAATTTAGACAGCATTGTCAGCACATCCTCTGATAATTGAAGTGTTGTTTTCCTGCAGTTAGGTTTCACTGCCTTTTTACACATTTCATTGTTTATGTGTCATCACTTTCTCACTTGCAGAATGCAACTCACTTCATCGGAGTTAAACTTAATTAACTATGCTCAATTTTCCCTTGGGGAGCTGGTCTGTAAAAAGGGAAAAAGTTGGGCTTCACACTTGGTCAGAATCCCATCTGGAGGCATGGTTTCACATCCAGAGATTGTCACTCAATGTGGGTGTATTGGGATTTGAGCCGGGATGGGGTGGGGGAAGCAATGCAAAGTGACCCAGGGAGTAAACGATCATGTCAAGGAAATGAAGGGGAGATCAGATATTTAAAATTTTTAGAAGGATTTGGCAGAAGAAGTGCAGTGAAACATTTTAATTGAACAATCAAAAATAGGGAATTAATCTTCAAATTAGAGCTCAGCTTTATAGGAGAAAATTAGGGAAGTATTTTTAAATAAGAAGGATAGTGAGTAGAATTCTGGAATTGATTTCTTCAGTGGATCCTAGAAGTTTTAAAGATTAACATTGCCATCTTGGTGACATGTACATCAAAATATCGAAACATACAGTGAAATGTGTTGTTTGTATCAATGACTAAATGCAGTCTGAGGGTATGGTGGCGGTCGCTCACAAATATCACTAGAGAGACTGAGAGCATAGAACACAGTACAGCACTGGACAAGTAATTCCGCGCATGATGTGCTGACCTAGATGCCAGTTTATGCTAAGCGCCCTTTTCCCTGTGTATCATCCATATCTCTCCATTCTCTTCATATTCCTGTGTCTATCTTCTTTAAACTCCAGCAAACTATCTGCTTCCGTTAATACCCCAGTCACCCATTCCAGCACCTACCATTTTTATTTATTTATTGAAATACAGCGCAGAATAGGCCCTTCCAGCCCTTCGAGCCACACCACCCAGCACCCTCCCTGCCAGTTAATCCTAGCGTAATTGTGGGACAACTGACAATGACCAATTAACCTACCAACCAGTACGTCTTTCAACTGTTGGAGGAAACCCACACAGTCACGGGGAGAATGGACAAATCCCTTACAGACAGTAGCAGGAATCGAACCCCAATCTGTGATTGCTGGTGCCCTGAAACGATTGCTCTAACCGCTACCTCACCATGCCACCTGCTACACTACCACTAATTCCTGGAAACTCTGGGGACATGTGTAAAAATCTTGCTCCTCGCACCATCTTTAAGCTTCCCACCAACCCTAAAAGCATGTCCTATTTTGCTTGACATTTTTATTCTAGGGAAAAGATTCTATCTATCCTATATACACCAGCTCATAATTTTAAAAAAATACTCTATCAGGTCTCCCCTTAGCCTCCACCACTCCAGGGAGAACAACCCAAATTTGTCCAATCTTTCCTTGTAGCTCATATCCTCTAATCCAGGCAGCATTCTGGTAAACGTGGATTAGAAAGCATGTCTTATAGGTTGAGCAACCTAGGCTTTTCTCTTTGGAGCAAAGGGAGATGAGAGGTGAGTTGATAGAGTGGTTCAAGTTTATAAAAGGCACTGGTCGAGTGGATAGCCAGATACTTTAAGTGTTCTGAGAATTTTCTGATCATGTTTCATACTTCCAGTAGCCATTTTGTTTTCTTCTCCTCAGATGCAAACAGAGGGCTCCTGGAACATTCTGTCCTTAACATTGTAATAACAGAAGCGCTGTAAGCAGTTAGTCAAATCGTACGATTCTTAAAGTAGCACCATCTGGCATTATACAAGCTACAAGCCTATGAATAGGTCACCAGCTTGATCCAATTTTCACGGAACCTCGTCTAATCCATTTCCCAGTTTTGCCAATAGGAGGGGACATAATTTTCAGGTGATTGGAGGGAAGTTTAGGGGGTTTGTTTTTACTCAGAGAGTGGTGAGTGTGTGGAAGGCTTGCAAGGGCAATGGTAGATGCAGATACATTATAGATATTTGAGAGACTTGAAGGAAGCCACATGGATGATAGAAAAATGGAGGGCTACAAAGGAGGGAAGGATTAGATTGATTTTAGAGTAGGTTAAAAGGTTGGCACAACATCATGGGCTGAAGGGCCTGTAATGTGCTGTAATCTCCTACCCCCATCCTCATCACATTCTACAGGGGTTGTATTGAGAGCATCCTGAGCAGCTGCATCACTGCCTGGTTCGGAAATTGCATCATCTCGGATCGCAAGACCCTGCTGTGGATAGTGAGGTCAGCTGAGAAGATCATCAGGGTCTCTCTTCCTGCCATCACAGACATTTACACTACACGCTTCATCCACAAAGGAAACAGCATTATGAAGGACCCCATGCACCCCTCATACAATCTCTTCTCCTTCCTGCCGTCTGGGAAAAGGCTCCGAAGCATTCGGGCTATCACGACCAGACTATGTAACAGTTTCTTCCCCCAAGCTATCAGACTCCTCAATACCCGAAGCCTGGACTGACACCTTGCCCTACTCTCCTGTTTATTATTTACTGTAATGCCTGCACTGTTTTTGTACATTTTTATGCAGTCCAGTGTAGGTCTGTAGTCTAGTGTAGCTTTCTCTGTGTTTTTTTTTAATTATGTAGTTCAGTCTAGTTTTTTGTACTGCGTCATGTAACACCATGGTCCTGAAAAACGTTGTCTCATTTTTACTATGCACTGTACCAGCAGTTATGGTCAAAATGACAATAAAAGTTGACTTGACTTGACTTGAATGTTCTATATTTCATGTTCTAAACCTCATCTGCACCCCTTTCAGAGTCACCTATAATGGGACGATCAGAACTTCACACAATACTCCAAGTTCAAGTTTGGGTTTATTGTCATTCAGACATACAGCTAAATCCATTGCTCGCCCAGGGCCAAAGTGCAAGACACAGCACATATAGTTACAATCCAACACATATAGTCACCAGATAATATCAGCACAAGTTCCTGAGTGGCACGGCCCGAAGACTGGCAGGCTGACATACAGTGCGAGGAGGATGCGGTCTGTGTGGTCTGTCAGTGTGGTCTGACTAAACATTTTGTTTATCGGGTAACAGAACGAATTGGTACAAAACTGGGGAATAGATTGGATCAAGCTCAATGAATATTGGATCAAGCTGGTGACCCAAGCTTGTATATTGCCAAATGATCATACAAGATGACAAACTATTGTATTTGCTCTGCTTCTATTATTACAATGTTAAGGACAGAATGTTCCAAAAGCCCTCTGTCTACATATGGAGAGAAGAAAAATAAAATGGGGACTGGAAAGTTGAAACATGATCAGAAAATGCTTGGAGTACCTCAGAAGTTGGGCAGTATCTGTGGAGGGAGAAATGGGGTTAACATTTCAGATTGATAACTTTCTGATGAAGATTATTAACATGAAACTTTGTCTACACATATTGGCAGGTTTACTGAGCATTTCCAGCGATTCCTGTTTTTTCTTGCTGAAGAGAAATAGCAGCTACACTGCCACGACGAGGCCACACTCATGTGTCAGAGGTACAACAACTCATATTCTGTCTGGGTAGACTCCAACCAGGTGGCATGAGCATCCATTTCTCTAATTTTTCTCCCTTCGCCCTTCTGTCTTTTCCATTCCCCATTCTTGTTACCCTCTCACTCTTTCTCTTCTTGTCAGTACCTCCAGTTGAACTCTGCCTTTTTGTGTGTTTCCCCCTAGCTGTCAGTCTGTGGTTTTGTATTGCCATGTGCTCCTGTCTCTGCTCCTGCTCTACCCTGGCCCCTGTATCGCCGAGTACTCCGTCTCTCATCTGTTTCTCATTATTACCTATATTGCTGCCACCTGTGTTTCATTGTGCTCCACCTATCATCTGCCTCTCTGTTTATTGCTCAGTGTATTTCAGTCCTGTGTTTTCACCTATTTGTTGCCAGATTGTGCCAATGAGTTTTCCTGAGCCTTTCCAGCATTTGTATCTGTACACTGTCTGTTTGCTGATTCTGGTTTTTGGATTTCTCTGGCTCTTTTGATCTCTGCCTGAACCTTGATGCTGACTTTGTTTGCACCTTGGGATTTGTTACTCAATTAATATCACTGTGTGTATGGTACTGGGTCTGCAATTGGATCCCTGCTCCAGTGTCCTGACACTTCTCCTTGCCCACCCAAAACCTCCCTCTGATGGCCCTCTCCCTTTCCTTTCTCCTAAGGGCCACTGTCCTTTCCAATCAGATTCTTTCTTCTTCAGCCCTTTGCCTCTTCCACCTATCATCTCCCAGATTCTTACTTCATCCTTCCTCCCCCACCTACCCACCTTCTTCCCTCATCTGGTCTGTCCTATCACCTACCAGCTTGACCTCCTTCCCCTCACGTCACCTTCTTATGTTGCCTTCTTTCCCTTTCCTTTCCAGTCCTGATGAAGGGTCTCGGTCTGAAACATCAGCAGTTGAGTTGCTCCAGCAAGCTACAGTGTGTGATACAGAAAAGAAACACGACTCATCTTTCTGTGTCCTTGAAGTTAACAAAGCATTTTGTTAGTTTAAATAACTGGCAAACTTCCAGCAGTCTTGTCTAGTTATTAATATTGTCATGGTATATCCTATATCTTAAGTGCTTTAATCTCTGGCAGGGGACTTGAAAACACAACTTCTTGTCTCAGAAACTATCCACTAAGCCCCAACAGAGATTGGCATTAAATATCAGAAAGCCGAGTGCTTCAACCTGCTGGAGTTATAATTAATAGGAAGAAAATCTCAAGAATAGAAGACAGGGTTGCATCATTATTCTCAAAGTGGATCCGCTCGGCTAAATATATGTTTGTGCTCTTCAGGATTGTATATTCCTGTGGGATGTGATTAGAACATCTGTCATCGTGTGAGAGGTTCAGTACACCACATATTTTGTCAGTGGGCTCCATGAACAGATGCCTGGAATGACTCACACAAATCAAGACGGCACAACCAAAACCTATATTTCTATAACCGCTCTAATACTCTGGGCCCCTTCACCCAAACATTATTGGAAACACTGAATACTTGGGGGGGATCAAAGTATTACTTCATATCACTCTAATTTTTATTCCCCTTTTATTATATGCCTGTGACTTTTACTTATTGAGCTTTTACTTACCTCAATGTCCAGAGGCTTTGCCATTTTATCTACTTCCATCAAAGTCTTCCCTCATCTTTTTCCAAAGAAAACTGTCCCAGTTTTTCTACCTTTGTAACTGTCTCAGGAATCATTGTTGGAAACCTCCTCAGGATCTTCTCTAATGTCTTCATAGCTTAACCAATAATTTGTTAAGGACAAGTTGTTTTTTAGACAGGGAGCACTAGGTTCCTAATTTGTGCTGCCAGAAGTAGTGGTGGAGCAGATATCATTGTCGTGTCTGTACCTCCTACCCAATGGTAACAGCAAGGAAAGGGCATGTCCTGGGTGCTGGGGATCCTTAATAATGGATGCTGCCTTTTTGAGATACCACTCCCTAAAGGTGTCCTGGGTACTTTGTAGGCTAGTACCCAAGATGGAGCTGACTAGATTTGAAGCTTTATTCATCTTCTTTCAGTCCTGTGCAGTAGCCCCCCCCCCCCCACCCCCATATCAGACAGTGATGCAGTCGGTAAGATTTCTCTCTACAGTACAACTATAGAAGTTTTTAAGTGTATTTGTTGATATGCCAAATCTCTTCAAACTCCTAATAAAGTATAGCCACTGTTTTGCCTTCTTTAAAACTACATCGATATGTTGGGACCAGGTTAGATCCTCAGAGATCTTGACAATCAGGAACTTGAAGCTGCTCACTCTCTCCACTTCTGATCCCTCTATGAGGATTGGTATGTGTTCCTTCATCTTACCCTTCCTGAAGGCCACAATCAGCTCTTTTGTCTTACTGACGTTGAGTGCCAGGTTGTTGCTGTGACACCACTCCACTAGTTGGCATATCTCACTCCTGTACGCCCTCTCATCACCACCTGAGATTCTACCAACAATGGTTGTATTGTCAGCAAATTTACAGATGGTATTTGAGCTATGCCTAGCCACACAGTTGTGTATATACAAAGAGTAGAGCAGTGGGCTAAGCACACACCTCTGAGGTGCACCAGTGTTGATCGTCAGCGAGGAGGATATGTTATCACCAATCTGCACAGATTATGGTCTTCCGGTTAGGAAGTTGAGGATCGAATTGCAGAGGCAAGTACAGAGGCCCAGGTTCTGCAACTTCTCAATCAGGATTGTGGGTGTGATGGTATTAAATGCTAAGCTATGGTCGATGAAAAGCATCCTGATGTAGGTGGATGTGTTGTCCAGGTGGCCTAAAGCTGCGTGGAGAGCCATTGAAATTACATCTGCCGTTGACCTATTGTGGCGAAAGGCAAATTGCAATGGGTCAAGGTCCTTGTTGAGGCAGGAATTCTGTCTAATCATGACCAACCTCTGAAAGCATTTCATCACTGTCGATGTGAGTGCTACCAGGCGATAGTCATTAAGACAGCCCATATTATTCTTCTTTGGCACTGGTATAATTGTTGCCTTTTTGAAGCAAGTGGGAACTTCTGTCTGTAGCAGTGAGAGGTTGAAAATCAGGATGAACCCAAAGGAACTGCAGAAACCAATACAGTTTGGCACCAACAGCATCACAGGAGTTGCCAGTAAGCCATGAACTCAGTGTGGCGCAACATTGTGGACTCCAGCTTCGGATTTTTTCCTGGGGTTTTCTCCTGAAGCCTTACGCATTAGATTTGAGATCAGAGTTTTCCTTCTCCTAGATGAACTGCCAAGCATGGCTGATGAGTCCCATCTTCCCAAAGTAACTGGTTTTAAAGTGCCAGGACCGCACCTTCACCACTTCTCTCATCAGTAGAAATGGTTCTCCTTGGCTTTGCAACTAAGCCACACATGAAGACCAGGAACTGGACCTGGTTGTCAGAGACTATTTGAGGCGCAGGCTTGTCTCCATTACCACCCCCACCTATAACAACCTAAAGAGGCTGTGAGATGTATGAAAATGCAGCATTATGGATCTTGTACAGGCTGAAGAGATTTAGTTTAACCTGGCATCACATTTAGTACAGAAATCATGGGCCGAAGGACCTGTTTCTGTTCTGCAACTCTATGATTTCAGGACAGTATGTTACGTCCTGGTCCTGAGGTTGAGGGCATTATGGAAAAACTGAAACCATCCTGAACGGGGTTGCTGAAGAGTAAATGGCCATTGAACATATTGATACCAAGATGGCATAAATATGAAAGGTGAGAAGATCCCGTGCAGCAAATTTAAAAATTTAAGGGATAAACTATTACAGAGGAGCTCAGAAAAGTAATCTCAAAGCCCAACTTTCAAAATAAAGTTTAAATTAGATTCATCGAAGTGCATATTTGTCCCCATATACCTCCTTGAGATTCATTTTCTTGTGTGTACAGTAGAATTTTATGAAAAACTAAACTGTACATAAACAAACAAAAACTGACGAACAATCTAAGTGAAAGATAAGACAAACTGTGCAAATAAAAAATAGTAATGAAAGCACGAGTTGTAAAGAGTCCTTGAAAGTCCATAGGTCAGGGAATCAGTTCAGTGTTGAGGTGAATGAAGATATCTATGTTGGTTCAGGAGCTTAATGTTTGCAAGGTATTAACTGTTCTTGAGCTTCATGGCGTGGGACCTCAGAATTATTCCGGTGTGAAGTGCTTAGGAGTAAAGGCACAGGAGGGCAGCCAGATGAATGCATGGCTGAAGACATTTCTGGCGCATTGGAACCAGCTCTGGGGAAGGCGGGACCTGTATATGCAGCAGGCAAGACTGATGTCTCAGTGGGGATGTTTGCCGGTGCTGTTCGAACTGGAATGACACAAAATGGGAACCTGATCTGAATGACAATGGAGAGAGAAGCAAATTCAGGAATGATGGAAAGAATAACAGGATTCAAAAGCAAAGGAGCAGGAAATAAAGTGCAAGAAGCCAATTCTACAGGTCCAGAGTACAAAACTGGACAAGTCTACCCTCTCACCTCTTCTCTTCTCCTCTCCTACTTACCTTCTCCCACTGGTGCCCCTCTCCCTTCCCTTTCTCCCAATGTCCACCCTCCTCTCCAAACAGATTCCTTCTTCTCCACCCTATTACTTTTCCATCTATCACCTTCCAATTTATCACTTCATCCCACCCACCTGGTCTCACTTATCACCTGCCAGTTGTCCTCCTTCCCCTGCCCCCACCTTCTTATTCTGTCTTCATGCCCCTTTCTTTCTAGTCCCGATGAAGGTTTCAGCCCATAAATGTCAACATTGTTTCCTTTGCATAGATGCTGCCTAACCTGCTGAGTTCCTCCAGTTTTTCATGTGTGTTACCCTGAATTTCCAGTATCTGCTGAATCTCTTGTGCTTATAAAGTCTACAGGCTTAATGTATTAAGCCAGATGAGCTAAGGACACAAATGGAGGTGAATGAATGCGATTAAGAACCATTACTGAGATGTTTGCATAAAGATCAAATCAGGATATTTAATATTCAGGGTTATTTGACTTTTAATAAGGACAGCAGGCTGGAAAAGGTCTGGAGTGGGGGGAGTACTGTTAATGAGAGATGGGCACAGTACAGTTGTAAAAGATTCAGAGGTATTGAATCCTTTTGCACATTGGTTGTTTGTCCATCTCTGTTTAACTCTATTGTGTTTCTTTCTACTTACTGTGAAAGCCCGCAGGAAAATGAATCGCAGGGTAGTAAATGGTGACATACAGTACTTAGATAATAAATTTACTTTGAACTTTGGATGTAAAAATGGCAAAAGTATCATCGGTAAGAGTGATGTATGCACTCTCCCCTAAAGGCTGGAAGAAACATAAATAATGGGGCCTACAAATTGAGCAACGCAATATTGATGGGAAACTATTTATTATATAGATTGAGTTAACTACATTCAAAGTTCAAAGTTCAAAGCAAATTTATTATCAAAGAACATATATGTCACTATATACAACCCTGAGATTCAGTTTATTGCGGGCAATCTCCATAAATCTATAGAATAACCATAATACAATTGATGAAAGACTGCACCAACTTGGGGCATTCAACCTGTGCAAAAGATAACAAACTGATAAATATGTATTTATCAGTTGATGAATTGATGAATGATTCTTCCAGCTCTGCATTTCACTGCCTTTTCATGAATCTTCTCACAGCTGCTGTCAGGATGGAGGTACAGAAGCCTGAACCGTCAGGTTCAAGGAAAGTTACTTTAATCCTTGAATCAATTGGCACAACCCCAGTCATAATAATATGACCACTTTTGCACTACAATGGATTTTTTTGTCCTAATTGTGTTCTTTCCTGTAAAGGTGGTGTATAATTTACAGGTATCTTTACGTTATGTATTTTTGTGATGCTACTCATATGACGTTATGTGCCTGTGATGCTGCTGCAGGTTTATCAGTGTCTGTGCATAGATGTACTTGTGCTTGTGATTATAAACGACTTTGACTTTGTCTTTGATTCTGCCTTTGCATCTGTTCACTCATTTTTTAATAAATCCCATTAATTTACCAACCAAATGGCTTCAATAACAAAATTATCCCCAAGTCAACCGTGGCCTCACCCTAAAAGAGATATTCCCTTTCTCCTATCCATCCCTTCTCCTCACTGCAATCTGAAACGAACTTCTTAATTTCCTATTGAAGTACATTCAACCTGAAATTGGTATTGATTTATTATTGTCACATGTACAAAAATGCAACACAAACCTTGTCCTGAGTGCTGTTTATACAGATCAAATCATTATACAAATGCATTGAGCACTGTGCTAAGGTAAAACAGTAACAATGCAGAATAAAATGTAATAGTTATGGAAGAAGTACAGTGCAGGTAAATGACAAAGTGCAAGATCTTAATGAGGTAGATCATGAGAGCAAAACTCCATCTTATCAGACAGGAGGTCTGCTAACAGTGGGAAAGAAACTGTCCTTCAGTCTTGAGGTACTGTATGTGCTTTCAGGCTTTTCTATCTTCTGCCCAATGGGAGAAGGGAGAATAGAGGATGATAATGCTGGCTGCTTTACAGAGTCCATGGAGGGGAGGCTGGTTTCTGTGATGCATTGAGCTGTGTCTGGTGGTCACGTGCAGAGAAGTCGGCATGGACTAGATGAGCCAAAGGGTCTTTTTCTGTGCTGTGGCTCTATGGCATGCCAAGCCATCAATCATCTGGACAGAATGTTTTCGATGAAAAATGATCCAGAAAAATTGGTAAGGGCTGGCAAGGATGTGCCAAATTTCTTTAGCCTCCTGAGGAAGTAGAGGTGCTGGAGAACTTTCTTGGCTGGTTGTTCCCCTTTCCACAGATATTGCCTGACCTACCACATGTTTCCATCATTTTCTGTCTTTAATCTAAATCTGCTCTCTTGGATTTATGAAAGTAATAAGCTACTCTACTTCAAAGGAGTTCCTGCAGGTATCCTGGCAATAACGAAAATCAGTAATAAGCCACGAATCCTTGCTGTTATTTCATTGCTATTTGTAGAGCCTCACTGTGTGCAAATTGCTATGATTCCTAATTAAAACACTAACTTCAAAGGGTATTTGGTAGCCTATAAAATGCTTGGGGCAAAAGGAGCTCATGAAACATGATTGGAAAAGAAGTCTATCCTTACTCAATGCATCTGAAGTTAACTACAGTCCTTCAGCCTTCCATGATCCTGTCCATCCAGTCCTGGCATCTTGTACCTCCTCCATTAAAGACTCGATTGATCTTCGAAGAAGATAAATTTGGCATATCACTGTGGGCTGAAGGGCCTCTCCTGTACTGTAATGTTCTACGCTCTATCTATGTCCAAGTCCTCTGGTTGCAGATTCCCTGTGAAGTCAAAGTGAAAGGTCAAAAATCAAAGTAAATTTATTATCAAAGTGGATATTTAGACAGAGAGAGACAGATAGATAGATAATACTTCATGCACAAACCCCTCAATCTCTCTGCCTCCTGCATATTTTCTTCATTACATAGTACCCTGTTCTTTTATTCTTCTGTCTGAAAAACTTACACAACTGGTCTCCTTTAAATTTCTCCCCTCTCACCTTAAACCCCTGTCCTTTAGTTCCAAACTCTCCAACTCTGGGAAACAGACTTTGATTAACTGTCCTATATAAGTCGCTCATGATTTTATAAACTTCTGTAAGTTCACCCTTCAGCCTCCAATGTTCCAAAGAAAATAACCCAAAACTCTCCAATTTCTCCTTATCACAGTAGTGCTCCTTTCCAGACAATACCCTGTCAAAACTCTTCAGTACCCTATTCCTTCCTGTGGTATGGTGACCAGAACTGTATGCAATACTCCAAATATGGTCAAACCAATGTTTTGTACACCTGAGACCGATCATCCCAATTTTTATATTTGGCTCATTATTCACTTCCCTGTCTACCTGTCAAGTCACTTTCAGCAAACTCTGCAGTTGACAGCAATGCTGCACTTTCTCTCCGGCTCACTTTGTCTTTGCATTAGCTTTACTCGTCCATTTACCACAACTCCACCAAACTTACCCACTGATGTTTCTTCCTCTGTATCCCTAGATAGCCTTCTTTATTGTCTAAAATTCCACCAATTTTCTTGTCGTCTGCAAACTTACGAACCAGACCACCTACATTCTAATCCAAGTAATTTATCTACAATGATCCAAAACCCGGATCCCTAAAATAGTTACAGTCTTCCGATCTTCCAGTAGAGGCAAGGCAGCACCTCTGCTTCCTTAGGAGTTTGTGAAGATTCGGCATGACAACTAAAAATTTGAAAAAACTTCTCTAGATGTGTAGAGGAAAGTATATTGACTGGCTGCATCATAGCCTGGTATGGAAACAGCAATGCCCTTGAATCGAAAATCCTACAAACAATAGTGGATACAGCTCAGTCCTTCACAGGTAAAGACCTCTCCCCCCCACCCCCACAACTCAGCTACTTGAAATGTTGCTGCAGGAAAACAGCATTCATCATCATGGGTCCCCCTCTGCCACAATACGCTCACTTCTTACGGCTGCCACCAGGAGGAAGGTACAGGAGCCTCAGGACTCACACCACCAGGTTCAGGAACAGTTGCTACCCCTCACCATCAAGCTCTTCAACCAAAGGGGATACATCACACAAGTTTACTTGTCCCATCATTGAAATGTTCCCACAACAAATGGACTGTCTTTCAAGGACTCCTTATCTCATGTTTGCAATATTTATCCATATTTATTTATTTTTGTATTGGAAAGAAATATTTAACAAGCACCCTCTCTCTCTGCTGTCAGTAGAACCCTCTCACTCTCTCTCTCTCTCTGCTGTCAGTGCAAACCCCCTCTCTCTCTCTCTGCTGTCAGTGCAAACCCCCTCTCTTTCTCTGATGTCAATGGAAGTCTCACTCTTTCTCTGCTGTCAGTGGAACCCTCTCTCTCTCTCTCTGCTGTCAGTGGAACCCTGTCTCTCTCTCTCTGCTGTCACTGGAACCCCCCCCCTCTCTCTCTCTCTCTCTCTCTCTCTCACACTCTCTCTCTGCTGTCAGTGGAACCCTGTCTCTCTCTCTGCTGTCAATGGAACCCCCTCTCTTTCTCTGCTGTCAATGGAACCCTCTCTCTCTCTCTGCTGTCAGTGGAACCCTGTCTCTTTCTCTGCTGTCAATGGAACCCTCTCTCTCTCTCTCTGCTCAGTGGAACCCCCTCTCTCTGCTGTCAATTGAACCCTCTCTCTCTCTCTCTGCTGTCAGTGGAACCCCCTCTCTCGCTCTGCTGTCAGTGTAATGCCCCCTCTCTCTCTCTCTCTCTCTCTCTCTCTGCTGTCAATGGAACCCTCTCTCTCTCTCGCTGTCAATGGAACCCCCCCTCTCTCTCTCTGCTGTCAGTGGAACCCCCTCTCTTTCTCTGCTGTCAGTGGAACCCTCTCTCTCTCTGCTCAGTGGAACCCCCTCTCTCTGCTGTCAATTGAACCCTCTCTCTCTCTGTGCTGTCAGTGGAACCCCCTCTCTCGCTCTGCTGTCAGTGGAACCCCCTCCCCCTCTCTCTCTCTCTGTGCTGTCAATGGAACTCTCTCTCTCTCTCTCTCTCTCTCTCTGCTGTCAATGGAACCCTCTCTCTCTCTCTGCTGTCAATGGAACCCTCTCTCTCTCTCTCTGCTGTCACTGGAAACCCCCCCCCTCTCTCTCTCTCTCTCTCTGCTGTCAACGGAACCCTCTCTCTCTCTCTGCTGTCAATGGAACCCCCTCTCTCTCTCTGCTGTCAATTGAACCCTCTCTCTTTCTCTCTCTCTCTCTCTCTCTCTGCTCAGTGGAACCCCCTCTCTCTGCTGTCAATTGAACCCCCCTCTCTCTCTGCTGCCTCATCGTTGATTTGTACTCATATCTCTGAAGTGAGATTTCAACCCTAACTTCCTAAATTCGAGATATGTGTGCTGCCCACTGAGACAAACCAGAAATTGCAATAAATTTAATTATCACGTTCTGAAGCTGTGAATTTATCATGTGAAGGCATGACTTTAATATATTTTACACGGTTGTTAATTGTTTCAGTTCTCAAATGTTGTGAGTAGTTCCTCCATCTGTGTAATAGTCATAGAATTACACAGCATAGAAACAGGCTCTTTGGTCCAACTCATCTGTGCTCACCATGTTGCCCAGCTGAGCTAGTCTCATTTGCCTGCATTTGGCTGATATCCTGCTAAGCGTCTCCTATCCCCTTACCTGTCTAAATGTCTAGAATGTGTTGTAATTGTACCTTCCTCTCCCACTTCCTCTTGCAGGTTGTTCCAGAAATCCAATCTATGTGCGGAAAAGTTGCCCCTCAGAACCCTGTTAATTCTCCCCCCCCCCCCACCGCCTTAGAGATTTCCTCATTGGTTTTAGGTTGCCCCTTCTCTAGGAAAAAGACTGTATCACCCACCTTGTCTATTCCTGTGTGTGGCTACTGGTAGGAAGCGGGAAGTCTGGAGACCTGTCCCAAGGTTAAATGACTGTGTTGATGCATGTGCGGGAGCTTGTTTTTGCTGTTCTGTGTTCTGGAACCAGATGGCATGGTGACTCCTGCGGGCTGCCCCGGCACACCCTCCACTCACATTCCGATTCAGGTTTATTTATCCCATGTACATCGAAACATACAGTGAAGTGTGTAACACACCCAATGGTGCACTGGGAGCAGCCCGCAAGTGTCACCACACATTCTGGCGCCAATACAGCAGGCCCACAGTGCTCGGCAGAACACAGGACGCATATGACCAACCAACAACAGCAAAGCAAGCCCCATTGTTCCCTCCCAGCCACACGCACACACACAGATAGTCTTCCAATCCCAGGACAGGCTGAGTTTGGCCTCCAAGCTCCAGCAGGCTCAAATTTGCAGACATTGGGCTTTCAGCCTCACTGGCGTAGAAACGCAGAGATTCACAGGCTCAGGGCTCTGTCTATCGGGTCTTGACTTCTAGATGCCTGATCAAACTTTGGGCTTCGACCTTGGAATGTGAATCTGAGTCTACACAAACAAATTTAAACAATTAAAAAAATATAAAAACATGAAATGCAACAAATGATTAAAATCATTGAAGTAAAACGAGTCAAGCACTTGCCCACTCCTTTTTTAGACATAAGAGATAGCGGCCCTTCGAGTCTGTGCTGCCACAGCCAATACAGGCCCAGAGCTGTCAAACGTTCCTCACGTGTAAGCCCTTTCATTTCTAGGATCATTCTTGTGTACTTTCTCTGGACCTTCTCCAATATCAGCACATCCTTTCTTAGATGCAGGGCTCACAATACTCCAAATGCAGTCTGACCAATGCCTTATAAAGCCTCAGCATCACATCCTTGCTTTTATATTCTAGTCCTCTTGAAAAGAATCCTCACATTGCATTGGCCTTCCTCCCCACCGGCTCAACCTGCAAGTCAAAAAGAATCCTTTTTGACAGGATTCCATGCAATGGAATGGTGTTGCTGTTTGTAGGTGAGTCATCCCTGGCATGCAGTGTCTGTGACTGGGTGATGTACAGGGGATTGTGCTCATTCAGGGGAAGCATTTGGCTGGAGTTACAGACGGAGCCTGGGGAATACCAAACAGTTTTAGGTCAATTGCTTTCTTATGGTTTCCTGGGGAATAAGTAAACTACGATACGTGTTTATGGGGCACTTTGTGCCATAACAGAGAGCCTCAGTATGGAATGAACTGTGGGGAGAAACAGCAGTGCACAGCAAGGTTGCTAGACAGGAATCAGCAGCCAATCCATTTCCCCCATTTCCAGTGCTGTTGGCTGAGGGACTTGTAGGGGCAGCACACTTGGTAGGGCTGCTGCCTCACCTCTCTTGGTGCTGTCTGTGTAGAATTTGCACGTTCTTCCTGTGACTGCGTAGGTTTCCTGTGGCTGCTCCAGCTTTCTCCCGCATCTCAGAAAATCAAAGTCAAATCAACTTTATTTTCAAGGTGTGTAGCTGTTACCACATACCATCTTCAGATTTATTCTTTTGCAGGCATTTACAGGGAAATAAAGATACGCAATAAAATAGGTGGGAAGAGACTGAATGGGGGGGAGAGGTAGAACGGTTTGCAGACAAGAGTTCCAGTGGGCAGGAGCAGGCAGAGACAAGGACCTACCCAGATAATCAGGTTTGTGGATCTTGGGTGGGAGGTAGAAATGAGCAGTTCCAGGTAAGAGAACTATGGGTTTGGTGGCAGTGGGTGAGATTTCTCCAGAGTTGATAAGATGATTGATGGTGTTGGAGACAGTTTTCTGATGGTCCAGAGTGGGGTCCTTATGAAGAGGAGGTGTCTGAGAGTCACTGTCTAGCCTCAGCACGGTAGAGTTCAGTCCGCCACACTGCAACAGCACCTCCTATGATTGATGCGGAGAGAGAGGAGGGGGTCAGGTTCAAGGAGGAGAGAGGAATGCTGGAAGTCGAGCTGGTTGATATCTGTTGGCAATTAGGGATGAAAAGATCCAGAGCAAGCAGGGAAGCAGAGCAAGGTGTCCAAGAAGAAGAGAAAGGCTGGAGATGGGAGAAGGGATTATCGGTATGGTGTAGGGAATTCTTGTCAAAGAAATGGGTTCAGAAACAAAGGTGACGGGAGAAGCTCTCGGTGTTGTGGCAGGCGCAGAAATCACTGAGGTGCAGTTGAAGGGGGCAAAGGTAAGGTTCTTGCTGAGGGCAGAACGTCCCAACTTAGAGAGGGGAAAGTTGGAGGGAATGGTGAAGACAAGGCAGGGATTATTGATAGATTCAGAGGAGGGAGGAGGGTTGGGGTGCTAGGGTTGAAGGAAGATGGAGGCTCTGACAGGGAAGCCTGAGAGCTCTATGGTTGCAGAGTGGAGATGGGGGAATGGGAGCCCAAGGACGTAGTGGCAGTGAGGAAGGTCTTGCCCAAAGTCTGGGATGGAGCCAGAGCTAGGGGCTGCAGAATTCATGGTCTGAAGGGTGAATAATGTGGGTTGAGTGAGGATTTGCGTAGAACAGTTTCTTGATTTTCTTGATTCGAAAAGTCGAAGGGCTTGCTTCCTTTGGCCTTATCAGTATTGTCTGAGAGAGCAGTGCACCTCCAAAGGAGAACTGAAACTGTTCAGGAAGGCATTTCACCATCTTCTCAAAGACAATTTGGTACAGGTTTTAAATGTCAGCTTTGACAGCGATGTCCAAAACCCAATAATGAATTATAAAAGCTGCCTGGACCAGAAGGTCTGTCCTATGAGGATAGGTTGAGCAAGCAGGACTTTTCTCCTAGGAGTGAAGGTGAATGAGAGGTGAAGAAGAATAATGGAGGTGTACGAGATGATAAGAGGCTTTGATAGAGTCAATGCCTTTCTTCCCAGGGCTAAAATTACTAATATGAGGGGGCATAATAGGCATCATGGCAGTGTAGTGATTAGTGCAATGTTATTACAGTTAAGAGCATTGGAGTTCAGAGATTAATTCCAATGTCGACTGTAAGGAGTTTATACGGTCGTCCCCATGAATGTGTTGGTTTCCTCTGAATGCTCCGGTTTTCTCCCACATTCCAAAATGTACTGGTTAGTTTGGTTAGTTAGTCATTGTAAAATTGCCCGGTGATCAGGCTAGATTGGTGGGTTGCTCATCTGGAAGAGCCTGTTATGAGCTGTATCTCTAAATCAAATAAAAACAAATAAAAGTAAACTAAGGTGATGAGGAATTGGGGGGTGCTTTCTCTTTTCGTAGAGAATGGTTGGTGTAAGGAACCTGTGAGTCAATGGGACTAGGCACAATAATAGTTTGTCATGGACGAGTTGGACCTGAGGGCCTGTTCCTGTGCTGTGATGATCGATGATTCTCTGACACTCCCACAACTACCTTGATGACCTGCTTCCTCTCTACTTCCTACCAGTGGCCCACACACAGACGTAGACAAGGTGAATGGTCATAGAAGGGACCCTTAGATAGGCACAAGGATGATAGAAAAATGGAGGCTTTGTAGGAGGGAAGAGTTAGAGAGGGCGAAAAGGTTGCCACAGTATTATTGACTGAAGGCTTATGAGACCATTAGATCATAAGACATAGGAGGAGAATTAGGCCCCTCAGCCCTTTGTCTATTCTACTATCCCATCATGGCTGATTTATTATCCCTCTCAACCCCATTCTTCTGCCTTCCTGTAACCTTTCACACCCTGATTCATCAAAAACCTATCAACCTCCACCTCGTATAAAAGCAATGAATTCCACAGATTCATCACCCTCTGGGTAAAGAATGTTTCCCTCATCTCTGTTCTAAATAGAGGTCTCTTAATTCTGAGGCGGTACCCTCTGGTCCTAGACTCCCCCACCATAGGAAACATCTTCTCCACATTCACGTTATCCAGACCTTTCAATATTCAATAGGTTACAATGAGATTCTCTCCTCATTCTTCTAAACTCCAGTAAGTGTGAGCCCAGAGCTATCAAACACACTTCATATGTTACTCGTGAACCTCCTCTGGACCCTCTCCAATGCCTTCTGTGTCCTAAATAATGAAGAAAATTCTCTTGGGTCTCTTACATCTATGTGACATAGAAGGCAGGATCTAAGTTTAGTACAAGAGTCCCCATGCCATGGACTAATGCAAGGGGTCCGTGGACCTCAGTTTGGGAATTCCTGGTTTAACATAACATCTGAGAGACAGTACAACTCAGAACTCTACCCTCAGCTGAGGCTGTGTGTGCAATTCTCTGGGGTGGGATTTAAACTCATGATCTACATCAGAGATGAGAGGGCTGGTTTCATCAGTAATGAATGTTTAACTCACAGAAGACAATCTAAATAAAGAAATAGACCAACCCCTCTCAAAGCAGTGACATTAGTCAGTAATTAGGCTGTGTATTTGCTGTGGGGTTGTATAAATCCATTTACAGTGCATGGTGAGATTAGCTTCACGGAGTTAAGATGGCTGCCTCTTCAAGCTCACCTGTAGGAAAAGCTTGGATTCTTTTCTGTAATGTCTCCTTTTTCCTTTTCAAGATGGCTGGGGTTCGTTCAAGGTCCCTGATCTGTAACAGCACTCAAACTGCATTTTTTTTACGGCTAAGAGTTCTCGATCTTGGAGTTCACTGTCCAAACGGCTATTTTCCGATATTCTCTAGGCACGTATTGGAAGACGTTGAGGTGTGATCCTGCGTGGCCCTGTGGACAACTGATTCCAGGCCAGTGCTGCCGATGAGGTGTTGCAGGAGAAGGAACATCAGGAATTTGCGGTGACAGATGCTGTGGACTGAGCTCTCTGTAGTTGAGCGATCACTCTCTCTCTCTCTTGCTCTCTCTGTGGTGGGGAGAATTTGCTGCTGATTCTTGAGTCAGAGAATTTCAGAATAAAACATGACATGGCAGACTGTAACATCACAACGATGACTGTTTGTTGGTCTCCATTTTTGCTGTGAGATGAGAGACATCTCTCTGTCCTTTGTTTGTGTGTGTGTGTGTGTGTGTGAGAGAGAGAGAGAGAGAGAGAGAGAGAGAGAGACTGTGGCACGTTGAACTGTCAGATAAACAATAGTTTTTGTTGACTGCAAATCATGGTCTCTCTGGGTGCTTTGCTGTTGCTTGGTGGGTGGTGGGCACTGACGCATTCTGCTGAAATGGGTGGGGGGAGGGAGGAGGTTCATGATTTGCAGCTGCTCACTGGAGGAGGAGGGAGAGGGGGCTTTGGGGTTCTAATGTTTTTCTGTGATTCATTCTTGTGGGGTTCTTCTGTTTTTCGTGGATGTCTGCGAAGAGTAAGAATTGTATATTGTAGACATTCTCTGATAATAAATGGAACCAGTTATTGTCTGCCTTCTTTCTAAGATATAAAATCACAAACCCTGTGTGGTCCGTAGCACACGTTTTTGAGGTGTGTTTCATCACATTTTTTCAACTTAGCTTGTCTCGAGCGTTCCCTCGTTTTGGTCCCTTTAGTCTTTCAGTTTAGTTGTTTTACTGTATGCACGTCTCTCTTACTGTTTCCCCCTTTCTCTTTCTTTTGTCCTCTCACAATCACACACACACACACACATCTAATATCTAACAATGGATACAGAGAACTGGAGTTGAGGTGTATGATCAGCCTTGATCTTTTTGAAGAGTGAGGCAGCCTCAGGGAGCCAAGCAGCTTATGTTTGCTCCTCTTTCTCAAGTTCTCAATGTTTTCGTGATCCCGCTTAAAATGAGGCAGAGGAGGGGTGTAAATGGTGTAGTTTATTACCTAGAGATGTTGCAAAGGGTTGAGTATCTTCAAGAAACTGTTCTCTCTTGCCCCTCCATTTCAAATAGTTTTCTAGCCAGTGAAGAGCAGGTGAGTGCTGCAGAACTCTTTAGTCGGAATGAAACAAGTGATCAAAAGCTGAGGTAGATGCCACTTGTGGATGATTCTGCAGATGATGGAAATCCAGAGTAACACACGCAAACTGCTGGGGGAATTCAGCAGATCAGGCAGCGTTTTTGGAGAGGAACAAAGAGTCGGCATTTTGAGTCAAGACATTGTGGAAATGTGCTTTATTTAGAGTAACAAAATGGTATTTCTGTCTGCAACAAAATGGAACCTGTGTTGTACCAGAGTGCTTTGGTAATAGTGTTTGTGCAACATTATGACAGTGAAGCCTGAGTCCTTGACAAACTGCAGACCAGCAGATTTGATTACTGGAAGAATGTCAAGCACACTGATTAAGCAGGCGAATGGAATGCACTCTGTTCTTGAACTGGTGCACTGATGATGTGTGTATGAAGGAGTGACTATACTGTCTTTGTTTGAGGCTATCATGAGTTCTTGTACAGAGCTAGTCTACCCTTGCTGCAAGCAAAATAAGTGCACTTATGATTGATCCAGTATTGAGTTTTGTTATTAGGCGTAGCAAAAACGTAAGGGTCTTGACCCAAAACATCAACTTTTTATTCATGTCCATCATAATTGGAATTGGCTTATTCTTGTCACATGTCCCCTAGAAGAGAAAGTTGACCTCTCCCATCCCTGGCACAAGTGGTCCTAACTACTCTCAGTCAGCAGACCTCATGTTATCATTTCTGACTGTGGACCCTGAAACGGGTGTTCTGTTCCGAGTTCTTTAACAGGAAGGATAGGCTTGAGCCTCCTTGGGAAAAATGCAACATCCCCACTGACTCCTAGATATCACTGACCCATGACTCATTAAAATGGGCTCAAGCAGAGGGCCTCAAGTCTATGCAGCCAGAATTACCAAAATATATAAATAAAAGGAAAATAAATACGTGTAATTTAATTGGAGCACTGAATGAAGTGAATGGGGAAATATGCTAGATGATACAAATGAGGCAGGATACAGCTTAGCCTGCGTGTGTTGGGGGGGAGGGAGGGTCCAACACTTCAATCGTTATCTCTGTTGCTGGGTGACCATGCACAAATTACTGTTCGCTCCCTTCAGGGCAGCCCATTGAGCCCCGTTCCACATCCACCCTCAGACCACAAGCTGCAGACTGGGTGGGGCTGTCCGCAGCAAGGCCAATCTGTAAGTATGCAGCAGCAAACTGGCTCTGTTTGACCTGTTACAATAAGAGCTTCAGAATCATGATAGAAAAGTACAGCACAGAAGCAGGCCTCTTGGCCCATCTAGTCTGAGCTAAACCATTTAAACTGCCTAGTTCTATTTTTCATATACAGTACACCTGTAAGTATATATTTAGTGTATATATATATTATATTTAACATGCAATAATGCCTACAACCTGTTAAAACATAAATATTGACTATACATTTGAATCATTAGTACAGTTCACCAAAAAAACCTTTAGCAACTAACAGAGACTTTGGAGGATGGGAGCTGCAGAGGTAAATCAAAGTCACTAGTGGGCCATGAAGAGAGAAAAGGTTGAGAACCACTGGGCTATTGGACAGCAGACAATGGAGGGATACGGACATTATGTAGGCAATAGGGATTAGTTCTGTTAGGCATTTAATTCCCAGTCTAATTAGTTCTGCACAACTTCATGCGCAATAGGTTCCATTCCTGTTCCATATTCAATGTTCTATTTTCTCATCTGCCACCCCCCCAGTCTAAAGACAACTTACAGCAGCCAATCAATTTTAGCCACACACACACACACACACACACACACACACACACACACACACACACACACACACACACACACACACACACACACACACACACACACACACACACATCTAATATCCCCCCTCCCCCCCAACTGGATCCACCTATCATCTACCACCTCTTGCTCCATCCCTTCCCCCACCTATTCATACTGGTTCTTTCCAACCCTGGTGAAGGGTCTCCTCAAGAATCATTGACTCTCCATTTCCCTCCTCAGAACCTGCCTGATCCATTGGGTTCCTCCAGATCTTCGTGTGCTGCTCCAGATTTTCAGGATTTGCTCCCTCTTGTGTCCCCCATGCGTCTTCGTATCACTCTGTTCTCCATATCAACCAGCTCAAGTGTGTATCCAAACATTTTTCTACTAGTAATGGTGTCTCCTTATTTATTTCAGCAAAGCTATTCATTGTCTTCAATACCTCTGCCAAGTCTCCTTTTAACTGATCTGCGAGATGAAAATTGGCCCAGGCTCTTCAGTTTCTCTTGCCAGGTCTTATTGTAGTAAATCTCCTCGCCAACTTCTCTAAGACCTTGAAAGCCTATCCATTGTTTGGCAAACTTCCTTGCTTTTGTACAATGCAATATACACTCAGTGGCCACTTTACAAGGTACACCTGTACAACTACTCATTAATGCAAATGTTTAGTCGGCCAATCATATGGCAGCAACTCAATGCATCAAAGACATTGTCAAGAGGTTCAGTTGTTGTTCAGAACAAACATCAGAACGGAGAGGAAATGTAATTTGAATGACATTGACTGTGGAATGATTGTTTGTGCCAGACAGGGTGGTTTGAGTATCTCAGAAATTGCTGATCTCCTGGGATTTTCTTGCACAACGGTCTCTAGAGTTTACAGAGAATGGTGAAAAAAAAACAAAAGAACTCCAGTGAGCAGAAGTACTGTCAGCGAAAATGCCGTGTAACGAGAGAGCTTAGAGGAAAATGGCCAAACTGGTTCAAGCTGACAGGAAGGCATCAGTAACTCTAATGACTGCACATTACAACAGTGGTGTGCAGAAGAGCATCTCTGAATGCACAACACATCAAGCCTGCAAGTGGTTGGGCTACAGCAGCAGGTGACTACAAGCATACACTCAGAGGCCACTTTATTAGGTACATCTGTCCCTAATAAAGTGGCCTCTGAGTATAAAATGACAATCAACTTAAAATGGATGCTCGAATTCTGATACTAAATAGAAAATGCTGGAGTTACCCAAAAGGTCAGGAACCATCTATAGTAAGAAAAGCAGGGCTAACATTTCAGGTCAATAACACAAGAGATTCCGCAGATACTGGAATCCAGAGTAATACACACAAAATGCTGGGGGGACTGCGCAGGCCAGCAGCATCTCTGGAGAGGAGTAAACAGTTGACATTTCAGCCTGTGACCCTTTTATAGGAATTCGACTTCACATTCACAATTTGACATGTCTATCTATGGTCTCCTGTACTGCCATGATGAGGCCAAATTCAGGTTGGGGATCCATGTTCCACAGACACTCAAAGTTACCACGAAGTTGATAGGATAGTCAAGGAGGCAAATGTTTGCTCTTTGTTAGTTGGGGGATTGAGTGTAAGAGTTGTGAGGTAATGAGCATCTCTGTCAATCTCTGGTTAGAGAGGGTGCAGAAGAGACTTAGCAGGATGCTGCCTGGATTCGAGAGTATGACTTATGAGCAAAGGTTGAACAAGCTTTGGAGCGAAGGAGGATGAGAGGAAACTTGACAGAGATGTGAAAGATGACAAGAAACATGAAGTGGACAGCCAGCACCTTTTTCCCAAGGCTGCAATGGGCAATACCAGAGGACATCTGTTTAAATGGAGTAGGGGAGAGATCGGGGTGGTTTTTCTTTTACACAGAGAGTTTTGATTGCCTGAGGTGGTGATAGGTCTTCTAGTGTACTTCTGCAGATGTGCAGTGGAAAGCATTCTGACTGGTTGCATCACTACATGTTGTGGAGTCTTGAATGAACAGGATCAAAAGAGGCTCAGGGAGTTGTAGATTCTGCCAGTTCATTCACAGGCACAAAGCTCCCAGCCATTGAGGATGTCTTTAAAAGGCTTTTCCTTAAGAAGACAGCATCCATCATTAAGGACTCTTACCACCTGGGTCAGGTCAGATTACCGCTGAGCCATCAGGCTCTTGAACCAAATGTGATAACCTCACTTGCCTCATCACTGAAATGCTCCCACAACCAATAGACTCACTTTTATCTCATATTCTCGTCATTTATTGTTTATTTATTTATTATTATTATTTCTTTCTTTTTGCATTTGTACAGTTTGTGTCTTTTGCCCACTGGTTGAATGCTCAAGCTGGTACGGTTTTTCATTGATGCTGTTATGGTTATTATTCGATGGATTTATGAAGTATGTCCACAGGAAAAAGAATCTCAGGGTTGTATATAGTGACCTATATGTACTTGAATAATAAATTCACTTTGAAATTTGAACTTTAAATTTTGATTCTCATTACTACCATTGGGGAGGAGGTAAAGGAGCTTGAAGACCTACATTCATCTTCCCCTCTGCAATCAGATTTGTGACCAGTCTATGAACCCATGAGCATTACCTCACAATTTCTCCTTTGGCATTATTTATTTATTTTTATTGTACCTTATAGTAATATTTTTGTATCTCCTAATGAACTACTACCACAAAATAACAAATTTCACACATATAAGCCTAATTCTGATTCTGTTAAAATAAGGATATTTAAAAGACTCTTAGGCACTATGATCTAAGAAAATTGGAAGGTTGTGGGCTGTGTAGTAGGGAAAGTTTATGTTGGCTATGGAGTAGGTTTACTTTGGTCATGACAACATAATGCGCAAAGGGGGCTGTACTGTACTGTACTGTTCTATGATTTATGGAGTCATTGAGTCATAGAAAAATATAGCACAGAAGCAGGCCCTTCAGCCCATCTAGTTAATGCTAAACCATTTAAGCTGCCTGCTCCCATCAACCTGCATCGGGACAATTGCCCTCCATGCCCCTACTATCCATGTATCTGTCCAAACATCTATTTAACATTGAAATCAAGTTTGCATAAACCACTTACACTGGCAGCTCATTCCACAAGTTCTATTTTCTGTTTTATGTTCTATGTTCTATCGTTAATTTTACCTCCACTATATTTCACTCAACTTGCACATAATGTGCAAGAGGGCTCAGACGTGTAGCAGTTAGTGCCAACGATTGGAAGATCAGGATACAAGTCCCATCGCTGTCTGTAAGAAGCTTGCATGTCCTTCCAATGACTGCAACGGTTTCCTCTAGGTGCTCCGGTTTCCTTCCACATCTCAATGACATATGGGTTAGGGGTAGTAAGGTGTGGGCTTGCTATGTTAGTGCAAGAAGCATTGGAACACTTGCAGGCAGCCCCCAGCACAAGCTTGGACTCAGTTGTTGACGTAAACAATGCGTTTCACCGTATGTTTCACTTTTCAATGTACATGTGACAAATAAAGCTAATCTTTAACCTTTAAACTTTAATCTTAATTTTTAATCGCAAGGATGATTGCAGGAATTAAAGTGTTAATGTATGAGGAGAATTTGAGGTCTGGATAGAGTGAATGTAGGGAGGATATTTCCTATAGTGGGGGAATCTAGGAGCAAAGGGTACAAGTTCAGAATAGAGGGACATCCATTTAGAACAGAGATGAGAAGTAATTTCTTTTGCCAGAGGGTGGTGAATCTGTGGAATTTATTGCCACAGGCAGCTGTGGAGGCCAAGTCTTTGAGTACAGTATATTTAATTTAATGTTATTATGTTATTATTGTGCCAAGTAAGTTATGCATAATTTATGTTAATTTAAGTTCATGTATTCAATGTTTATCATGTTTATAATGTACTGTGCTGCTGCTGCAAAGAAACTAATTTTCATACTATTTATACCATGGGTATGTGTGCCCATGACAATACATTTTACCCTTGAGCTTTATTCTTCAAGTTGAAGACCATAGCTATAAAGGAAAGCAAGTATTTCCTCAGTTTTAGCATCTCTTCTCAATTAGTTCATTGCCGATTCCAAATGTCACTCCATAGACTAATGTGCAACATCTAGGCTGAGGCTCAAAAGCTGGGCAGATGGCTTGTGGTATTGTTGGAGAAGCTGTTCCTTTGATGGTATTTGTTAAACTGAGATTTTGCTCCTTTAGTTGGCTTTAATGAATCCCAAGACACTATTCTGGAGAATCGGGAGCTCAATACTTGCTTCTCAGCCAATGTCAATAAAATTGATTACCTCGTTAATACCGCATTGATGTTTGTGTTCAAGAGGGTGCCGGAGTGACGGAGGTGCAGAACGTCTTAGAAATCGCTGGTGCATTGAGAGGTGCTGTTGGGTGCCATGGTTGCGTAGTGGTTAGCACGGTGTTGTTACAGATCACAGCACTGGAGTTCAGAGCTCAATACTGGTGTCCTCTGTAAGGAATTGACATCTTCTCTGTGTGGGTTTTCTCTGGGTGCTCTGGTTTCCTCTCACAGTGCAAAGATGTACCAGTTAGTAGGTTAATTGGCCATTGTGACTTGTCACATGGTGAGGCTAGCGTTAAATCGGGGTTGCCGGGTGGTGTGTCTCAAATGGCTAGAGGGGCCTATTCCATGTGGTATCTCCAAATAAGCAAATAAATAAAAGCAGCCCACTCTTAGGAATGATATTTCAGATTCAGATTCAGGTTTATTTGTCAAAACATACTGTCAGATGCGTCGTTTGCGTAAACAAACCACACATTTAAGGATGTATTGGGGCAACTCGCAAGTGTTACCACACTTCCCAGAACTAGCGTAGCATGCCCTCCATGCTTGGCAGAGCAGGTCACGGCACAAAGCAGAATATACCAAGTGAAAAAGCAACAACAGCAAAACCAGCCCCTTCACCCACCCCATCACATACACAGCCTCCTGAACCCAGCTGGGCCTTCTTCGGCCCCCAGCCTGTGGCAGACTTGTGACTGAATTCCACCATCTTTCTCACCTTCCTCAGTGTTAGTACCACATCAGCACAGCGACACAGCCGGTAAAACGGTTATCTCTGATGCTCTCTGTGTGGAGTTTGCATGTTATCCTTGTGACCATACAGTATGGGGCTCTCCAGGGTGTTCTGATTTCCTCCCATATCCAAAAGGGTGTGTGTGTGTGTGTGTGTGTGTGTGTGTGTGTGTGTGTGTGTGTGTGTGTGTGTGTGTGTGTGTGTGTGTGTGTGTGTGTGTGTGTGTGTGTGTGTGTGTGTGTGTGTGTGTGTGGTGTGTGTGTGTGTGTGTGTGTGTGTGTGTGGCTAAAATTGATTGGCTGCTGTAAGTTGTCTTTAGACTGGGGGGGTGGCAGATGAGAAAATAGAACATAGAATATGGAACAGGAATGGAACCTATTGCGCATGAAGTTGTGCAGAACTAATTAGACTGGGAATTAAATGCCTAACAGAACTAATCCCTATTGCCTACATAATGTCAGTATCCCTCCATTGTCTGCTGTCCAATAGCCCAGTGGTTCTCAACCTTTTCTCTCTTCATGGCCCACTAGTGACTTTGATTTACCTCTGCAGCTCCCATCCTCCAAAGTCTCTGTTAGTTGCTAAAGGTTTTTTTGGTGAACTGTACTAATGATTCAAATGTACAGTCAATATTTATGTTTTAACAGGTTGTAGGCATTATTGCATGTTAAATATTATATATATATACACTAAATATATATTTACAGGTGTACTGTATATGAAAAATAGAACTAGGCAGTTTAAATGGTTTAGCTCAGACTAGATGGGCCAAGAGGCCAAGAGGTAGTTAGGACCACTTGTGCCAGGGATGGGAGAGGTCAGCTTTCTCTTCTAGGGGACATGTGACAAGAATAAGCCAATTCCAATTATGATGGACATGAATAAAAAGTTGATGTTTTGGGTCAAGACCCTTACGTTTTTGCTACGCCTAATAACAAAACTCAATACTGGATCAATCATAAGTGCACTTATTTTGCTTGCAGCAAGGGTAGACTAGCTCTGTACAAGAACTCATGATAGCCTCGAACAAAGACAGTATAGTCACTCCTTCATACACACATCATCAGTGCACCAGTTCAAGAACAGAGTGCATTCCATTCGCCTGCTTAATCAGTGTGCTTGACATTCTTCCAGTAATCAAATCCGCTGGTCTGCAGTTTGTCAAGGACTCAGGCTTCACTGTCATAATGTTGCACAAACACTATTACCAAAGCACTCTGGTACAACACAGGTTCCATTTTGTTGCAGACAGAAATACCATTTTGTTACTCTAAATAAAGCACATTTCCACAATGTCTTGACTCAAAATGCCGACTCTTTGTTCCTCTCCAAAAACGCTGCCTGATCTGCTGAATTCCCCCAGCAGTTTGCGTGTGTTACTCTGGATTTCCATCATCTGCAGAATCATCCACAAGTGGCATCTACCTCAGCTTTTGATCACTTGTTTCATTCCGACTAAAGAGTTCTGCAGCACTCACCTGCTCTTCACTGGCTAGAAAACTATTTGAAATGGAGGGGCAAGAGAGAACAGTTTCTTGAAGATACTCAACCCTTTGCAACATCTCTAGGTAATAAACTACACCATTTACACCCCTCCTCTGCCTCATTTTAAGCGGGATCACGAAAACACTGAGAACTTGAGAAAGAGGAGCAAACATAAGCTGCTTGGCTCCCTGAGGCTGCCTCACTCTTCAAAAAGATCAAGGCTGATCATACACCTCAACTCCAGTTCTCTGTATCCATTGTTTCCCTAATACTTAAAATACTTTCAAAGTCTTCCTTCAATGAGACTTGTGACTGAGTCTCCTCACTTTCTCATCAAGAACCACTCCATTCTCCCCTGACACTCATGCCATGTCCTACCCTTCCCCTACATGCAAAGTGCAGTGACTATTTAACCCACAGTCGCGGGATGTGGGAAGATGCCAGAACACTAGGAGGCTCACTGGGCGAACTCGTTAAACTCACACAGTGAGCACTGGAGCTCAGGGTTGAACTGGTGCAGCTGGAAATGTGAAATTAGTTGATCTAAAGATTAGCTTAATTTTTTAGATTATGTAACACGTTGTAAGATTTCACTGCTAATGTAGTGGCCTCTCTGTACTGTTCCACTGCTAAGGTAATGGTTTCTCTGTAGCAGCAATGTTTGCCTTATGACTAGAGGTAACAGGGCACGTTAGCCAATGAGCAGGATGTTGTTGTTTCTTGCGTGTCTGGGAGCCGGGAAATCGTGGTCTTTTGCCGGGAAGAGATGAGAAGGGAAGACACGAATGGAGAGAGTTGGTCATCTGCTGGACGGAGTGGACTTTGAGCGAGGGTCCAAAAGTCAGCAGCCATCGGAGGAGGTCAATGGTGGACGAACAGCTTTATCGGTGAGCTCCAATGTTGCGCATTAGAGTGTTTCATAAGAACGGGCATTTTGTGTACTGTTAGTTATTTTGTGGTACTGATTTGTAACAGGGACACATTATGCAGCCTCCATTCAAATGAGATTTCTTAAGTTTGGCTGGGCCAGGGGGTTATCATTCCCTATATTAAGTCGCTAGCTGAAGTGAGGGTTACAATTAGATTAACTGTTCATTCATTATTTGCCATGTCATATGACATGGGCGATCATAGTCTTGCCATGACCATAATTGTTCCTGGCAAATTTTTCTACAGAACTGGTCTGCTATTGCCTTCTTCTGGGCAGAATCTTTACAAAATAGGTGACACCAGCCATGATCAATATTCTTAAAGATTGCTTGCTTGGCGTCAGTGGTCACATAACCAGGACTTGTGATATGCACTGGCTGCTCATACGACCATCCACTACCTGCTCCCATGGCTTCAGCTGACCCTGACTGGGGGTGGCTGTGTTAAGCAGGTGCTCCACCTTTCCCAAGGGTGACCAGCAGGCTAGCAGAGGTAAGAAGCAACTTATACCTCCTTTGGTAGAGACATATCTCCACTCCATCACCCACAGATTAGAAACATAGAACATAGAAAACCTACAGCACAATACAGGCCTTTTGGCCCGCAAAGCTGTGCCAAACATGTCCTTACCTTAGAAATTACCTAGGGTTACCCATAGCCCTCTAATTTTCTGAGCTCCATGTAGCTATCCTGGAGTCTCTTAAAAGACCCCATCGTATCTGCCTCCACCATTGTCACTGGCAGCCCAGTCCACACACTCACCACTCTCTGCATAAAAAACTTACCCCTGACATCTCCTCAGTACCTGCTTCCAAGCACCTTTAAACTGTGCCCTCACATGCTAGCCATTTCAGCCCTGGGAAATAGCCTCTGACTATCCACACGATTGATGCCTCTCATCATCTTATACACCTCTGTCAGGTCACCTCTCATCCTCCGCTGCTACAAGGAGAAAAGGCTGTGTTCACTCAACATATTCTCATAATTCATGCTCCCCAATCCAGGCAAAGTCTTTGTAAGTCTCCTCTGCACCCTTTCTATGGCTTCCACATCCTTCCTGTAGTGAGGTGACCAGAACTGAGCACAGTACTCCAAGTGGGGTCCGACCAGGGTCCTATATAGCTGCAACATTACCTCTCGCCTCCTAAATTCAATCCCACAATTGATGAAGGCCAATGCACCGTATGTTTTCTTAACCACGGAGTCAACCTGTGCAGCATCTTTGAGTGTCCTATGGACTTGGACCCCAAGATCCCTCCGACCCTCCACACTGCCAAGAGTCTTACCATTCTACCATTATACTTAACCTACCAAAATGAATCACCTCACACTTATCTGGGTTGAACTCCATCTGCCACTTGTCAGCCCAGTTTTGCATCCTATCAATACTTGCTGTAACCTCTGACAGCCCTCCACACTATCCACAACACCCTCAACCTTTGCGTCATCAGCAAATTTACTAACCTATCCCTCCACTTACTCATCCAGGTCATTTATAAAAATCACAAAGAGTAGGAGTCCCAGAACAGATCCCCAAGGCACACCGCTGACAACTGACTTCCATACAGAGTATGACCTGTATACAACCACTGTTTGCCTTTTGTGGCAAGCCAGTTCTGGATCCACAAAGCAACGTCCCCTTGGATCCCATGCCTCCTTACTTTAGATGAGACTTTTTTAAAATTTGTGACATGTGCAGTACAGTGCACAAGTCTTAAGCACAAATATATAGCCAGGGTGTCCAAGACTTTTACAATTAAATAAAAACAAATTTCTTGACATATGTGAGTGATGATAATTCTGATTCTGATACGAGTCTGAACTGTGAACTGAGAGTGGGAAGGGGGCAGGAAGAGGGGAATAATTGTTGGGAAAACAGGAGGGAGCGGGAAGCACCAGAGCAACATTCTGTTATGTTCAATGAACTAATTGTTTAGAATCAAATGGTCTTGCCTGGTGTCTTGGGGCTGGATGTGTCTGCGCTCATGCCATCTCTCTCCCCTCCAAGGCACTCCTTCTCTGCCAAATGCCCCATGATGCTCTACCCTTGTCATTCCTAACAGGACTGTGTAGAAGTCATGCTCCTTAGCTATATATATATGTGCCTAAGACTTTGCACAGTACTGTACATTGAAGTATTGAAGCATACAGTGAATTACATAGTTTATGGCAATGATCGATACAGTCCGGGGATGTGCCTGTGGCAACCCAAAAGTGTCGCCATGCTTCTGGCTCCAACATAGCATGCTCACAATTCACTAGTGCTAACCATACATCTTTGGAATGTTGGAGGAAACTGGAGCACGTGGAAGAAACCCATGTGGTCACAGGGGGATAGCATACAAACTCATTACAACTATGGCGGGAATTGAAGCTCAATCTTATAGCTGGTTGAGTAAAGTTTTGCACTAACTGCTCCACTACCATGCCACCTAATAACTAGCAACTTGAACGAGACTAGTCCAGGATCCCTCTGCACCTTTCTTCATGTCTTAGGCCTCCTGAGTTTGGCAGCTGGACCATCACCAGTGTAAAGAAACTCCTGCATACTATATATACCTGCACATTAGGGATATAAAATTGAGGGGTACAGATAGACTAAATGTAAGCAGGCTTTTTCTACTGAGGTTTGGTGAGAGTAGAACTAGATGACATAGGTTAAGGATAAAGGGCAAAATGTTTAAGGGGAACGCTAGGGGAAATGTCTTCATTCAGAGGATGGTGAGAGCGTGGAATGAGCTGGCAATGGAAGTGGTGGATGCAGGTTTGATTTCAAATTTCAAAGTAAATTTATTATCAAATTACATATATGTCACCATATTTAATCCTGAGATTCATTTTCTTGTGGAAAATTTTCTAGAATCAATGAAGGTCCGCATCAGCTTGGGTGCTCAATCAGTGTGCAAAAGACAACAGTGTTAAAAAAAAGAAGTAATAATAAATAAATTATCAATAAACATGGAGAACATGAGATGAAGAGTCGTTGAAAGTGTGTTCAACATTTTTAGAGAAATTTGTTAGGTACATTCTGGGAGGGGTATGGAGGGCTATTGCCCAGGTGCTGGTTGAAGAGAGTTGGCAGATTAGTAGTTCGATATGCACTAGAGGAACCAAAGAGCTTGTTTTTATGCTGTAGTGTTCTACAACTTTATGACTGAAATGCCAAATCAATTCATTTCAGTACCAAAGAAGACATCAACTCTTCAGCTTCAACAGGACAGGAATTGTCCTCAGTGCCCCAATGACATAGTGGTTAATGAAATGTCTCCCTAATCTACTCATCAAGGATATCACTCCTCACTTAGTTAATTTCACCGGTAGAATAATTTGTCATATAAATTATAATGTTGACGGATCTATTCATGGTGAGGCAGATTGAGTAATTATCCGGATTAATTTATTATTCCTGACCTTTCTACTAATCCTTATGACTTCAGTTCCTGTTGTAAACTGGCAGCCCATTTATTATCAGTGATGGTTGTATTTTACTGTTGTGAAGCCTTAGTTCTGACAATCACCAGGTTCAGGAACAGTTATTACCCTTCAACCACAAGGCTCCTGTACCAGTGTACATACCTTCACTTACCTCAACACTGAACTGATTCTATAATTTATGGACCAACTTTGAAGAATTCTACAGCTCATGTTTTCAGTATTATTTATTTGCTATTTTTTTCTGATATCTATTTTTTGTATTTGCAGAGTTTGTCTCATTTTGTACATTGGTTGTGTGTCAGTCTTGTGTGTAGTTGTTCATTGATTCCATTGTTTTGTTCTACTGTGAATGTCTGCAAGAAAAAGCATCTCAGAGTAGTATATAATGACATATCGTGACAAAGTACATAGTTTGATGGTAAATTTACTTTGAACTTTGAACTGCTGGTGTTTGAAGACAATAGGAAAGTTGACTCATTATGTGGAATGATTTTAACTTCAGTGCAGAGTTCCTTAAATTAATCAGATCCATATTCAGATTTATTTATCACATGTACATCGAACACATACAGTGAAATGCATCATTTGTGTTCACACAACTGAGGGATGTGTTGAGGGCAGTCCCCAAGTGTTGCCACACATTCTGACGCCAACATAGTTTGCCCACAATCCTCGGCTAAACAACACAGAACACAACAAGCACCAGAACAACAGCAAGACAAATTCAAGTTCCTCTCTTCCACCCCCCCCCCCCCCCCCACACACACACACACATTGGAAGTCCTCTAAACACAAGACATGTCTCTGGGCCTTCAGGCTCCAGTGGGCTCAGCCACTCGCTGACAATGGGCCTCCCACCTCCCTAATAGATGTTGAACTCGTGGACCGAGGGATTCATCCTGTGGGTTTCAACTTCCGGACATCCGATTAACCTTCAAGCTTCAGTCTTTGGTATCGACCCTAGGACCAGCCGATGATGGGATCCCAATTGTAATGTATGGATCTATTTCTTTTACAACGATGACTCCCCTTAGCGCTGTGTATGTTCTGTTGTCTTCTCATGCAGACTGTTCTCGCTCTGTCTTGCTGCAATGTGAGTACACTGGTTAAAGCCTTTTCCCATGTGCATGCTTTTATCTAATTGACAAGTAGTTTCACAGGCACAACAAATTGGCGATGAGTACGAACCCGAATGTCAGAGAATATCACTAACTGCCACACATCTTATAGGTGTATAAGATGGGGGCACTTGGGGGCATTGATCATGTGGATAGACAGAGGCTTTTTCCCCAGGGCTGAAATGGCTACCACGAGAGGGTACAGTTTTAAGGTGCTTGGAAGTAGCTACAGAAGAGATGTCAGTGGTGAGTGCGTGGAATGGGCTGCCGGCGACAGTGGTGGAGGCAGATACGATAGGGTCTTTAAAGAGACTCTTGGATAGGTACATGGAGCTAAGAAAAATAGAGGGTTATGGGTAGGTAATTTCTAAAGTAAGTACATGCTCGGCACAGTATTGTGGGCCAAAGGGGCTGTATTACGCTGTAGGTTTTCTGTGTTTCTATGTTAACTGCGCCATGAGTCATGGGGCAGAACAGTGAGAGTTAAACAGTGCTGAGAAGGCTGTCATGGACTCTAACAAAGGGACATGTGAGTACACTGCATTGTATACAGTGCAAGATGCGATTCTAGCCTAGTTTAAGTGAAAATAACGTGGCAATGACTTCATTCGGGAAAGTTGATGAATTTTATAGCGCTTATGAAGGCTGGGAGCTGTATATCGAGGGGGTGGAACTGTTATGTTACGAAACAATGCGGAGGAGTAGAAGGAAGCCCCCACACTTCTTAGTCAGGATGTATAATCTCTTGCACAACTTAGTAACCCCTGAAAACCCAGCAAGGAAGATGTTCAACAAAATTGTTACAATTTTACAGAAGCACTTGAGCCCTAAACTGCTGGTAATAGCTGAGAGATTTAGATTTTACAAAAGGAACCAGTCAAGGATGAAAGCATTTCTGAATACATTGCAGAACTACGCAAACTTTCCCAATACTGTGACTTTAGAGATGGGCTTTCTGATGCATTAAGGGACAGGCTTGGATTTGGCATGCACAGTCAAAGCACTCAAAAGTGGCTACTGTTCGAAAGAGACCTAACCTTAGACCAGGCATTGGCGATTGCAATATTGTTAGAGACTGCAGTACAGGATGCAGCAGAACCACAGAAAAGGAGGTTAGAATGTGAAATGCACAGTATGACCCTGGATGGTGCAAAAAGCCAAAAATGTTACCAATGTGGCAAATCTTCCCATGATGTAAATGACTGCTGCTTCAAGGAAAAGTTTTTCGAAAGTGTCACAGACATGGTCACATAGAATGTGCAAGGCAGACAAAAAGCACAACTGAGTGAAATATTTCAAACACAACATTAAGCAAATGCATAAAGTGACCAAATGTGAAACAGAACCAGATGACATTGAGTCTGAAAAACATGAGTTGTCAAGCCTAGAACTACATAGTATTACTGAAACAGATCACAAAATCATAATAGATGATTTCTTGTGTAAAACTGAAAATAGATCTAGATACAGGGTCAGCTTTGCCTATAATTTTAGAGACTGACTACAATCGATACCATTAGAAAAGACTTCAGTGATGCTAAAGACCTACACAGGTGAAAAAGTGTCACTCAAAGGCAAACTGAAGTTGAATGTGACACATGGAAACCAAACACAACATATTAATACGCGTGCATATGATCATATGTAGTGCTAAGGGGAGTCATTGCTTCAAAATAAATAGATCCATACTTCAAGTTTTCTCTTCCTTTAGGTTAATGTAATGTAAAACTCTGTATGTACAAAACATTCCATTTCCCTTTCCTGAAAGAAACAGAGTGTCACCCAAAAGACTGAACCTTTAGTACAGTAAGTTAGTTATGGACTTTAATTGTGAAAGCATGTTTATTTGGAATATGTTTGTGAAAGAGAAATTAAATGTTTTGTACATATGGTTTTATATAACATTAATCTAAAGGGGGAGGGAAGTGCAACGTATGGATCAATTTCTTTTAGAGCAATGATCTGTTGTCTATGCATGTGCAATGTTCCCTCTCTCTCTTGCTGTCTGCAATATGCATGCACCAGTTACAGCCATCTCCTGGGTGTGTGCTTTTATTTAATTGATATGTAGTTGCACAGGCACAACACCGAAATCCAAACTTCCAATTCTGGATTCACTAGCTCAGTTACCTAGGAGGTCACAAGAGGGTCACTTACCTCTTCATTATCTCTGGAAGTTAGCTCAGATCCACCTTCAGCTCTTTGTGAAGATAGAACACAGAATATTACAGCACAGTACAGGCCTAATTGTCCACAATGTTGTGCTGACCTTTTAACCTACTCCAAGATCAATATCAACCTTCCATCTTACATAACCCTCCATTTTTCTATCATCTATGTGCCTGTATAAGAATGTCTTAAATGTCCCTGATGTATTGACTTCTGCCACCATCCCTTCCACCAATCTCTGTGTGAAAAAATGATCTCTGGCATCCCCCCTATACTTCCCTCCAATCACTTCCAAATTATACCTGCTTACATTAGCAATTTCTGCCCTTGGAAAATGTCTCTGCCTGTCCACTCAATCAATGCCTCTTTTCATCTTATACACTTCTATCACGTCACCTCTCATCCTCCTTGCTCAATCTATCTTTCTGTGAACTATCTTTCTTAAACCGTATTTTTCTACACTGTTTAGAGCTGAAGAGTCAAAGGGTCTCAGCTCAAAGCGTTGTCTCTTTATTCCTTTCCACAGATGCTGCCTGACCTGCTGAGTTCCTTTAGCATTTTAGGTGTTTTGTTCTGGATTTCCAGCATCTGCAGAATCTCTTGTGTTTAGAGACAACTTGTCACTCCTTGCCTCTGGTTCCTCCTTCACTGTACTTCCTAGCTCCACTGCTAATTCTTATTCTAAACCATTCACACAAGTAAAGGTACAATACGGTCGTTGCTGTCCTACTTCCATTAATAACACATCCAGTTAAAGATAACCATCAACATCACCATCATTATGTGCCACGTTGTATGATGTGGGCGATCATGGTCTTCATGACCGTGTTTATTCTTGGCAAATTATTCTACAGAAGTGGTTGCCATTGCCTTTGTTCAGGCAGTGCCTTTACAAGATGGGTGACCCCAGCCATTATCAATACTCTTCAGAGATTGTCTGCCTGGCGTCAGTGGTTGCATACCCAGGACTTGTGATATTCACCAACTGCTCATACGACCACCCACCACCTGCTCCCATGGCTTCAACTGACCCTGGTTGGAGGACTAAGCCAGTGCTACACCTTTCCCAAGGGTGACCTGCAGGCTCACGAGTGAAGAAGCGCCTTACACCTCCTTTGGTAGAGAGGTATCCCTGTCCTCCCACCCAAAGTTAAAGACAAAGAAATTAAAATTAAAATATACATTCTATTATTGAGTGTTGCCTTGAACAAATCTTTAAAATCTTGCTGTTCTGACACCCCTGCCGCTGTTTATAGAGATTCTGCAGATGCTGGAAATCCAGAGGAACACACACAAAATGCTGGAGGTACTCAGCAGGTATGGCAGCACCAAGAGAGGAATAAACAGTTGGTACTTATTAACGTCTATTTGATAGAAAGCCTCTTTGAAACACAGGAGTGAACTCTAAAATATTGTGGCTTACTTGAGGACAAGATGAACAATATTGAAAAGCTCAGACTTCAAATTAGAAGTAAATTTATTATCAAATTACATATACAGTATGTCACCATTTTCTGCCCTGCGATTCATTTTCTTACGAGCATTCTCAGCAGGACAAAGAAATTATAATAGACTCCATGAAAAACTACACACAAAGAATGACATAAAAACAAATTTGCAAAAGAAAACAAATTTTGCAAATACGAAGAAACCCCCAAATAAATACAGTAAATAGTTAGATACATGTATACATAAATAATATTGAGAACAAGTTGTAGAGACCTTGAAAGTTAGTCCAGCGGTTATGGAATCAGCTCAGAGTTGAGGTGAGTGATATACATTTCGATGTGTATGTGACAAAGAGAAACTAATCAGATCAGCTTTATTTGTCATGTGGAGGATTTGCTGGGCAGCCCACAAGCGGCGTCACGATTCCAGTGTCAATATCGCATGCCTGCAACTGACTAACCCTAACCTTAACGTCTTTGGAATGTGGGAGGAAACCTGAGCACTCAAAGGAAACTCACATGTTCACAGGGAGAATGTACAAACTCCTTACAGACAGCATTATGCTAACTGTTACAGTACCGTGCTGCCGTTCAGTTATTGGCTGCCAATTCCTCTTGTTGACTGTTACATAACAAGGCTCAGAGTTTCAGAATTTTATACTTTGGTTCTCAGGCAATGAAATGATCAGAAATAGATGGGTTATTTATGGCTGAGATCTCAGAAAGAATTATAGGAAAAGAGTGTTCAAAGAGTTGGATCATGAAGAGAGATGTTGCTGTATAGAGACTTCAATGTATCTGTGTTGCAACAGAGACAAGAGATGCTGGAAATCTTGAACAACACATACAAGTTGCTGGAGGAATTCAGCAGCATCTATGGAGGGAAATGGACAGTCGATGCTTCAGTCTGTGTCACGTTGTTTCCCTCCATAGATGCTGTCTGACCTGCAGAGTTCATCCAGTATTTGGTGTGTGTTGCAACTGGATAGTTTTGGCTAGCTGAATCCCTCCTGATTTCTGCAGTCTCTTCCAGCATCTGTTTGTGTGTCCAACGATAAACACTGTTTTAAATGCCCTACCTAACATATTCTTTGAGCAATGCACACAAAATGTTGGTGGAACTCAGCAGATCAGGCACAATCAGTGGAGGGGATTGGACAGTTGATGTTTCAAGCTGAGACACTTCATTTCCCTCCATAGATGCTGCCTGATCTGCTGACTTCCTTCAACATATTATATGCAACTCACTCTCTGGGCTTGTATACAAACTTGGCTCGTTAGCTAGATCTGCTAACGACCATGTGACTCAGTGGTGAAAAGGTCACCTTCCATAAATAACACATGTCTAGGGTCGGTACAATTTGGATTTAACCAAATGAGAAAGTTCGGATGCTCCAATTAAGAAACCCTGATAGAGGATGCTGTGTAAATACTGCCCCATATGCAATTATCAGTTGCCAAGAAATGACAGATCATTCTTCATGAAATTATGAAGGTATATTTACCAATTTTTCAACTTTATCAAACAGTTAACAGGAAAAGAAAATAAAGATTAAGAAGGGCCCATTACAGTTAAACCAGTCCATATGTGCATATTGGAGCTTGTTTCTGAGCTGGTGTATCACTTTACTCACAACGCTGAACCCATATTACCAACGACAAGTAGGACTTCCCTTTTTGGAATCCTTCATCTCACAAAGCACTCCTTGCGATAGGGACTCCCCTTCAGATGGGATCTTCCTCGGTGCTCTTCTCTCCACACCTCCCGCCAAAAGACCCCCAACCAGGCAACTGTCTTTCAAAAATTTGATCCCTCCCAGTTCTCTCGAATCTTCCCTAGCATCCCACTGGGCAGAAATTTACAAAACATACCAGGACAACCCTGAATGGCTGACACAATATTCCTAATTTGTACAACATGGCTCCTTATCTTTCACCGAAGCCAAAACACTCTTACTGGCGGGACACACTGCTTCTGCAGAAATGAAACTACCTCACAGCATAGCAGTAGAAATCTTAACCAGGGCATTACGCTCTTCCCCCCACCAAAAATAGTCATGCCCTCATGGCCTTGGCACTTATTAAACCATTACTAATAACACAGTATTCAAATTAATTTATGATCTCAGGACCCGCAATCCATATGTAAATGGAAGTAACATATCCAACTATTGGGATGGATGCAACACTCTGTTTCCCAGCTAGCCCATCTGGGGGTTTCCTGACTCTCTGAGACCATCTTATCTCATTTTCAGCTTCAGCTACTCATTGAGACCATTCCTGTCCATTAGGGGATGTCTCCCTCTGTCTATCATTCTTATTGTCCAGCAACTCAGGTGCCCCTACCACCTGACTGAATTCAGCTTCAGCCCCTATTTATACTGGAGCCCAGTTTCCCCTCACTGCCTATTATCACATCTGACTGTCCATTGGTCACCCTCCCTGCTATATCTAATTGGCGCTGGGAGTTTCAGAAACCACTTCATCAATTCTTGGGGACTTTGCATAAGGTAAAGCATATCACACTCCCATTTCTTCATCCTCTGAGGCTGCACAGTATTCAGTGGTCGGTTCCTCTTTGAGTCTGAATATAATCACATTATATTCAGCTTGCTGCCTTTGTGTTCTCCTTCTACACAGAGCTCTTGTGCTAGGTGTCGGCTTTGGGTCAACAAGTACTTCCTGCCCTCCAGGTAAATGATGGTTCCAATGGAGAATTTTGACAGGACCTTTTCATCCTTAGACTTCACCCAGAATACTAGAGTAGAACCCCAGAGATCGGCCACCTTAAGCTTCCTGGATGAACTCTGGATCATTCGGGAGGCTGAAGGGGTGATAGATAGGACATAGAGAAAGGTTGTTACAACCAAGGTGCAAGACACAGGAAACTGGATGTAGTCAGGAAGGGTAAAGGGGTTAAAGAGCCAGTGCAGAGAACCCCTGTGGCCACCTCCCCCAAACAGGAATATCACTTTGGATACAGTTGGGGGAATTACCTAAGAGAGGAAAGTCACAGTGGTTAGGTCTCGGGCGCTGAGTCTGCCTCAGAAGGGAAAGGGGAAGAAGAGGCACACTGTGGTGTTAATCAGGGTAAAAGACAAGAGGTTTTGTGGGCGAGAACGAGATTCCTTGATGTTATATTGCATCCCGAGTCCAGAGTCTGGGATATCTTGGATCGAGTCCACAGCAGTATTTAGTGGGAGAGTGAACAACCAAAAGTTGTGGCCCTTGAAGGTACCAATGACAAGTGATAAGAGATTTGAGGAGGTTAGGTGCTAAGTTAAAAGGCAAGAACTTCAGGGTTGTCATCTCAGGATTGGTACCTGTACCACATGGTAGTGGGGTCAGAACTAGGAAGATTATACAGTTTAATACATGGCAAAGGAGTTAGTGTAGGAGGGAGTACATAAGGTTTTTGGAACATTGTCTCTCTTCCAGGGAAGGTGCAACCTGGACAGAATTGACAGTTTGTACCTGAACTAATATCCGAGTGGGAAGATTTGTTAATGCTGCATGGAGGGGTTTGAACAAGAGTTGCAGAGGGATGGGAACTAGAATGCCAGAACAGTTAGTGGAGAGGTAGTGGAGGCAGATGCTGGTTAAGGCCTCAGACAAAGCCGGGAATCAGAAAGTTGAGCAAGGTGATTACAGGTCTGAAAGAGTTGTATCTGAATGTGCACGGTATACGGAATAAGGCAGATGAACGTGTAGCACTGTTGCAGATTGACAGGTATGACATTGTAGGCCTCAGTGAATCATGGCTGAAAGATTATAGCTGGGAGCTTAATGTCCAAGGATACTCATTGTATTGAAAGGATAGGTAGGAAGGCAGAGAGGGTGGTGTTGCTCTGTTGGTAAAAACAAAATCAAATCATTAGAAAGAGGTGACATAGGGTCGGAAGGAGTTGAATCATTGTGGATAGAGCTAAGGAACTGCAAGGGTAAAAAGACCCTGATGTATACAGACCCCTCAAACAGTACAATGGGAGATTGCAAATGCATGCCAAAAGGACAATGTTATCATAGTCATGGGACTTCAACATTCAGGCAGATTGGGAAAATCATGTTGGTGTTAGATTCCAGGAGGGGGAATTTGTACAGTGTCGATGAGATGGCTTTTTAGAGTAGTTCATGGTTGAACCCATTTAGAGGATCACTTACTCTGGATCAGGTTCTGTGCAAGAACCAGAATTGATTAAAGAGCTTCAGGTAAAAGTACCCTGAGGGGCAAGTGATCATAATATGATCAAACTCACCCTGAAATTTGAGTAGGAGAAGCTAAAGTCAGATGTATTGATATTACAGTGGAGCGAAGGGGATTACAGAGGCACAAAAGAGGAGTCGGCCAGAACTGATTGGAAAAGAACACTGGCAGGGATGACGGCCAAGCAGCAATGTCTGGAATTTTTGGAAGCAATTCAAAAGGCACAGGATATAGATATCCCAAAGGGGAAGAAGTACTCTGAAGGAAAGATAACACAACCGTGGCTAATAAGAGAAGCCAACATAAAAGCCAAAGAGAGGGCATATAATAGAGCAAAAATTAGAAGGAAGTTAAAGGATTGGGAAGCTTTTAGGTACCAACAAAAGGCAACTAAAAAGTCATTAAGAAGGTAAAGATGGAATACACAAGTAAACTAGGGAATAATATTAAAGAGGATACCAAAAGTATTTTCTGGTACGTAAGTGTAAAAGAGAGACCGGAGTGAATATCAGACCACTGAAGTATGATGCTGGAGAGGTAGTAATGGGGAACAAGGAAATGGCGGATGACCTGAATAAGGATTTTGCATCAGTCTTCCCAGTGGAAAACACTAGCAGTATGATGCATGTTCCAGGTGTCAGGGATCATGAAGTGTGTGAGATTTGCCATAACTAGAAATTCCAAGGCTCTTGGAAACTGAAAGGTCTGAAGGTAGATAAGTCACCTGGACCAGATGATTGACACCTCAGGTTTCTGAAAGAAGAGGCTGAAGAGATTGTGGGGGCATTAATAATAATCTTTCAAGAATCACTAGATTCTGGATTGCTTCAGCAAGACTGGAAAATTGCAAATGTCACTCCACTTTTCAAGAAAGGAGAGAGGTAGAAGAAAGGAAACTATGAGCCATTTGGTCTGAGCTCAGTGGTTGGGAAGATGCTGGAGTTGATTATTAAGGATGAGGTCTCAGGCTGCTTGGAGCCACAAGATAAGATAGGCCATTGTCAGCATGGTTTCCTCAAGGGAAAATCTTGCCTGACAAATCTTTTGGAATTCCTTGATGATACAACAAGCAAGATAGACAAAGGAGAGTCGGTTGATGTTGTGTACTTGGATTTTCAGAAGGCCTTTGACAAGGTGCCACACATGAGGCTGCTTAACAAGTTATGAGCCCATGGTATTACAGGGAAGATTCTAGCATGGATAAAGCAGTGGCTGATTGGGAAGAGGGAAGGAGTGGAAATAAAAAGAACACTTTCTGGCTGACTTACTGATGTGCGTTGCAACTACCACCAAGTACATTTTTACCGTGCCCTGTTTCTCCACTGGCATCGCTCACTCCATGATTCCTTAGTCTGTTCATCCCTCCCCACTAATACCCCTCCTGGTACTTATCCCTGCAAGTGGGCAAAGTGCTATACCTGCCCATTCACCTCCACCCTCAACCCCATTCAGGGTCCCAAACAGTCCTTCCAGGTAAAGCGACACTTCACCCGTGAATATGCTGGGGTCATTTACTGTATCCGGTGCTCCTGATATGGCCTCGTCTACATTGTTGAGACAAGTTATAAATTAGGAGAGCAACTTCGTCGAGCACTTCCACTCCATCTGCCAAAAGAGAAACTTCCTGGTGGTCAAACATTTTAATTCCAATTCCCATTCCCATTCCGACATGTCAATCCATGGCCACCTCTTGTGCCAAGATGAGGCCACCCTCAGGGTGGAGGAGCAACACCTTATATTCTGTCTGGGTAGCCTCCAACCTGATGGCATGAATATTGATTTCTCCTTCTGGTAAAAAAGATCCCTCCCCTCTTCAGTTCTCCACTCAGGCCCCTTAACTTTTCTCACTTGCCTATCAACTCCCCTTGGGTCCCCTCCTCCTTCCCTTTCTCCTATGGTCCACTCTTCTCTCCTATCAGATTCCTTTCTTCCCAGCCTTTACCTTTCCTACCTGGCTCTCCCTGTCACCTTCTAGCTGATCCTCCTTCCCCTCCCCCACATTTTTATTCGTCCCTCTTCTTTTCCAGTCTAGAAGAAGGATCTCGACCCAAAATTTTCTTTTTTTTTCCCCTTTCCATAGTTGCTGCCTGATCTGCTGAGTTCCTCCAGCGTTTTGTGTGTGTTGCCTGGGAAAAAAACTATCAATGTTTTGGGCCAAGACCCTTCATCAGGACTGGAAAGGAAGTGGGAAGAACCTACAATGAGAAGTTGGGGAGAAGGGAATCAGCACAAACTGGCAGGTGATAGTTGAAATCAGGTGAGGGGGTAAATGGGTGGGTGGGGGATGGAGACAAGGTAAGGAGCTAGGAGGGGATGGACATACGGAGAAGTAACTTTCAAAAAGTGGTCATCTGCAAACTTCAGTTCGCATATTGTTTCTTGGGGGAGTGGAGAGCAGTATAAAAGCAGTCTTTTCAGAGGCATTTTTTTACCTGCCCATGTCTAGTGGTTCCTGTTGAGAACCAGTGGTTGATCTCTCTCAGCAGTCAGTGTTACCCTTCAAATCTGATTTTCCACGATCAGAAAGAATGTTTTACAGTTGGAAGTCTGAAATAAGAAGAGAAGCACATACATTACATAGACACAAAAAGACTGCAGATTCTGGAATCAGGAGCAATAAGTTTGATGCAGAATATCAGACAGCTGTCAAAAACATCAGCAGTTCCTTTTCCTCCCACAGATGCTGCTCAACCCATTGAGATCCCTCAGCAGATTTCTGTTACTTAAGTGTTTGGCAACTTCAGTTAGAGAGAACAACACACAAACAAACACAAGAAATTCTGCAGATGCTGGAAATTCAGGGAGGAACTCAACGGGTCAGGCAGCATCTATGGAGGGGTCAATGTTTTCGGCCAAGGCCCTTCAAAGTTCAAAGTTCAAAGTGAATTTTATTATAATTTACAACCCTGAGATTCATTTCCTTGTGGGCATACTCAATAAATCTATAGAATAACAACTGTAACATAGTCAGTGCAAGACCACCCAGCTAAGGCATTTAACCAGAGTGCAGAAGACAACAAACTCTGAATTTCTTTTCCAATGGTTGAAAGATGTTCGAGATGAAGAGTTTTGAAAACATAAGGAACCAAAGGAAACAAGGTGGTGGGATTGGAGATGGCCAAATGGTTAGGATCAAAAGCTATTAAACTCAAGCTGGCAGGTTTTCAAGAGGTTTGCTGCTTTAAACTTAATGTTCCATGCTTTAATGTGTGGAGATGCAGCAACACATCTGCTCAGGAAGTGATTTGGACAAGGCTCTGGCCATTCCCTCCAAAAGTGCTTCCAGGCAATTAAATCAGAAAAAAAAACAAGCCATTTTCCTTCTCACCAGGAAGCCAGTGAACTGCTGAGCACAGTCAGCTGTGGTTCTGTGCACAGATTCGATAAGCAGAATTGTCAATGCATCCTTAGCGTTGTTCTTTCTTGTACTAGTGTGGTTCCATTGGTACCGTTCTGCAAGATTACTGCTGCCCTTGGGAAGGAGGCACAGGTCCCACACTACCAGGTTCAGGCACAGTTATTACCCTTCAGCCATAAGGCTCCTGAACTAGTATGGAAAACTTTACTCACCTCTACACTGAACTGATTCCACAACCAATGGACTCACCTGGCAGGCTGCTGATGAAGTCTCTGAGACAATGCTTGAACAGTAGAGAAATATTCCTGGTCTTCCGATTAGAGGGGTGCATGTGGAAATTCAGATTTGCCAGCTTTTGGAGGGATGTGTGCATATTTACTGTTATAAAATGATAATGATTATTGGTGTCTCTAATCTGATACTTTGAAATTAAAGTTGAGTTTATTGCCTTATGCACAGGGACATGGAATTGCAGATGCAATAAGAAACTTACTTATAGCAGCATCACAGGCACGTAAGCATCAGAGACACAATGTTGAAGAAAATCGTTGGAAGAAGGAGGCCGGTTCTCCTTTGCAGATCCAGCTGTGTTCACACCATTGCTAATCATGATTTCAGATTCAGCTTATTTATCACATGCATGTGGAAACATATGTGTCGTTTGAGTTAAACAACCATCACACCTAAGGATGTGCTAAGGGTTCATTTATTTCTTACCCAACATAACTAGAGGTACAAGAGACTGCTGGAATCTGAAGCAACTAACAGGAGGCTGGATGGGTGAAGGGAAATGGACAGTCGGAAACAAAATCAGAATCAGGTTTAATATCACTGATAAATGTCGTGAAATTTAGACCATAATAAGATATAGGAGCAGAATCAGGCTATTTGGCTCATCAAGTTCGCTCCACCATTTCATCATGGCTGATTCAATTTTCCTCTCAGCCCTAAACCCCTGCCTTCTCCCTCTATCCCCTCATGCCCTGACCAATCAAGAATCTATCAACCTCTGCCTTAAATATACATAAAGGCTTGGCCTCTACTTTTGCCTGTGACAAGGAATTCCACAGATCCACCACTCTCTGTCTAAAGAAATTTATCGTCATCTCCATTCTAAAAGGATGCCCTCTGCCACCATAGGAAACATCCTCTCTACATCCACTCTATCAAGGCCTTTCACCATTCGATAGGTTTCAATGAGGCCACCATTCATGCTTCTAAATTCCAGTGGATACAGGCCCAGAGCCATCAAACGTTCTTCATAAGACAAGCCTTTCAATACTGGAATCATTTTTGTGACCCTCCTTTGAACCTTTTCTAGTTTTAGCATATCCTTTCTAAGATAAGGGGTCCAAAATGGCTCACAATACTCCAAGTGAGTCCTCACCAGTGCTTTATAAAGTCTCAACATTACATCCTTGCTTTAATATTCTCGCCCTCTTGAAATGAATGCTAACAATGCAATTTGCCTTTCTCACCACAGACTCAACCCGCAAACTAACCTTCAGGAAATCCCGCACAAAGTTCCTTTGTACCTCAGGTTTTTGTATTTTCTCTCCATTTAGAAAATAATCACCCCTTTCATTTCTTCTACCAAAAGGCATGACCATACACTTCCTGACACTGTATTCCATCTGTTGTTTCTTTGCCCACTCTCCTAATCTGTCCAAGTCCTTCTGCAGCCTCTCTACTTCCTCAAAACTACCAGCCCTTCCACCTTCACATCATCTGCAAACCTTACAACAAAGCCATCGATTCCATCATCCAACTTATTGACATAATGTAAAAAGAATCAGTCCTAACTCTGAGCCCTGTGGAACTCCGCTAGTTTCTAGCAGACTGTCAGAAAAGACACCCTTTATTCCCACTCTTTGCTTCCTGCCAATCAGCCACTGCTTTATCCATATTAGAATCTTTACTGTAATACCATGGGGACATAGTCTGATAAACAACCACAAGTGTAGCACTTTGTCAAACCTGCTTGTTATTTCTTCAAAGAATTCCAACAGATTTGTCATGCAAGGTTTTCCCTTGAGGAACCCATGTTGACTAATACCTATCATGTGCCTCCAAGTACCCTGAGACCCCATTCTTAATAATTGACTCCAACATCTTCCCAACCACCTCGATCAGATGAACAGACCTGTATTTTCCTTTCTTCTGCCTATCTTCCTTCATGAAAAGTGGAATGACATTTGCAATTTTCCAGTCTACTAGAACAATTCCAGAATCCAGTGTTTCTTGAAAGATCAATACTAATCCCTCCACACTCTTTTCAGCTACCTCTTTCGGGACCCTGGGGTGTACACCATCTGGTCCAGGTGACTTACCTACTTTCTGACCTTTCAGTTTCCCAAGAACCTTCTCTCTAGTTATGGTAATTTGTGGTAGCAGTGCAATAAATAAAAATCATTACAATTTTATAGTGTTACGTACCCCGTAACTGGGTGTCTGACCAGCAGAGAAAGAAGAATCCGTTGGAGTCTGGTGGTACCAAACTAAAGGTGTTTATTAGTAAACTACACAATACAATACCAAAAATGCAAATATACATATAAAACAAGTTAGCAGTAATAAACCTAAAAGTGTAGGAATAATAATAATCAATAATAAACAAGCTCTATCAATGTCTAGGGGTAAATGAATTGTCATAGGAAAGTATAGAGTTCAGTTCATAAATGCTGAGGTGGTTATGGTTGTTTTATTGAAATCGTTGGAGAGAGAGAGAGCGAGTGAGATGTAACAACAACAGTTGCGGCAGGCAAACCTTTTGTGGCTTTCTTAATCCGTCGTATCGTTGTGGTCATTCAGTTATGACCCCTCTGGTCTTCAGTTAGACCGTTCTTCTGTGGTGGACTCGTCACTCTGGCATGAGTGGACACACACACAAGTCCCCACCGGCCCTGCTGTAACACTATGAGCTGTACTGACCGATCTCCTGGTTCAGTCTCCGAAGCCCCCACCTTTCTGTGGGTTCCCAACACTCAGTCAGTGTCCATTGGTGTGTCTGAAGGGTGTCTCTCCAGACCTGTCTTTTATCCCCACTCACGGGGTCTCAACTATCCATCAACTATGAATGATCGTGTCCATCAAATCAGGCCACTCCCGCTGTCTCCTGAGGAATGTTAACGAGCAAAGTAAAGTCCTTGTAGTGGAAGGTAAATAATCCAGAAAGAGTCAAGATAAAGTAAATCAACAGTCTCTCACCCCCTCTTATCTGTAGCAGATGTTCTTGCTTGGGCTTTATCTCTCTCTCTCAGTAGCAGCATAGCAACAGCAATAGTTCATGGTTCTCGGGGGGGGGGGGAAATGATTAACTCTGCACCCCATTGTCCATCAGGTCTGTCCATCACTCATAACAATATATATAAGTTCCCTAGCACATGACCTTCTATTTTTCTAAGTTCCATGTAAGAGGCTCTTAAAAGACCCTATCGCATCCGCCTCAACCACCACTGCCGTCAGTATATTCTACGCACTCACCACTCAGTGTGAAAAACTTACCCCTGACATCACCCCGGTACCTGCTTCCAAGCACCTTAAAACTATGCCCTTTCGTGCTAGCCATTTCAGCCCTGGGAAAAAGCTTCTGACTATCCACACGATCAATGCCCCTTATTATCTTGTACACCTCTATCAGCTCACCCCTCATCCTCCGTCGCTCCAAGGAGAAAAGGCCGAGTTCACTCAACCTGTTCTCATAAGGCATGCTCCCCAATCCAGGCAACATCCTTGTAAGTCTCCTTTGCACCCTTTCTATGGTTTCCACATCCTTCCTGTAGTGAGGCGACTAGAATTGAGCACAGTACTCCCAGTGGGGTCTGACCAGGGTCCTATATAGCTGTAACAGTACCTCATGGGTCTTGAACTCAATCCCACAGTTGATGAAGGCCAATACACCATATGCCTTAACAACCTGTCAACCTGCATGGCAGCTTTGAGCGTCCTATTGACACGGACCCCAAGGTCTCTCAGATCCTCCACACTGCCAAGAGTCTTACCATTTATATTATATTCTGTCTTCAAATTGAACCACTTCAAACTTATCTGGGTTGAAGTCCATCTGCCACTTCTCAGCCCAGTTCTGCATCCTATCGATGTCCTGTTGTAACCTTTGACAACCCTCCAGACTATTCACAACACCCCCAACCTTTGTGTCATCAGCAAATTCACTAACCCACCCTTTTATTTCTTCATCCAGTTCATTTATAAAAATCACAAAGAGGATGGGTTCTAGAACAGAACCCTGTGGAACACCACTGGTCACCGACCTCCATGGAGAATACAAACCATCAACAGCCACACTTTGCCTTGTGTGGGTAAGCCAATTCTGGATCCACAAAACAAGGTCTCCTTGGATCACATGTCTCCTTACTTTCTGAAGGAACCTTGCATGGGGAACCTTACCAAATACTTTACCGAAATCCATATACACTACATCCACTACTCTACCTTCATCAATATGTTTTGTTACATCTTCAAAGAATTTAATCAAGTTCATAAGGCATGACCTGTCCTTGACAAAGCCTTGCTGACCATCCTTAATCAGATATGTCTCTCCAAATGCTCATAAATCCTGCCTCTCAGGATCTTTTCCAACAACTTGTCCACCATTGAAGTCAGACTCACTAGTCTATAGTCTCCTGGGTTATCTCTACTCATTTTCTTGAACAAGAGAATAACATTTGCAACCCTCCAATCCACTGGTACTGCTCCCGTCCCTATTGATGATGCAAAGATCATTGCAAGAGTCTCAGCAATCTCCTCCCTTGCTTCCCACGGTAGTCTGGGGTGTATCTCATCCAGTTCTAGTGACTTATCTAACTTAATGCTTTCAAAAGCTCCAGCACATCCTCTTTCTTAATGTCTATATACTCAAGCATTTCAGTCTGCTGTTAGTCAACCCCACAATTGCCAAGATCTTTTTCCCTGGTGAATACTGAAGCAAAGTATTCATTAAGTACCTCTGGTACCTCCACCGGCTCCATGCACACGTTTCAATTATCACACTTGATTGGTCCTATTCTCACACTGCTCATCCTCTTGCTCTTCACGTACTTGTAGAATGCCTTGGGGTTTTCCTTAATCCTGCTCACCAAGGCCTTCTCATGGCCCCTACTGGCTCTCCTAATTCAATTCTTAAACTCCTTCCTAGCAGCTCATAATTTTCTAAAGCTCTAACAGTACCTAGTTCCTTGAACCTTTCATAAGCTTTTCTTCTGAACTAGATTTTCTACATCCTTTGTACACTTGGAGTACTGTGCTCAGTTCTGATCCCCTCACTACAGGAAGGATGTGGAAGCCATAGGAAGGATGTGGAAGCCTTAGAAAGGGTGCAGGGGAGATTTACAAGGATGTTGCCTGGATTGGGGAGCATGCCTTATGAGAATAGGTTGAGTGAACTCGGCCGTTTCTCCTTGGACTGAAGGAGGTTGAGGGTGACCTGATAGAGGTGTACAAGATGATGAGAGGCATTGATCGTGTGGATAGTCAGAGTGCTGGGAAGTAGTAACAGAGGAGACGTCAGGGATAGGTTTTTATGCGTGGAATGGCGTGGAATGCGTGTAGTGCGTGGAATGAGCTGCCAGCAATGGTGGTGGAGGCGGATATGATAGGGCCTTCTAAGAGACTTTTAGATAGGTACATGGAGCTTAGTGAAATAGAGGGCCATAGGTAAGCCTAGTAATTACTAAGGTAGGGACATATTCGGCACAGCTTTGTGGGCTGAAGGGCCTGTATTGTGCTGTAGGTTCTCTATGTTTCTATGTACCATTGTTCTTTCACCTTACCATCCTTTCTCTGCCTCAATGGAACCTACCTATACAGAATCCCATGCAAATGTTCTCTGAACGCTTGTCACATTTCTGCTGTGCATTTCCCTGAGCTCCCAATTTATGCTCCCAAGTTGCTGACTAATAGCCCAATTAAATGTTTTCCCAAATTGTCTGCTCCTATCCCTCTCCAATGCTATGGTAAAGGAGACAGAATTGCGATCACTCTCTCCAAAATGGTCTCCCACTGAGAGACTTGACACTTGACCAGGTTCATTTCCCAATACCAGATCAAGTGCAGCCTCTCCTCTAGTTGGCTTATCTACATAATGTGTCAGGAAACCTTTGTGAATACACTTGACAAACTCCATTCCATCTTAACCCCTTGCTCTAAGGAGATGCCAGTCAATGTTAGGAAAGTTAAATCTCCCATCACAACAACCCTGTTGTTGTTGCACCGTTCCAGAATCTGCCTCCCTATCTGCTCCTCGATATCTCTGTTACTATTAGGGGGGGGTCTATAAAAAACACCCAGTAGAGTTATTACCCCTTTCCTGTTTCTGACTTACACCCACAATGACTCAGTAGACAATCCCTCCATGACTTCCTCCTTTTCTGCAGCCATGACACTAACCCTAATTAGCAATTCCATGCCCCACCTCTTTTGCCTCCCTCCCTGTTCTTTTTGAAACATCCAAAGCCTGGCACACTCAGCAGCCATTCCTGCCCCTGAGGCATCAAGTCTATTAGGGGGGGGTCTATAAAAAACACCCAGTAGAGTTATTACCCCTTTCCTGTTTCTGACTTACACCCACAATGACTCAGTAGACAATCCCTCCATGACTTCCTCCTTTTCTGCAGCCATGACACTAACCCTAATTAGCAATTCCATGCCCCACCTCTTTTGCCTCCCTCCCTGTTCTTTTTGAAACATCCAAAGCCTGGCACACTCAGCAGCCATTCCTGCCCCTGAGGCATCAAGTCTCTGTAACGACCACAATGTCACAGTTCCACGTATTGATCCACGTTCTAAGTTCACCCACCTTGTTTATGACACTCCATGCATTAAAATAGCCACATTTCAAACCATCAGGCTGAGTGCATCTTTGCTCAGTATATGGCAGCAAGGACCTTAATAAATCAGGGCAGTATGATGCCAGCCCCAGGAAGCTGTGAACTGGGAGACATCGTGGGGGATGGGCCATTCTCTGACCACCGCCACCTTCTCAAGATCCATCACCACTCCTTCCGCAGTCACTAAGTACCACAGGAACTTTGTCTGGCAGTGCAGCAGGCAGCGTTTTGCAGGGTTGAGCTGCAGATTCATCTGGCGGATGGTGACAAAGACCTCTTCCAGGATCCACAAGGCATCATTGAAAACGGCGGTGTACACAAGGGGGTTGTCCAAGTAGATGATGCAGCGACTCTGTGGAATGTGAGCCAGCACCCTCTCCATCAGTCTCTCGAAGGTGGCCGGGACGTTACACAGGCCAAATGGCATTACCGGGAAGTGCCACAGCCCTTGACCAGTGGTGAAGGCAGACTTGGGCCGGGCCTCTGGGAACAGTTCGACCTGCCAGTAGCCACTGTGCATATCGAGAGAGCTGAACCAGGTCAAACCCATGAAGTAACCCGGGGCATCATCAGTTCGGGGCATGGCATTCTGGGCCATGGCATTGAGACACAGATCCGCCACAATCCGTCTTTCTTCCTGACCAACGTTGCTGGAGCTGCCCACAGGCTATCAGAGGGCTCGATGATGCCAGCTGCTGCCATCTCTTGGATCCAGTGCCTTGCATTTGGGGAGGGCCAGGCATTGGGGCCGCAGGCGGATGGGTCAGGTGTCCCCGGTGTTCATGTAGTGTTGGATCAGCCCTGTGCATCTGCTTCTTCCCTCGCGTCGCCAACTGGACCGCCGTCGTTGTCCACCCAGGAGGTGATGGCTGGTCCTTGTTGGAGAGGACACTCAGATGGATGAAGGTGATGGTCGACTCTGCGTCCACCAACGCACGGCATCTGATGCCCTCTGCCATGTAGTCCACATATAAGCCTTGCTCTTCACCCAAACGGCCCACCTGGTGGGGCGACAATGGAAGGATTCTCTAGGAGGTCTTGGGCATTTCCCGAGGGCTGCACTGGGCTGTGGCTTGGTGCTAGTGTGGGGCAATGCTGGAAAGCCTTGGGGGACTAAAATTGCTTCTGTCCTCTCCGCCTTTTCCAGCACCTTGTCTGGCGATGACGGTGATGTCAGGCGAATGTGCTGCCAAAGGCACTCCGGCATCAGCGCCTTTACTAAGGTATGGTGGGCAAGCTCTTCCTGGGCCGTGGGAGGGAACTGGGGGGGAGCCATGCTGAGCACAGTGGTGGAGATCTCCTGCAAATACCCCCAGGCGTTGTCTGCCGCGCAGCTCACACTCATTGCTTCCTGCAACGGCCTCTGCTCGAAACACTGCTATGAGGGCCCTGTAGTCATGGTGATTGGCTGGCATTAGGTCGAGGAGGGATCGAAAGGCATCCCCCCCTGCACCAGTGCGAGGTTCACCACCGCCTTGGTGGGGCTCGTCCTGCTGTGCCACATGGCAAGTTTGACGTGCTAGGTAAGGCTCCAGGTGGCCAGTGCCATTGTATCTGGGGAGCTTCAGTGTGGACTTTGTGGTGTTAATTTCTGGCGGCGCCTGCTGCGTTGCCCATCCTCTCATGGCTGTGGTGTCTTGGGTTCCCCAGCGTGCACTGTGAGGGAGGCGAGTTATGCACACTGCTGTGTGCCCGGGTTGGGAAGCCTGGGTACGCTCAGACCTCTGGGTCAGTGTCCCGGCTTCGGGAGCCTGGCCTGGGGGTGCAGGGGAGGCGTACCGCTCGGTCCCTCGACTTATTCTCCAGGTCTTAAGATGCTTCAAAGATGTCGTAGTTCTTCAATTTCACTGTCAATTTCTAATATCTCTCCTGACACCAATGTGAAGAGCATTTGGTCCAAGACGACAGACGAGAAGAGCTCGTTTATCACAACTGCCTTTTTTATTGCGACAAGCCAACAACAGACAGAGCACAACAGCTCAGTGAAAACTAATTCAGTCCCATACAGATGGGGGAGGTGACTATTACACACCTCGGTTACAGTCAGGGTGACACACAATCACACAAGCGAGCAACTGTATACCCGAGCTAAAATAAATGAACTTGAACATCTTACCTTAATTCTACCGAACATGCACACCGCAAGTGCATTTTAAAACGAGAACAATAAGTTCAGAAGTCTTTTGGTACCTGTTCCTAAACCGCTTCAGGCTCCTGTACCTCTTCCTTGATGGCGGCATGGAGAAGAGGGCATTGCGAAGAGACCCTTCATCTGGTCTGAAAGATAGAGGGGAGGTAATCATTACAAAGGGTTGAAAGGCAGGGGTGGTGCCAAAGTTGGTGAGAAGCATTGATCATGTGGATAGCCAGAAGCATTTTTCCCGGGGCTGAAATGACCAACATGAAGGGGCGTAGTTTTAAGGTGTTTGGAAGTAGGTACGGGGGGATGTAAGGGGTAAGTTTTTCATACAGAGAGTAGTGGGTGCATGGAATGCACTGCCAGCGTCAGTGGTTGGGGCAGATACAATAGGGTCTTTTAAGAGACTCTCAGGTAGGTACATGGAGCTTAGATAGAGGGCTATGCAGTAGGGAAATTCTAGGCAGTTCCTAGAGTAGGTCACACAAATTACACTGCGGATGCTGTGGTCAAAGCAACACGTACAACAAGCTGGAGGAACTCAACAGGTTGGGCAGCATCCGTAGAAACGAGCAGTCAACATTTTGGGCCGAGACCCTTCGTCAGGACGGAAGAGGGAGGGGGCAGGTGCCCTATAAAGAAGGTGGGGGGAGGGTGGGAAGGAGAAGGCTGGTAGGTGTCAGCCTTCTTCCCACCCGCCCCCCACCTCTTCAGTCCTGATGAAGGGTCTCGGCCCAAAACGTTGACTACTCGTTTCTACGGCTGCTGCCCAACCTGCTGAGTTCCTAGAGTAGGCTACATAGTCAGCACAACATTGTGGGCCGAAGAGCCTGTAACGTGCTGTAGATTTCTACGTTTCTATATTTCACCCTGGTGAGGTGGGATGGTAAGCAGATGGGAAGAGTGGAAATAGTGACCTAGGTGGGGATGTGATAGGTGGAAGTGACAAACATCTGTAGAAGATGGAAGTAGATTATCTGGCTGTTATAAACATTGCTATAACATTGTTATAAATATTTATTTATTTATTTAGTGATACAGCGCAGGCTCTTCTGGCCTTCCAACCCACACCACCCCAGCAACCCCACAACACCGATTAAACCCAACCGAATCATGGGACAATTCACAATGACCAGTGACCTTATTTGGTGTGTCTTTGGTCTGTTGGAGGAAACTGGAGTGCCTGGGGAAAACCCATGCATTCCATGGGGAGGACGTACAGAGACTCCTCATGGGAGGGCGCCAGAATTGAACTCTGAACTCCGGACCGCCCTGAGCTGAAACGGTGCTGCCCTAACCACTACACTACAGTGGTACCTGGAGCTGTTGGGAGGATTTTTCCATCATAAGTTTGTTGCTGCATTTCCTTGTCTCCTTATAAAAGGAGGGCATATCAGTACATCAAATCTATGTAAGTTCCTAGAGGAATCCCAATCCCAATAATTCACACCAATTTCTCCTAGATTCCATCACTCAGCTCGAGGAAAGCTCTCAACCTCAACACCATTGCTGTAGACAGGAGCATGTGCACTGCCCCGCTTTCCTGACGTAGCGTGCAAGGCTGTTGTCATGACAACGAGTCACAAAGCTCTCGATCTCCTTCCTGTACTCTGACTCATCGTTGTTTTGTGATGCAGCCCACTACAGAAGGGAAATGGTGAGAAAGGATTCCAAGGCTGACTGAGGAGGAGTGCAAGATGACAGGCAGGGAGATTAACAGAAAGAAAAAAGGAGTGAAAAAGAGATGGACGAAGGTGGGGGGAGGGGTGTTACGGTAAGAGACAGCTACGGCAGAAGCATCTGCAGTTGACATGTCAACAGAACCAGATCACCCCCTCACTACAGCACTGTAGTGTAGCAGTTAGCACAACGCTTTGCAACACCAACGGTCACCACTCACGGTTCAAATCCCACTGCTGCCTGGAAGGAGTCGGCACGTTCTCCCTTATCTACAACCCTCAATGACTAAAACGCACTTGTAACATCATTAAAGACCCATCCTATCCCAGACACTATCTGTTCAATCTCTTCCCATCCGATAGGAGATACAAAATCACCTTAGCTGAGACAGTAAAACTGTCTCTTCAAGACTGTTTCTCTTCAAGGGCTGCAGTGCAGCTGAATAATGTTACGCCCCAGCTAGCCAATGGCCTTTGAGTGTTATGGACTATTGAAGTCACATGTAAATATGGGAATTTTTTAATATAATTAAGCCATACTGCCTGTATTGTAAATATCTGTTTTGCACGGACTGGAGTATCACTGGAATCTCATTGAGCAATAACAATGAAGTTCTATTCTATTCTCAGACTATCTGGGTTTCTTACCGTGCTCTGATTTCCTCCCTCATACCAAATTTGCATGGGTTAGAGTTCTTCAGTTGTAAGCATGAATGTTGGTGTCAGAAGCATGGTGACATCCTCAGACCGTGATGTTGAAAAGGTGCACTTCAATGTAAATTGACAAAAAAGGCTAATCTATATAAAACTATTCTAGTCTATCTAAACTACATGGAAAAATCCATGCAGTGCAAAGTGTGATGAAATTAGAATTTTTTAAAAGCATTATTTTTATCTTAGCTTGATATGAAATGACTTGTCACCCATTCCAGACAAAGATTATTATCATCTCCCAGAAGGTCATGATTGTTCGGAACTCTTCCTCAATTGACAGTGGAATCAGTCATTTGAATATTTTAAAAGCAGAAGCAGAGTGAATGATAGATCACTGTTTCAAAATACAAAATTTAAAATTTAATGAATGTTAAGCTGAAATGCCTGGAAATTAATTGCTTAGAAATGCTTAGAAATTTATGAAGAAAAATGCTTATAAATTAAAATGCTTGGAAATCCTTAGAAAATCCTTAGAAATGCTTAGAATGCTTAGAACAGGAAATGCTGAGAAATTAATGAATTTTGTTTCCACTAGAATTTCTCCTCATGTTATTGGGAATATTTTCAGAACAAATCCATGTTAAGCAATTTATATTCTTGAACACAAGAGATTCTGCAGATAGAAACATAGAAACACAGAAAACTTACAACAAAATACAGGCCCTTCGGCCCAAAAAGCTGTGCTGAACATGTCCCTACTTTAGAACTCCATAGGCTTTACCCATATCCCTCTATTTTTCTAAGCTCCATGTAGCCAACCAGGTGTCTCTTAAAAGATCCTATCATTTCCGCCTCCACCGCCACCGTCAGCAGCCCATTCCACACACTCACCACTTTCTGCGTAAAATACTTACCCCAGACATCTCCTCTGTACCTACTTCAAAGTACCTTAAAACTATGCCCTTTTGTGCTAGCCAATTTCAGCCCTGGGAAAAAGCCTCTGAGTATCCACGCGATCAATGCCTCTCATTATCTTGTACATCTCTATCAGGTAGCCTCTCATCCTCCGTCACTCCAAGGAGAAAAGGCCGAGTTCACTCAACTTGTTTTCATAAGGCATGCTCCCCAATCCAGGCAACATCCTTGTAAATCTCCTCTGCACCCTTTCTATGGCTTCCACATTCTTCCTGTAGTGAGGCAACCAGAACTGAGCACAGTACTCCAAGTGGGGTCTGACCAGGGTCCTTTATAGCTGCAACATTACCTCTCGGCTCCTAAATTCAAATTCTATGATTAATGAAGGCCAATGCACCGTATGCCTGCTTAACTACAGAGTCAACCTGTGCAGCTGCTTTGAGTGTCCTTTGGACTTGGACCCCAAGATCCCTCTGATCCTCCACACTGCCAAGAGTCTTACCATTAATACTATATTCTGCCATCATACTTGACCTAGCAAAATTAACCACTTTCACACTTATCTGGGTTGAAGTCCGTCTGCCACTTCTCAGCCTAGCTTTGCATCCTATCAATGTCCTGCTGTAACCTCTGACAGCCCTCCACACTATCCACAATACCTCCAACCTTTGTGTCATCCCATCCCTCCACTTCCTCATCCAGGTCATTTATAAAAATCATGAAGCGTAGGGGTCCCAGAACAGATCCCTGAGGCACACCACTGATCGCTGACCTCCATGTAGAATAAGATCCATCTGCAACCACTCTTGGCCTTCTGTGGGCAAGCCAGTTCTGGATCCACAAAGCAACTTCCCCTTGCATCTCATGCCTCTTTACTTTCTCAGTAAGCCTTGCATGGGGTACCTTATCAAATGCCTTGCTGAAATCCATATACACTACATCTACTGCTCTTCCTTCATCAATGTGTTTAGTCACATCCTCAAAAAATTCAATCAGGCTTGTAAGGCATGACCTGCCCTTGACAAAGCCATGCTGACTATTCCTAATCATATTATATCTCTCCGAATGTTCACAACTCCTGCCTCTCAGGATCTTCTCCATCAACTTACCAACCACTGAAGTAAGACTCGGTGGTCTATAATTTCCTGGGCTATCTCTACTCCATTTCTTGAATAAAGGAACAACATCCACAACCCTCCAATCCTCCAGAACCTCTCCCATCCCCATTGATGATTCAAAGATCATCACCAGAGGCTCAGCAATCTCCTCCCTCACCTCCCACATTAGCTTGGGGTGCACTTCATCCAGTCCCAGCGACTTATCCAACTTGATGCTTTCCAAAAGCTCCAGCACATCCTCTTCCTTAATATCTACATGCTCAAGCTTTTCAGTCTGCTGCAAGTCATCACTACAATCACCAAGGTCCTTTTCCATAGTGAATACTGAAGTAAAGTATTCATTAAGTACCTCTGCTATTTCCTCCGGTTCCATACACACTTTCCCACTGTCACACTTGATAGGTTCTATTCTTTTAGGTCTTATCCTCTTGCTCTTCACATACTTGTAGAATGCCTTGGGGTTTTCCTTAATCCTGCCCACCAAGGCCTTCTCATGGCCCCTTCTGGCTCTCCTAATTTCCTTCTTAAGTTCCTTCCTGTCAGCCATATAATCTTCGAGATCTATAACATTACCTAGCTCTCTGAACCTTTGGTAAGCTTTTCTTCTTGACTAGCTTTATTACAGCCTTTGTACATCATGGTTCCTGTACCCTACCATAACTTCCCTGTCTCATTGGAACATACCTATGTGTAACTCCACACAAATATCCCCTGAACGTTTGCCACATCTCTTGTGTACTTTTCCCTGAGAACATCTGTTCCCAATTTAAGCTTCCAATTCCCTGCCTGATAGCCTCATAATTTCCCTTACTTCAATTAAACGTTTTCCTAACTCATCTGTTTCTATCTCTCTCCAATGCTATTGTAAAGGAGATAGAATTATGATCACTGTTTCCAAAATGCTCTCCCACTGAGAGACCTGACACCTGACCAGGTTCATTTCCCAATACCAAATCAAGTACAGTCTCTCCTCTTGTTGGCTTATCTACATATTGTGTCAAGAAACCTTCCTGAACACACCTAAGAAACTCCATCCCATCTAAACCTCTTGCTCTAGGGAGATGTCAATCTTTATTTGGGAAAATAAAATCTCCCATCAGGAAACTCTGTTATTATTACACCTTTCCAGGATCTGTTTCCCTATCTGCTCCTCGATATCCCTGTTACTGTTGGGTGGCCTATAAAAAACACCCGGTAAAGTTAATGACCCCCTTCCTGTCCCTAACCTCCACCCACAGAGACTCTGTAGACAATCCCTCCATGATGTCCACCTTTTCTGCAGCTGTGACACTGTCTCTAATCAATAGTGCCACGCCCCCACCTCTTTTGCCTCCCTGTCCTTTCTGAAATATCTAAAACCCAGCACCTGAAGTAACCATTCCTGTCCCTGAACCATCCAAGTCTCTGTTATGGCCACCAAATTATAGCTCCAAGTACATATATTTTCAAGTCAGGATGCTGTGGGGTTTAGAGGGCAAAGTCCTGGGTTGAGTTCTCTAAGTTTCCTTGTCACTGATTAATCTGGTCTATACCTTACAATATTTAATTTATGCACTTTAGTTTGTTATTTATGTATGATTCATTTGTAGATTTTATCCTTACCTTAATAAGTTATTGTGGGTAATGTGTGTTATGTGTATTACTGTGCTTTACATCCTGGTTTGCTCTTTTCTATATACAATACATGGCTATATACATAATACACATGTATATAGTTAAATAACAATAAACTTGACTTGACTTTTCCTTCCTGCTGGTAGATTGATCAGCGCTGTGTGAGGAGTCCTGGTCAGTTACTGCCAGGTATCCTGTAGATGCATTGGATTTTGAACTCTTCCACAAATAAACACGAGAGGTTAGCACTTTGGAACATTCCTTGAATGACTGAAACAAAACTCAAGAACATAATTTCACTGTCTTAGTGGTGAAGGTTTCTGGCCGCAAACATCAAATGCTTACTCCTGCCTGCCTGACCTGCCTGACCTCCTGAGTTCCTCCAGTGCTTTGTGTGTGTTGCTCTGGATTTCCAGCATCTGCAGAATCTCTTGTGTTCAAGAATATAATTTACTTGACATGGATTTGTTCTGGGAATATTCCCAATAATTGCGAGGAGAAATCCTAATGAAAGCAAAATTCATTAATTGCAAAACATTTTTAATTTAATTTCTATGCATTTTCTGGGATTTTAATTTATAAGCATTTTTCATTTCATTAACTTCTAAGCATTTCTAAGCAATTAGTTTCTAAGCATTTCAAGGATTTCAAATTAGCATTCATTAATTTTTAAATACTGTATTTTGAAACAGTGACCCTGTACTATATCACTGTAATGGGTCATATCAATACGCATGCAAAGCACTTCAGGTTGCATATAGAAGGTGGAGCAGTACAGCACAGGATCAGGCCTCCAGCCCACTATGTTGTGCCGATCCAATTAAATTAGTAATCAAAAGGGTAACCTACACAGTGTCCATATCTTTCCGTTTTCCTCTCATTCACGTGGCTTATCTAAACACCTCCTAAAAGTCTCTAGTGTAACTGCCTCTACCAATGCATTCCAGATACCCTTTTCAATGTGTAAAAAACTTGTCCCTTACAGTTCCTTTGAAATTACCCCCTCTCACCTTAAATGCTTGCTCTCTGCTATTAGACATTCCAACCTTGGGAGAAAAATCCTGTCTATCTATTCTATTTATGTCTCTCATAATCTTATAAACCTTTGGCAGCCTCTATTGCTCCAGAGAAAACATTGTGGCTGAGTCTAAATCCTGGAAATTCACCTAACAGTTCTGTGAGTGTCTTCACCAGAAAGAATACACCGTTCCAGAAGATGTCTTTTCCAAAAGCTAAAGGGCTATTAAAACAGAAACATCATGCCATCTCAAAAATATCTTCTCCCAAGCAGTTCATCTGATCAACCATTCTAGTTAGATTAGATTAGATAGATTACATTCAACTTTATTGTCGTTGTGCCAAGTACTGATACAAAACCAATGAAATGCAGTTAGCATCTAACCAGAAATGCAAAGAATAGTGTTACATACAAAATAACTGTGAATAAAAAGTAAGTGCTACAGCACACGAATATAAAAATACTGAGACAGTACAATATGGGTGCAATACTGCTTAGCGGTGTGATGTGAGGTTCAGCAGGGTCACAGCCTCAGGGAAGAAGCTCTTCCTGTGCCTGCTGGTGTGGGAGCGGAGGCTCCTGAAGTGCCTACCGGATGGGAGGAGAGTAAAAAGTCCATGGTTAGGGTGAGATGTATCCTTGACAATGCTTGATAGCAAATTCGCACCCCCTTTATTGATTACCCCCATCACTGCACTGCAATGTAATAAAGAATTTTTTCCCCTCCTCAGCCCCACTCCCCATAAACTATGATGCCATGTCCAATCAAGAACCTATCAATCTCTGCCTTAAATACACCCAACGACCTGGCCTCCACAGCAGACTGTGGAAATAAATTCCACAGATTCACTGCCCTCTGGCTACAGAAATTTGTCTGCATCTCTGTTTTAAATGGAGGCCCCTCTATCCTGAGGCTGAGCCCTCTTGTCCCAGATTCCCTCACCATAGATTCCACATCTACTCTGTCTAGGCCTCTCAACATTCAAAAGGTTTCAATGAGATCTCCCCTTCTAAATTCCGGCCAGTACAGATCCAGAGCTGATCAAATATTCTTGGTATGATAACCCTTTCATTCCCAGAATCATCCTTGTGAGCCTCCTCTGAGCTCACTCCAATGCCAGCACATCTTTTCTTTGATGAGGAGCCCGAAACTGTTCACAATACTCAAGGTGAGGCCTCACCAGTGTCTTATAAAACCTCAGCATCGTATCCCAGCTTTTGTATTTTATCAACAACTAATTTTCAGATTTGAAGGTGGATTTCAGATTGAATTTAAAACACAGCTCAGAACAATTAGGCCTCAGATGCCTGCATATGCATGAATGAGGCCTAGATTCAGTGAAGACTCCCATTTGTTTTGGGAGTCCAGGTGTGGGTGCAAAGAAGGAGGTTTGTGAAAACTATATGTAATTCAAAGGAAGCATTATAGGTATTTATAACTACCCAAGAAGAAGAGGTTGCTGCTCGTTGTGCTGAATAAACTTCTATATCCACTAGTTTCAGTGTCTCTCTCTGGTGATGTTGTTCACAGTTACAACAATGACGATAATCGGATAATTGAGAGAGGTAGAGGTAAGTGTCCTAGAATGGGAAAGCACCACTGGGAAGGGATGTAGAAGAGTTGATTGGTTCAGAAGCTTGATGGCAGTGGGGAAGAAGCTCTTCTTGAATCTCAATGTCTAGGATTTCAGGCTCCAGTATCTTTTTCCAGAAGGTAGAAGATAGAAAAAGGAAATGGAGCAAGTCCATCCCCTTCATCAATAAATTTCTGAAAGGTCCATGAACCCATGAACACTACTTCACTAGTTTGCTCTCTTTTTTATTTATATCTTATACTCTTTATTGTAACTTACAGTAATTTTTTTTATGTATGGTGCTGTTTTGCTGCCACAAAACAACAAATTTCATGATGTGCATCGGTGACACTAAACCTCTTGTTCCTAGTGTGAGGCTCTGAGTTCAAAGTTTTGTAATCAGTGAGTCCTGGAGTTGATACTCCAGGGCAAAGTACAAAGGTCAAAGACCAAAGTGGATGATGCTGGAGGTTGAGGCCCGATGGCCAGAAATCGGATGCCCACTGCCTGCAAGTCTACAAGTCTGGGGCCGAGGACCCCAGAGGCAGCCTGTTGTGGGGTTGGCTGCCTGTCTGTGTGCGTGATTGGGTAGGTGGGTGGGAGGGAGGAAAGGGGCTTGTTTTGCTGTTGTTGTTGATGCTTGTGTTGTTCTGTTAAACATTGTGAGCATGCCATGATGGCACCAGAATGCACGGCGATACTTGTGGGCTACCCATAAGTTATATCGCATGATTTGACATACTTGCGATAAACAAATGAATGTAAATCTGACAGTGCTACTCAAGAGGGAGATGCGGCAGACAGATTTGGTAGCATGGAGGTAGGGATTGGTGGATCCAAGATGGCGCTGAGCTACAACCTTCTTTGAGTTGTGGCTCATGTTATTTTTTTTCAGTTTGTAAAGATGTTTGGGGGGACAGAGAGGGGAGTTAGGTGTCAGATTAGGACTTAGTGACAGGGGTGTGGTGGATTTAGAGTTCAGACCTGAATCTAAGTTTCTCATTGAAAGATCGTGGACGTGGACGTGCGATATCAGTGGTCTGATGTTGGAAGTGGGACGAACAGAAAGCAGAGGTGGCCGCCCATCCCCTGCCCCCCCAGCAAGGTAAGCAAGTTGTCAATGGGTTCCAGAGTTGGAGTTCCAAGTGGGCAGGAGGAATGAGTTGCGATGAGCTGCTGGCTTCATGAGGCCTCATGTTCAGTATCCCATCACTGGCAAGTCTAGAGTTTGAGGCCGAGTACTCAGCGATTGGCTTGTCCTGGGATTGAATTGGAAGCCCAGAAGTCAAGACCCATTGGCTGGAGCCAAGTCTGCTAGAGGCTGGAGGCCTGTCCTTGAGTTAAAGAACTGTGTATGTGCATGGGTGGGGAGTAGGAATGGGGCTTGGTTGGCTATTGTTGTTTCGTTGCTTGTTGTGTTCTGTGTTGTTCTGTTTAGAATTGTGGGCATGCCATGTTGGCACCAGAATATGTGGCGACATTCATGAGCTGCCCCCAGCACTCCCTCAGAATGTTCCGGATTGTTAAAGCAAACAATGCATTTCACTGTATGTTTCGATGTACACGTGATAAATGAACTCAAATATTGAATCTTGAATCTAAGAATCTGAAGGATTACTTATGTCTGAAGAAAATTATAGAGACTGAATGTGCCTGAATTTGAAGAGACCGGAGATTCTGGAGAGAGGCAGTGCTGAGGGAGTTTACTGAATTCACGTTGGTTGTTGTTTTGAGGGGATTCACAATAAGAATGAGGACTTGTGTATTTGATACACAATGAACTGGGAACCAAAGAGGGTAATTGTGAAGGGAACATGAAATCACCACTACAGAGGACCAGTTGTCCTCTGTAGTGGTGATTTAAGTGTGCCTGAGGCCACACTTAACACACATTGGTTCCGAATGTTAAATCAGAAACAGTTGGCATGTAGCGGTGTGCTACACGCAGCGCTAAAATAACGACACGGAGTCGGTAAACTGCAGTCAAAGTTGAGTTTATTCGAACTTCACAACCTTGCTTTTAAAGCCTCCCTCAATCCGCCCTCCCCCACGCGGATGCTTCGAGAGTCATGTACTGACACCCCCTCAGGCTTTCTCCCTTTGTTGGGGACCTAGCCTTTGTGCCTGTACGCTGGCTAATTGTGAGCCAGTTCGAGTGTGCTAGTAAGTGGGTCGCCACAAGCACATAAAACCACCCACTACTGACCATGTTCAAAAGTTCAAAGTTCAAAGTACATATATGTCACCATACACAACCCTGGGATTTATTTTCTTGAGGGCACACACAGTAAATCCAAGCAACACAACAGAACCGATGAAGGACTGCACCCAACAGGACCGATAGCAACCAATACACAAAAGACAACAAACTGTGTAAACGCAAGAGAAATTTTTTTTAAAATAAGCAATAAATATTGAGAACATGAGATGAAGGGTATTTGAAAGTAGGTCCATAGGTTGTGGGAACTGTTCAGTGAAGGGGGTGAGTGAAGCTGAGTGAAATTATCCCCTCTGAGCCTAATGGTTGAGGGGTAATAACAGTTCCTGAACCTGGTGGTGTGGGCCCTGAGAATCCTGTACCTCCTTCCTGATGGCAGCAGTGAAGGCAAAGCATAGTGTGGGTGGTGGGGTGTCCTTGGTGATGGATACTGCTTTCCTGTGACAGCGCTCCATATAGATGAGCTCAAGGGTGGGGAGGGCTTTACCCGTGATGTACTTATATCCCACAGCCAAGAATGCTTACCAACACCTCGAATTCCTCAAGAGACTAAAGAAATTTGTCATTTCCCTGTTGACCCTCACCAGTTTTTATCAATGCACCAAAGAATGCGATTCTATCTGGATGGTATGGCAACTTCTCTACGTGTAACCTCAACAATCTACAGAGAGATGTGCACATCACTGAAGCCACTCTCCCTCTGTCTATGCTTCTTGCTGCCTCAGTAAGGCAGCTGACATAATCAAAGACTCCACCCATGCTTGACATTCTCTCTTCTCCCCTTTTCCACTGTGCAGAAGCCTGAACACATGTACCACGTAGCTCAGGGACAGGTTATGTCCCATTGTTATATAACTCTTAAGTGATTCCTTAGTGTGATAAGGTTCTCTAAGAGGACAACAACCTTATTGTCGTGTTTGGAGCTTTGTGTGTCTCAATGACTCAGAGAACTATGTTGGTTGAAGTCAGGGCCTTGTGCTTTGGCTCTTGGTAGGGTCACTCATGCCAAACAGGGCAAAGGGTAGAGGCCAGACTAAGAGGGGTCCACTGGTCCTCCAGGTTCTGGAGTTTAGGTCAGGGCTAACAACTCTGACTGGTAAAAAAATTGTTACAGAAACAGCAATAATGAATCATTCGATAAATGTGTTCGACTGTATGGACAGACAGAGACAGAGGGCTTGCATTGCAGCCCTAAGTACCAGCCGCATAATGAGCAGTGAGTAAAATAAGGAAGTACTATAAGATGGACTCTTGGCCTCACAGTTTTCCTTGCTATGATCTTGCACTTTTATTGTTTACCTGTACTGCACTCTCTCTGTTGCTGTCACACTTTATTCCGCATTCTGTTATTGTTTTATCTTGTTCTATCCCAAAGCACCGTGTAATGATCTATATGAATATTGTGCAAGGGAAGCTTTTTACTGCATCTCTGTACATATGACAATAATAAACCAATACCAATTCCATTGACCAGGGAAGTGTTTGCATGACCCTGACAATATAACACTTTAAATCAAGTCAAGTGCATTTTATCCAGCCCTTATGCTTAAAATATTCAGTTCTGTTACACATTATTGTATGTTTAGAATATGCATCATCACTTGACTCAGGGAAATTCTTTCAGAGTGCACTGGCTGTTATAAGTGAATTAGTCCAATGCAGAGTAAGAGCTGGACAGTAATTGTGTAGATACAGATAAATAACACAGATTACATATATGTGTGGTCTATCTGCAGTCTCTTTAATATCTCCAAACCTCCCACAGTTTGGAATTGAGTACATTTCAAAAGAGGAACTAATTACCTTTCTATTATTTATAATGAAATCATTGCCAGCAATTAAATCTGTGTGGCAGAATGACAAAGCCTTGCGGAAAGAAAGGCCAGGAGTATTTCACTAAAGAGTCCTTTCTGTTGGGTGGTAATGCAGATTAGAATTACACATGCAGTGTTCTGATCTTATTGGCAGTACTGCTGAGGTTCAGTCACACCAGAGCACAATGGAAGTTGGAGCCGACTCAAAATACTGTGAATATCAGAAATCTAGAATAAAAGTGGGTTTTTTTTGCAGAAATTCTGAATTTTGACCATCTTCTGCAAGCAGGACTATTTTCTATTTTAGATTGACTAAAAGCATTAACTGTGTTTCTCATTTAGTTTCAGACTCATATTTATTTATTACATGTTCTATGTCCTAGGCTTCTTTCTCATGTTTGCTAATCTCGGCTTTCTAAATACAGCAGTTGCCTCTTGTAAGATCAAATAGTTGTAAGTAAAATTACAATTTCTTTGGCTTCAGTTCTTAAAATGGAAATGGAAAGTCGTAATCAGCTTAAAGTTAAAAACACAGCTTTGCAAGCATCTCTGTTTATACCATAGAACCTCTGTCTGTGAGAAGTAAGATGTTAATTCATAATGTCTTCCCTTGCTGCTGGAGAGATACAGTATAAGACAATGGGTTGTTGAATTTGGGTTGCTTCAAACAGACAGACTGATTAAGTTCACACGAGTGAATCTGCAGATGCTGGAAATAAATAAAAACACAAAATGCTGACAGAACTCAGCAGGCCAGACAGCATCTATGGGAGGAGGTAGTGACGTTTCGAGCCAAAACCCTTCATCAGGAGTGATGAAGGGTTTCAGCCTGAAACATCGTCACTACCTCCTCCCATAGATGCTGTCTGGCCTGCTGAGTGCTGCCAGCATTTTGTGCTTTTAAACTGATTAAGTTGCTTAGTTCAAGGAAACTCGCTGAACAGATAGATAATATTTTTAGCGTAACAATAACCGATGTGTTTAGAGTTGTGAGTTTTATGTACTCAAGGAAGTTGGCTTCACAGCAATAATTGTGAACTGTGTACGTTAAGCTGAGGCTTAAAGGATGCTTTTAGATTGTGTTAAAAAGATATCTGAGGAAATATCACATGCTTGTGAAGTAGCACAAGTGGTAAAGAAGGGCAGAAATGTAGAGACCAACTTAGACTTTTAGAAATGCGGAGGAATCTCTTTAGCCAGAGAATGGTGAATTCAATGCCACAGATGGCTGCGGAGGCCAAGTCATTGGGTATATTTAAAATGTGGGTTGATAGGTTTTTGATTAGTAAGGGCATTAAAAGTTATGGAGAGAAGGCAGGAGAATGGGGTTGAGAGGGATAAAAAGTCAGACATGATGACTTATTATCATGGAGAGCTGAATTCTGCTCCTATGTCTTATGGTCTTAAAAAGTCAAGCATTTCTATTTTCAAAGGTGCTGCCTGACCTTCTGAGTTTTATGTTGGATTCCAGCATCTGGAATTTTTTAGAATTCAAATCTCTGTTTTATGCTGGATTATTGAATACTTTATGTTTAGGGTTGATCCCAGTACAGACCCAGTGCATTTTATGCAACCCCTTAGGAATAACTTACTTCAGTCCAGGCCTCAGAACACCTCCATTACAGCACACCTGGTGATGTGGTCTGATTATTAGAAATATTTTAGCATCCGGCAGTTGATAAAAGTTGCTGAACTGCAACGTGAACGGAAGCATGGTTGGTTGATGTGGTGAGGACTTAGCTTGAGAGCTGTGGACTTCATATTGCATCTCCCTGGGCACTGAGTTTGAAGGAATGGATGAGAAGCAAAGACATTACAGTGGGCAGCACAGTGGAGTGGCGTGCAGAGCACAGTTTCTAGCGCAGAGCACCAGAAACTCCAGTTCAGTCCTGACCTCTGCTACTGACTGTGTGGTGCTTGCATGTTCTCCCTGTGACTATGTGGGTTTTCTCTGCATACACCGTTTGTCCTCCCCCATTCTGGGTTGGTTTTTATTTAGAAGTATAGCGCGGGACAGGCCCTTCCAGCCCAATGAGCATGCACCCCAGCAACCCATTAATTTAACCTTAGCCTAATCACAGGACAATTTACAATGACTGATTAACCTACTAACCAGACCCTTCTCAGCCCGAGACGTCGACAGTGCTCTTTTCCATAGATGATGCCTGGCCTGCTGAGTTCCTCCACCATTTTGTGTGTGTCACTTGGATTTCCAGCATCTGCAGATTTTCTTTTCCTTGTGAACCTCCTAACCAGTATGTCTTTGGAATGTGGGAGGAAACTCATGCAGTCCTGAGGAGAACGTTCAAATACCTTACAGATGACAAGGGAATTGAACGCTGAACTCTGACGCTCTGAGCTGTAGTAGTGTCGTGCTAACTGCTATGTTACGGTGGTGCTCAGGTTGGTTTTGTAGCTGCTAGGTTTAGTTACTAGGTACTTTGGTTATTAGCTCCTAAGCCTGGCAGAAATGTTTCTACTGACAGGAGAAGGAGCAAAGTTAGGTTATTGGCACCTTCAAGCCAGTCCCTTCAGGCAGATGGGGATTGTCAAGCTGTGATTGCCAGCTCATCTAGGAGAAGGATAACTCTGACCTCAAACCTCTACTGCCTTATGGCTGTTACCACTCATGGAGAAAGCATCAGGAGTAAGGTCCAAGGATAAAATCTGGTGCTGGAGTCTCTACGGCAGTCCTATGTTGTGTTCGACATTGGCAACTCATGCGATGCTGCTGGTGTCGAACTGTATCGGTCTCTGCAGTTCTTTTGGGTTCATCAGATGTGTAGAGAGTCGAGGTTGCTACAATGGGCAACAGCTTGCTCTCCATATTGTACTACTTAGACTTTGTGTATCTAGAGAATTATGGTCAACAATGATCAACGGAGGCCTACATCAGGCTGGTGAGTGATGGAATCTGGAGGAATTCATGAAAATGTAGGGAGAATTATAAAACTTGGGAGTAACGTAAAGGCTGATGGTCAGTGCAGACTGCTGGTTCTGTGGGCTCAATGGTTTTGAAGAAGGTTAACTAGAAGCAGGGGTAGATATAAAAGATTGGACTAAGAGAAAGTGAAAAGAGACTGCAATTAAAAATAAAATTGATGTAAACAATTACTATTATTCAGTGGTCACTTTATTAGGTACATCTGCACACCTACTCTTTAATGCAAATATCTAATCAGCCATTCATCTGGCAGCAACTCATTGTAAAAAATGAAACAGACATGGTCAAGAGGTTCAGTTGTTGTTCAGATCAATCATCAGAATGGGGAAGAAATGTTACTTAAGTGATTCTGGCTTTGGTTGGTGCCAGAGAGGGTGGTTTGAGTATCTCAGAAACAGCTGATCACCTGGGATTTTCACATACAACATAAGAACATAGGACATAGGGACAGAATTAGGCCATTCAGCCCATTGAGTCTGCCCCACCATTCCATCATGGCTGATTCTGGATCCCACTCAACCCCATTCATCTGCCTTCTCGCCAAATCCTTTGATGCCCTGACTGATCAGGAGATGATCAACTTTTGCCTTAAATATACGCACGGACTTGGCCTCCACCGCAGTTTGTGGCAGAGCATTCCACCGATTTACTACACTCTGGCTAAAAAAAAAATCCTCCTTATCTGTGTTCTAAAAGGTCGCCCCTGAATTCTGAGGCTGTGTCCTGTAGTTCTGGACACCCCCACCATAGGAAATATCCTCTCCACATCCACCGGATATAGTTCTTTCACCATTCTCTGGAGCTTACAGAGAATGGCGCAAGAAACAAAAAAACATCCAGCGAGTGGCAGTTCTGTGGGTGAAAACACCTTGTTAATGAGAGAGATCAGGGGAGAAGGGCCAGACAGTTTTAAGCTGACAGGAAGTTGATAGTAACTCAAATACGGTGGTGTGCAGAAGAGCATCTCTGAACGCACAACATGACAAACCTTGAAGTGGTTGGGCTACAGCAAGAGAAGACCACAAGCTCACAGTCAGAGGCCACTTTATTAGGTACAGGAGGCGTTCCCCTGAGTGTATAAATACTTTAAGGTAAAATCGCTCACTTCTGGAAAGAGATTGAGCTACTTAAGACTCTCGACCAGTTTTGCACTGCTTTCTGGTTAAAGGAGGCACTTGTGAGGCTAATACCTGACTTAACATACTGCAGCATGCTTTAATGGGCAATCAATATGCAAATCCAGCAAGCTGTTAAGAATGACAGGAAAGCTGAGGGAACTATACTGTCAGTGCAAGGCAAGTGGCCGGGTGGCATAAATTGACCAGTAAATTCTGTGGCCATGCTCCTCTTGAAAAGAATCCCCTAATCCTTTCTGCTTGTTAGTTGGCTTGCACAGCATGTATCACTAACACCCTGTTACGTCTGCAGGAAGATTGAGTCCAACATGTTTCTGCAGATTCCTTTTCATTCCTGTAAAATATCAACTTCATAGCAAAAGTGAGGTGGTTTAATCCCTCTTGTTCAAAAATGAGTGCATTTTAAATTTATAGAATAAAAGACATCTCGTATTTCTGTGTGTTTTTAAGATAATTAATCATGAGAGTTATTAAGTATTTTTCTCTCTGTGTATAGTTTTATCTTCCACTGCTGTGCTCAGCCATAGGCCTGCCTTAGGTCATTCTTATTAATATGCAAAGCTATGCAAGTTAAATAAAACAGAAGTCAAATATTGTGGATATAGGGGAATCTGGGAAACAAGCAGAAACCACTGGGATGATTAAGTGGATTGGGCAATATCTCTGGAGACATAAATAGAATGTAATGTTTCAGTTTACAAGGGATTTGAAGATACACTCAGTGGTGACTTTATTAGGTTCCCCTGTACTTCTGCTGGTTAATGCAAATATCACCATTCGCGATGTGATTCTCTCCACTGTCTGTAAGGAGTTTGCACATGCTTCCTGTTAATGTCTGAGTTTCTTCCTGGTGCTCTGGTTTCTTCCCATGTTTCAAAAATGTATAGTTATGGCCAGTGAGTTGTGGGCATGTTACACTGATACTGGGAGCTTGCCCAGCACAATCCTGGCTGATTTAATTTGATTTGATTCAGACGACACATTTCACTGTATATTTTGATGTACATGTGACAAATAAAGCTAATCTTTCTTTCTATCCTTCTTTCATTCCTACTTTTCTAGCTGAAATTATCTCCTTGGTTGGGAGAGGATCTGACTGCTTGATTACTGATACCTAATCTCTTTTCAGAAAAGAATTTAAAGTTGTTAAATAAGTTAGTCTTTGAAATATAAATTGATATAGTATAATCTCTCTAAAGTGAGGGTTCTAGAGACACGTAATTGATAAGACTTAAGGTCTTGAGTTAAAATTAGGACTCTAGACCTGTGCTCACCAACTGGCTGGAGTGTTCACTGAGATCTTTACCCTTTTGTCTCAGCAGCCTGAGATACCTGCCTGCTTCAAGATTATATCAGTGCCTAAGAAGAACATGATAACTTGACACAATGACTGTCGTCCAGCAGCACTTATATCCACTGTGATGAAGTGTTTTGAGAGGTTGGTGATGAAATGTATCAACTCCTGTCTGAGAAGCAATTTGCTTCTGCTCCAATTTGCCTACCATTAACAGCAGATGCCATTTCATTGGCTCTTCACTCAATCCTGGAACGTCTGGACAGTGAAGGTGCATCGAAGTATGCACCTCGAAGTATGCATCTTTATTGACTATAGCTCAGCATTCAATACTATCATCCTCTTAAAGCAAATCAATTAGCTTCAAGATCTTGGCCTCAGTACCTCCTTGTGCAATTGAATCCTTGATTTCCTCATTTGTAGACCCCAGTCAGTTTGGATTGGCAACAATATCTTCTCCACAGTCACCGTGAGCATGTGCACCACAAGGATGTGTGCTTAGCCCTCTGCTCGACTTGCTTTACACTTGAGATTGTGAGGCTAAGTATAGCCTCAATGCCATATTCAAGTTTGCTGATGACACCACCGTCATTGGCGTAATCAAAGAAGGCATTGAATCAGCATATAGGCTGGAGACTGAAAATCTGGCTGAGTGGTGGCTCAACAACAACCTCTTAATGCCAGCAAGACCAATGGCTGCTTATTGACTGCAGGAGGAGGAAACCAGAGGTCCATGAGCCGGTCCTCATCGAGGGATCAGAGGTGGAGAGAGTCAGCAACTTTAAATTCCTCAGTGTTATCGTTTCAGAAGACATATCATGAGTCAAGTACGCAAGTGCCATTACAAAGAAAGAATGGCAGTGCCCTTACTTTCTTAGAAGTTTGTGAAGATCCAGCATGACATCTAACACTTTGATAAACCTCTATAGATGTGTGGTGGAGAGTATATTGACTGGTTGCAACACAGGCCAGTATGGAAATACCAATGCCCTTGAATGGAAAAGCCTACCAAAAGTAGTGGATACAGCCCAATCCATCAACAGTAAAGCCCTCCCCACTATTGAGCACATCTACAAGGAGACTTTCAGTGGAAAGCAGCATCCAGCGTCAAGACCCCCCACAATCCTGATCATGCTCACATCTTGCTGCTGCCACCAGGAAGAAGGTATAAGTGCTCAGGACTCACATCACCTGGTTCAGGAAAATTCATTACCTCTCAGCCATCAGGTTCTTGAGCCAGAGGGGATAACTTCACTCAGCTTCACTCATCCCAACCTATGGGCTCACTTTCATCTCATGTTTTCAGTACTTATTGCTTCTTTATCATTATTATTATTATTATTATTATTATTATTATTATTATATTTTTTGTACCTGCATGGTTCGTCATCCTTTGCACTTTGGTTGTTTGTCCATCCTGTTGAGAAGAGTATTTCATTGATTTGATTGGGTTTCTTTGCATTTACTGTCAATGCCCACAAGAAAATGAATCTCGGGGTTGCATACGGTGACGTACAGTTTCTGTACTTTGATAATGAATTTACTTTGAACATTGAATGGGCAATCGTGCGATCCCTGCGGTGGAGTACGATTTTTTCCTGAGGGGTTGTCCTCCGGTGGCTGGAAAGGACAATCATGGACAGGCCTCAAAATTCTGCCCCCTTCACCAGTTGATGATCACCATAGGACTTAATTTGGGATGACAGGATGGACTCCCTTAATGGAAAATGCCCATGCATGGTTTTGTTAATGAGGGGAAGCTGATGTACAGGCAGCCACCACATGGTCCTTGACAGGTCAGGGTCAGGGTCCAGTGGTATGGCATGCAAGATGACCCTTCACTGCTGCAGCCTTCTTCTAGCTTCACTACCTACAGTACGTGCCATCGTATTCTGCCAGTTCCAATGTTTCAGCACCCATCACTGAATTATTTGAGGTAATCGTTGAATACGAAATCACTGAAAGAAGCCTTATCCATCGTACTATGGACACATTGCTAGTGCTGGAATCTGGAACAACAGGCAAGCTGCAGGAGGAACTCAACGGGTCTACGGGATGAAAGGAATTGTCGAAGTTTTGGGTACAATCCTGATGCCGTGCTTTGACCCGCAAGGTCAACAATTCCTCCCCGCCCCCCCCCACCCCCCAACAAATTCCGCTTGATCCACTGAGTTCCTCCAGCAGATTGTTGCAGCACCTCCAGAATCAAAATATATTTTCAGTAAGCCTGTAACATGGAGGAGGGCAGGAGAGTGGTGATACTGATAATAAATGTAAATGGATGCTGAAGAGTTCTGAGTGGAGACAGACATTCCAATTGAGATACTGAGTGATGATTGTGATCCTAAATTGCTCTTACTGTTAAACCCAGGAGGCTGTAAAGTGCCTTCTGCAAATTCAGTTAAGTTACTAACCCAGCTGTGAACCTCTCAATCTACAAGTACAATAATATGTGGATATCATATTTCAGCTCTAAAACCACAGAGATACATGAACAAAAGGCTGGAGAGTATAGAAAAAGGAAGTATGGAAACTAAAGAATACGAGGGCATTGGTCAGATCGCACTTGGAGTATTGTGAGCAGTTTTGGGACCCATTATCTAAGAGAGGATGTGATGGCTTTAGAGAGTTTCCAGAGAAGGTTTATGAGAACAATTCTGAGAATTAAAGAGTGAACGTATGTGGAGCATTCGATGGCTCTGGGCCTGTGCTCACTGGAGTTTAAAAGAATGAGGGTGGATCTCATTGAAACCTATTGAATAGTGAAAGGTCTAGATAGAGTGGATGTGGAAAGGTTGTTTCCTACAGTGGGGGAGTCTAGGACCAGAAGACATAGCCTCAGAATACAGGGATGACCTTTTCGAACAGGAATGAGGAGGAATTTCATTAGTCAGAGGGTGGTAAACTAGTAGGATTCATTACTACAGATGACCGTGGAGTCCAAGTTATTGGGTATATTTAAAGCAGAAGTTCATAGGTCCTTGAGGCTTCAAATGTTACAGGGAGAAGGCACAGTAGTGAAATGGTTAGTACAACACTTTACAGTATCAGGAAGTTAAAGTCTGTCCTGAGCCTTATAGGCTCATCACACCGGTGCTGATGCCGGTTTCTGTGGTGTTAAGTGACTGAGAGTATGAGACTCTCCCCCTCCCCCTTGGATAGGATGCCAGTCTATTGCGAGGTTAACCCCCAGCATTTTTCTGGTACCCATTTTCAGCTGGTGGAGCAATGTGTAGTTAAGTGCCTTGCTCAAGGACACAACACGCTGCCTCGGCTGGGGCTTGAACTCATGACCTTCAGATCACTAGTCCAACGCCTTAACCACTTGGCCATGCACCACACACAGTATCAGGAACCTGGGTTCAATTCCTGCCACTGTCTGTAAGGAGTTTGTATGTTCTCCCTGTGACCACATGGGTTTCTTACAGGTGCTCTGGCTCTGGTTTCCACCCACAGTCCAAAGACCTACCGCTTGGTAGGTTAATTGGTCATTGTAAATTGTCCTGTGATTGGGCATTCAAGAACGCATTCAAAAATGTCTCCTAACTGAAGCACAACTTACATTTAAAAGAACAGTTGAAATGACTATTTCAATGGAAGCTGCAGACAGAGACAGTAATTGAGTTACAGTCCAGAACGAAAGTGAGCATGAGCAGAATTGCAACGTCTAAACAGAAATCGGTCTGGCTGAATAAATTGTGTTACCGTTGTGGCTCACATACACCAGATTGATGCAGAATTAAGGGCAAAACTTGCAGAAAATGCAACAAAATAGGTCACATACAAACAGCATATAGAGCAGACAAAAATAAATGGACTGCAAAGGGAAGAGAAAAAGCTAAAATGTCAGTTGCAGCTTCATAGAGAGTACCAATCTGCATGCTTTCAATGAAAAATCTGAGTATGATAAGACTAACACTGGACTGTGTAGCTGTGAGATTTACAATGTGAGAACTAACAATAAACAAGCCATATGGCTTAGACCAGAAGTGTATGCAAATTAATTAAACTGCAATTAGACACTGTGTAACACTTACCCAACAGGCTGGTATATGTCTAGGGGAAAAGGAGATCCAGCCACACACCAATCCCACCTCCCGTACACGCAGGTGCTGTGAGAATCGAGTTTATGCCTCGTGCCCACCCACAGTATCAAACCCACAACAAATACCGTTATGAAATACACTTTAAAGAGTTTACTAAAATTAACAGAGTATTAGGCAATACAATATATATGCAAGGGAAAAAAACAAAAAGGCGCCAACTTATCAAAGTTCAGTCAGTTTAGTGCACATCGTTGGAGCTCAACCATCAACCATCCGACCCCTCGTCGCTTGCCTCCGACCTCCACGTCTTCGCACCTAGGACCACGCCCAGTGGTCTTCCGAGCAGTGCAGCGCGCATCCACCTTCCTCGGCATCGTCCTCCCGGCTCTCCACCAAAAGCCTGCGAAAAACCCCTCCCCCGAGTTCCCAGCCTCACAAGACAAAATAACATTCCCCATTGGTTAACAAATGAATACAATTACCATATCAACAAGTATAAAGCAAAACAACTGTGAGCGAAACACTTATCAGACAAAGAAGTATTCCCACTCTTAACAAACCAAAAAAAAACATTTTGAGTAACATACACAGGACATGGTACAACTGCTTCACTTGTTTCAATCATTCCACAAAATGAGTTTGAGCAGCATTTCAAAGATACTAAACCGAAGCCAGCAGGTATCCAAATAAGAACTTGTACTGGAGAAAAGATATCTCCTATGGGAATGACATTCATAACAGTGAAATACAACGACCAAAGAGCATCAAGTGCTCTTCATATGTGGTAAAAACAGATGGAACAGCATTGCGGAGATCTGAATGGCTAAGACAAATACAACTTGATTGGAAATGAATACAATTGCTTGGCACATTCCCTGCAATGAAGTCATAAGAGCATAAGACCATAAGATCATAAGATACAGGAGCAGAATTAGGTCATTTGAACCATCGAGCCTGTTCTGCCATTCCAGCATGGTTAATTTATTTTCCAATCAGCCCAAGTCTCATGCCTTCTCCTCATATCCCTTCATGCCCTGACTAATCAAGAAACTGTAGCGGTGTGCTACACGCAGCGCTGCAATAATGACACAGAGTCGGTGAGCTGCAGTTACAAAAGAGATTTATTCAAACTTCGCGGCTTCGCTTTAAAGCCTTCCTGATTCCGCCCTCCCCGGGCGGGAATGCTATAAGGGGCGCGTAGTCACAGTCCCGTCCCACGCGTAGGCTTTTCCCCTTGCTGGTGAAGCAGGCTTGGCGCCCTCTTTGGGACCTGCCTCAATGCTGGTGCGTGCCACTTTGTGAGCCGGTTCGAGTGCTCTGGGAAGTGGGTTGCCACAAAACTGTCAAATTCAGTCTTAAATATACCCAGTGATTTGGGCACCAAAGTTGCCTGTGACAATGAATTCTACAGATTCACTACTCTGGCTAAAGAAATTCCTCTTCATCTCTGTTCTAGATGGATGTCCTTCTATTCAGAAGCTGTGTCCTCTGGTCTTAGACTAACCCTCCATAGGAAACATCTCCTCCACGTCCACGCTATAGAGCCCATTCAATATTCGATAGGTTTCAATGAGATCATCCATCATCTTCTGAATTCTGGTGAATATAGGCCAGAGCATTAAATGCTCCTCATATGATAAGCCTTTTAAGCCCGGAATTGTGAAACACGTTTGAATCCTCTCCAATGTCAACACATCCATTCTTAGATAAGGGGACCAAAACTACCCACAATACTCCAAATAAGGCCTCGCTAGTGTCTTATAACGGCTCAGCATTACATCCTTGTCTCTCAAAATGAATGCTAACATAGTATTTGCCTTCCTCACCACTGACACAACCTGCAAATGAACCTTTAGAGAATCCTGCACAAGTCCTTTTACACCTTATGGTGGCGGAGTTAAGATGGGCTAAACAGCGACTCCTTTGCTTACATCTTTGGAAACAGCTCTATTTCCATCTTTAATATCTTTATTTTTCCCTTTCAGAGTTCTTTTGAGGACCCTGACCTGGAGTTACACGCAGACTTCAGTTCTTTGTGGGAATGGGACTCGTTCTCGGGCTTTCAAGACCGGCCATTGTTGTTCAGCACGCCAAGGGTTCGGCCTGAGAGGCGGCCTAGTGTTTGGAAGTAAGACCTCGGGGCTCTGGAGATGGGTGGACTGAGGGTGATGCACCATCAATAACTCTCGGAGACATGAGGCGAGGGATAGGCTTTTAATAGCTGGAAGAAAGCACTGTCAGCAGCAAGAGACCATCACACAACATCCTGGAGACTGAGGGAGGAGCAGTGCCTCCAATCGCCTTTATACCGGGGTCTGTGGGAGGACCCACAGGAGCAGTCAGCAGGGGGCGTGTCCAGACAGGTATATGTAGTTCACCACAGAGGGTCAATGTAACAGCAGGAGACTCATGTGTCATCGAGGAGGTTGGAAAATCTTTTGCTGTGGGCCCAAAGACCCGAGATCTTTGCAATCTTTGAGCACAGAGCTCGTAAAAAGTGATGAAACAGACCTTTTATCATCATAAACCAATGGGTTGTTATGTCGCCTGTTCGCAGTGAAAAAGGGGATACCTCCCTCTCCTTTATTAGGGAGAGAGAGAACCTGTGGGTTGCTGAATGCTGGATGAATTGCAATAGTCTTTGGGGTAACTGCAAGGTCTGTGTCTTTGCACAGACCTTAGCTCACACTTAGCTCACACTTGTGCTCAGTAGCAGGTGCACTTTTTTGCCGGAGGTGGGGAAAGGGAGGTATCATTGCCTTGCTGCCGCTTACGCTTGGGAGGGGAGAGCTGGGGGGAGGCCTTTGGGGTTCTCACGTTTAACTGTCATTTATTCTTTGGGGCACTTCTCTGTTTTCATGGATGTTTTGCGAAGAAAAAGCATTTCAAGATGTATATCGTATTCATTTCTCTGACATTAAATTGGACCTTAAAACCTTAAATGTTTAAACTTTCTCTCCATTTCAAAAATACTCTATGGTATTATTTATTCTTCCAAAGTGCATGACCATACACTTCCCAACACTGTATTCCATCTGCCACTTCTTTGCCCATCTGTCTATGTGCTTTCTTGCCTTTCTACTTCCTCAACACAACCCGCCCTTTCACATATCTTTGTATCATCTGCAAACTTGACTAGAGAGCCATCAATTCCATCATATGAATCATTGACATAAAATGTAAAAAGAAGCAGTCCCAACATGGATCCACGTGGAAAACCACAAGTCACCGGCAGCCAACTAGAAGAGGTTATTCCAGCTCTTTGTCTCCTGCCAATCAGTCAAATTTCTATCCATGCCAATATCTTTCTTGTAATATCATGGGCTGTCAGCTTGTTAATCAGCTTCATGTGTGGTACCTTGTCAAAGGCCTTCTGAAATTTCAAACACACAACATCCACCAATTCTCCTTTGTCTATTAAGCACAATAAACAAAATTATTTCTTCAAAGGATTCCAACAGATTGTTCCTTGATGAAACCACGCTAACTTTGGCCTATTTTATCATGTGCTTCCAAGTACCCTGAAACCTCATCCTCAAGAATCGACTCCAACATCTTTCCAACCACTGAGGTCAGACTAACTGGCCTATAATTTCCTTTCTTTGCCTCTCTCCCTTCTTGAAGAGTGGAGAGACATTTGCAATTTTCCATTCTCCAGAACCATGCCAGAATCTAATGATTCTTAAAAATTATTACAAATGCCTTCACAATCTGTTCAGTTACCTCCTTCAGAACCCTGGGGTGTACACCATCCGGTCCAGGTGACTTATCTACCTTCAGACTTTTCAGCTTCCCAAGCACCTTCTCCTTAGTAATAGCAACAACATTCAATTATGCCCCTTGACACTCGGGCATTTCTGCACACCAGTTTTGTCTTCTACAGTGAAGTCTGATGCAAAATACTTTATAAATCCATCAACCATTTCTTTGAATCCATTACTACCTCCCTAGCATCACTTTCCAAATTCCCTTTCTTTCCCAATCTACTCGCACAAAGAAATCCCCCATATTTATCACAACATTGCCCTTTTGATGAGATTTTTCTCTTTCCCGTTGTACCCCACATCCTTGTTACTGTTTGGAGGCCTGTATATAACTCCCATCAGGATCTTTTTACTCTTGCAGCTTCTTAGCTCGATCTGTAAGGATTCTATATTCTCTGATCCTATGCACCTCTTTCTAAGGATTTAATTTACTACTTTACCAACAGACCAACCCCACCCCTACTGCCTACCCATTTGTCCTTTCGATACAATGTGTATCCTTGGATGTGAAGCTTCCAACAACGATCTTTTCTCAGCCATGATTCAGTGATGCCCACAATGTCGTAACCTGCCAATCTCTAACTGTGCCACAAGTTCATTTACCTTATTCCATATACTGTATGCATTCAAATATAACACCTTCTGTCCTGTATTCATCACCCTTTTTGATTTTGGCCCCTTGTTACATTCATCCCACTAACTGCAATTTTTCCCTATCATCTACCTGTCCTTCCTGACAGTCTCACGGCACACTGCCTCCAGCTGTATACCAACCACCCCATCTTCAGCCCTATCAAACCGCTGTCCATCCCCTTGCGAAGTTAGGTTAAACTCTTCCCAACAGTTTTGGCAAACTTGCCGACAAGAATATTGATCCCCCTTGGTTCAGGTGTAACCTGTCCCTTTTGTACAGGTTGTATCTTCCCCAGAAGTGATCCCAATGATCCATAAATCTGAAGCCCTGCACTCTGAAGCAGTTCGTCAGGCACCTTCAGCCATCAGCCAAATGATCCTATTCTTACCCTCACTCACACGTGGCACAGGCAGAAATCCAGAGATACTACCCTTGAAGTCCTGCTTTTCAGATTTCTACCTACCTCCCTAAATCTTCCCTTCAGGACCTTCCCCCTTTTCCAGCCTTCATTAATTGGTGCAAATATGTACCATGAGTTCTGGCTGTTCACCCTCCCCCTTTAGAATGTAATGGATATGATCTGAGCTGTCCCTGACCCTGACAGCAAGGGAGAATTGAACACTGATCACTGGCACTATAAAGAGATATGCTACCCGGTATGCTATCGTGCTGCCCCAGTAGTGCCTCTAGTATGACTTGTTCATCTCCTTTTGCTCAGTTTTCCCATTCCCCCTTCCCCAAACTAGATCTATCTTCCTATTATCCCCTCCCTCTATCCTATCCTCCCACCTACCTCTGTCTACTATCCAGCCACCTCATACTGTTGTATACTGGCAATCCTCCCACTTTCCTCTCAGTCCTGATGTAGAGTCTCGCCCCAAAATGTTGTTTCCATGGATGCTGACTGACGTACCCAGTACTTTCAGCATTCTGTATTTTGTCCCAAATTCCAGCCTCTGCAGTCTCTTTTGTGTTCATGCCTGAATATCATCTCCAGCGATAGACTGCTTTAGCTGGGAAGGATTTGCCAATGGAAGTGAACATTGTACAATGCTAGAACATGGAACATTTCAGCACAGTACAGGCCCTTTACCCTGCTATGTTGTGCTGAACTTTTAACTTACTCTAAGATCAATTTAACCCTTCCTTCCTACAGAGTCCTCCATTTTTCAATCATCCATATGCCTATCTAAGAGTTTCTTAAATGTCCCTAACATTGTCTATCACGCCCCCTGGTAGGGCATTCCACACTCCCACCACTCTGTGTAAAGAATTCACCTCTGACATCGCCCTTATATTTTCCTCCAGTCACCTTAAAATTATGCCCCCTTGTATTAGCTACTTCCACCTAAGGGAAAAAAGTCTCTGGTTCTCCACTCTTATCATTGACATCCCCACTTCTGGCCTTATCAATGGATTTCAGTTTTCTTGTGATTTCAGCTAATTACTGCTCCCACTATATCAGGAAATTGCAATGTCTCCACATTGCTTGAAACATCCACTGTGCAGTTACCATCTTTGCTCCAGTCTGCATTCATTCTCGTTGTCCTTGATCTCCAGCCTTTCATTCAGCCAGAGGCATGGCTCTGCACTCTCTCCTTAGCTTGCCACTTTCCTCAACTCTGAATCAGAATGCCATTGCAGCACAGGAGACCTTTCAGCCCATTGAGCCCATGTTCACCCCTGGTAGATGGACCCAGTCGTTTAAGCCTCAAAGTACTGAATTCTTTTTTCAAGGATCAAGGATCAACTTTATTCACCATATACATTTTCATGTACTAGGAATTTGCTGTGATGTGTTGGACTAGGTGGAACATGCAACAAAAACAATTCAACATTTATAAAGAATAAAGAATTATATAAAAATAAGTTAGAATTTAAACTACAGATATGGAATAACATGTGTATAAATACATAAATACCAGCATGTATTTACAATGCAAATAGCATTATAAAACATGGTTTAAAGTGTTCACTGTAACTGAGGTAATGGAAGGGGTGTGGGGATGGCTAACCAGAAGAAACTTTTAAAGACGGTGTGAACTTTTTGCCTTAGTAGCTCTGTTGCACTTTCAAGAATGGAGCTTTTGGAAAAGGCAGTTTGGAGGGTTGCAGTGACCAAAATGATTTGTCCTGCCTGTTTTTTGTCCCGGACACACACAAGCCCCATAGTGATGGTGCCTGCTGAAGGGTTTTGCCCCGAAACATTGACTGTACTCTTTTCCTAGATGCTGCCTGTCCCTCTGAGTTCCTCTAGAGTTTTGTGTGTGTTGCTCGGATTTCCAGCATCTGCAGATTTGCTCTTGTTTGTCAGTAGACTGCAGCCATTGACTTTTTTCTGCAGAGTGTGACAGTTCACTGTAGTTTTTATACATTGTGAGGGGCTACTGCACCAAGCCAGACAGTAATGGCGGATGTGAGGATGCTCTTGATGATAGCAGTGTAGAATTGCACCAGTTTCATCATTGCCTTGAGGCATTAATTTTCTTTCCCTTTCTTTAAGTGCTCCTTGAGTATTTCCAGTGTTCACTGATTATAACTTGCTGCACAGTCAGGGTCAATATCAGTCTTTGGAGATTACTTGGATTGGATTGTGAAGGGGGAATATGTGAAATTCTCGGCAAGGAGTGCTGTCCTTACATATCTGACAATTCTGAAGACATAGCTGACTTGGCTGATCACATTCATGCAGTAGCAGCTAAGCTACATCAGTCAGATGGATGGGATTTCTTTGAGTGGATTAAATCAAAGCTGGAAAGATGGAGTTATTCAATATTATGAGTTATAATATTTGCCCTGCTGTGCCTTATCACAACTTACATCATATTTACTTGTATAAGGACCATCATTAATAGAGCTGCTCAAATGTATGTGAGTGTACCTACTCTGGGAATACCTATTCATAGTGTACTTACTCATGAGATCATTAAACATAGGACAGAATTAGGCCACTTGGCCCATCAAGTCTGCTTTGCCTTTTTATCAGGGCTGATTTATTATCTCTTTCAACTGCTTTCTCCTGCCTTCTCCCCATTACTTTTGACGCCCTGACTAACAATGAACCTCTGCTTTAAATATACTCAATAACCTGCTTCCACTGCCATCTGTGGCAATGAATTTCACAGGTTCACCACCCTCTTGCTAAAGATATTCCTCCTCATCTCTGTTCTAAATGGGCGCCCTTCTGTTCTGAGGCTGTGCCCTCTGGTCCTCGAATCACCCACTATAGGAAACATCCTCTCTACATCCACTCTGACCAGTCCTTTCAATATGCAATAGATTTCATTGAGATCCCCCTCATTCTTCTAATCTTCAGTGAGGCACCAAGCGGTCCTCATATGTTAACCCTTTCAGTCCTGGAATCATTCTCTTGAACCTCCTCTGCTCCCTCTCCAATACCTGCACATCTTTTCTTAGATAAAGGACCCAAACCTGCTCACTACACTACAAGTGCAGTCTGACCAATGGTTTAATGCAATGTTAGCATTCATTTTGAGAGGACTAGAAAACAAAAGTAAGGATGTAATGCTGAGGCTTTATAGGGAATACCCTTTGAAGTTTTCATATCTCGGGATGAATTTTACTCAATACAGGTACAGCAAGTTTTTCTACCTCTGAAATTTCGGAAGTAATGATTCTAGATGTGGTGATATCGCAGGTCACGTGTAAGAACGTGATTGGACAGACTATGAGCATGCGCAGAACTGACAATGATCTAGAAGCTTGTATGTTAAACATGGTTGCTGTTTGCTGTTTTAAATAAAAGTTCTCATTAAGTTCTTCTAGAATATGGTTTGTTCTTAGTAATCAACAGTACGTATAAAGAACGCAACATGGTGTCAGAAGTCAGTCTAGAAGAATAATTCATTTCGCTAACATGGGAGAAGTGAAGATAATCGAAAAAAAGTGCAAACTTTTTTGTTGTTTGCAAACAGCTTTAAGAATGGAAGTTTTGCAACCTCCAAAAACACTTTAGCTGACTGGGAAAGTAGCTAAAAACTGGAAAAGATTTAAACAGTGTTTTGAAATTTATTTATCGGTGATCGGAGCAGAAAATAAATCGGAAAAAATGAGAGCTGCGATTCTCCTCCATGTGATTGGTGATGATGCAATTGAGGTATATAACCATTTACTTTTGAGCATGGAGATAATTTGAATCTAAAAGCAATAATTGACAAGTTTGACGCATTTTGTATACCAAATCGTAATATGATGTTAGGAATGGTACAAATTCTTTACATGCAAGCAGAAAACTGGTCAAACAATCAATCAGTTTGTTATGGAATTGAAAAACCACAGTAAAACATGCGAGATTGCAGAGCTGATGGACTCGCTCATGAAAGACTGAATTGTTTGCGGCATTCTGGATAATGCTCTGAGAACCAGACGTAAATTTGGAAAAAGCTTTGATTCTCTGCAAAGCTTTGAAGTCCGTAAAGTTGCAGGCAAAAGAGCTTTTTATGGAGAACTGCAGCGTACACGCTGTGAATAGCTGCGAACATGTTTGAAAAAATAATGAAACGGCAACAAAACCGACAGAGAGCGGGACGTCATCTGAAAGAAAAAACCTTTGTGATCACTGTGGGTGGAAGCACCGACCTAAAATGTGTCCAGCGTATTGGAAAGTGTGCGACAACTGTGGTAAGAGTAATCATTTTTCATGCTGCTGCAGAAGTAGAAAGGAAATAAACCACTTAAATGCAGTGCTTGAAAATGAATGTGAAGAGTTTTATATAGATGTGCTTTGTGAAAAACAAAGTAAGAATGACTGGACTATTCCATTGCAAGTGAACCACAATATTATTCTGTTTAAATTGGATACTGGAGTACAAGTAAATGTTCTTCCAGAATCTGAGTTTAATGGATTAAAGCCAAGACCAAAGTTACATCAGACAAATATAAAAGTGACTGGATATTCAGGTGCAGACATTCCAGTCAAAGAAACATGTATGGCAAAAGTATCACACGGAAATATTGAGCACATGCTTTCATTTGCGGCCGTGCCAAAGAATGTACAGTCAGTACTGGGTCTATCTGCCTGTGAGAGACTGAATTTGGTGAAAAGAGTCTTAGTCCTACACAGTGACACAGAGTCAGAATACAGTGACTTGATGAAAGAATGAGAGAGAACAGAATTTGATTCCAATGTGGCAAAAGTAAAAGAAGTCATAAAGAAAAATCCCGGACCCATCCATTTGTTACCAGCCTCTGACAAAGCATTGCCACCGAAACCAAACTTGCCAGTACAGTGCAATACGGATCTGAAGCCAAAGAGTGACAAGAATCAGGATCCAATTGAAGAAGTGAAGCACAAGTGAAGGAATTGAGGAGTTTTATTGAAATGATTGAAGTCTCAGCATAAAAAAGAGATTGCACAATTAATGAATGAACTGCAATTTCTTCACAAAGACCTCAAGAACAGCCAACGTCAGAGTTTCAGTTAACTGATGCAGACCTGACCAAACATTTGTTTTGATTAATGTTGCTAGTTGTTTTTCTTTTTAAGGAAAGGAAGATGTGGTGATATCACATGTCACATGTAAGAATGCGATTGGATAGAGCTATAAGCATGCGCAGAACTGACAGAATGATCTAGAAGCTTGCATGTTAAATGTGGTTGCTGTTTGCCGTTGTAAATAAAAGTTCTAGTTATGTTCTTTTCAGAATATGGTTTGTTCTTAGTAACACACAGTACGTATAAAGAGCACAACACTAGATGTGTGAGTTAAGGGATGGTGCAGTTGTATTAGAGTGTAAAATTGTTATTTTTCTCATAGTTTAACTTTTCCTATGCTTGCTTATGTTTTTATGTAATCACTTATATATGTGTAATTGTTCAGTGAATTTTCAGTAATTGTAGTATAGCTGATGCACTTGACTGGGAAATCCTATAAAAAGTCATGTGTATGGCCCAGTCCATCACAGGTAAAGTCCTCTCCACCACTGAGCACATCTACACGGAGTGTTGTCACAGGAAAACAGCATCTATCATCAGGGGCCCCCTCCATCCAGATCATTCTCTCCTCTCACTGCTGCCATCATGTAGAAGGTACAGGAGCCTTAGGACTCACTCCACCAGGTTCAGGAACAGTTGTTACCCCTCACCCATCAGGCTCTTTAACCAAAGGGGATAACATCAGTCAACTTCACTAGCCCTCGTCACTTAACCATTCCCACAACCTATGGACTCTTTATCTCAAGTTTATGATATTTATTGCTTATTTATTGTTATTCTTATTTCTTTCTTTTTGTACTTGCACAGATTGCTGTCATTTGCAGACTGGTTGAACATTTGAGTTGCTGCGGTCTTTCATTGATTCTATTATGATTATTATTATTATATTATGATTGTGGAATGAGCCTGTAGAAGTAGTTCAGTTGTGTCATTTAAGGTAAAATTGGATAGGTATATGGACAGGAAAGGAGTGGAGGGTTATGGGCTGAGTGCGGGTAGGTGGGACTAGGTGAGATTAAGAGTTCGGCACGGACTAGGAGGGCCGAGATGGCCTGTTTCTGTGCTGTGATTGTTATATGGTTATACTATTATGGATTTATAGACAATAGACAGTAGGTGCAGGAGTAGGCCCTTCCACCCTTCTAGCCAGCACCACCATTCACTGTGATCATGGCCGATCATACACAATCAGTACACCATTCCTACCCTCTCCCCATATCCCTTGACCCCGCTATCTATAAGAGCTCTATCTAACTCTCTCTTGAATGCATCCAGAGACTTGGCCTCCACTGCCTTCTGGGGCAGAGAATTTATTGAGAAACCCTGCAAGAAAATGGACTCAGAGATGTATATGGTGACATATATGTACTTTGATAATAAATTTACTTTCAACTTTGAACTTTGGTTCTCTTTTTTTCTCGAAGTTTCCTTACAGCCAGTATCAGGCTACTGAACCTGACTATTTCATGGGCTGCCTCTTATCACAGGGATGTGCTTTATTTCTCTAGACAGCAAATTTTTGGTATAGGATGACCTCAATTACTTGCTTCTTTGTCTTTGTACTCTTCCTTCACTTTCTGTCTCCCCCCTGACAGTAGAGTGTGTTGATTACCATTCTATTCTATTTAGGAGCAAAGCAATGCCTGTGATGGGGTGAAGGGCTGGAGACTGAAAACAAAAGAAATGAATGCAGGCCGGAACGAGAATGGTAATTGCAAGAGTATGCTGTAATTACAAGATCTGCACCTCGTTCCTGTTTTTTGAATAACCTCTGGATTGACATCACCAGATTCAACAACAGCTCATGCATACAGCGAACACAGAGTGTGTGATGGAGGGGTGGGTGAGTTGGGGGGGCCATTTGATCTCATTCATAGTGGGAAGTGGATCAAAAGGTGGACAAGAGAAGAAGAAAACCTTCTCAATTTAAAAGAAAGTGTTTTCACTTCCAACCAATTTGCTTATCATGTATGCAGGCTGATTGCCTGCTGTTTCTCATAAATGCTGGAACAAAAAGACACGATCACAATATGCGTCTTCTCTGACATGTCAATATTTTTCAAAAAGCTTGTTTTTCAATTGCAGCTTCAAACTGAGTCTATAAGCTTGCTGATGACGCCACTGTTGCTGGTAGAATCTCAGGTGGCAACAAGGAAGCGTACAGGCATAATTGTCTGGTTAAGAGGTGTCATAATTAAGTCAAAGGAACTTATTGTGGACTTCAGAAAGGGGAATTTGAGAGAATGCAAGCCAGTCACCATTGAGAGGTCAGCTGTGGAAAGGGTGAGTAGCTTCAAATTCCTGGGCATCAATATCTCAGAGGATTTGTCTGAGCTCAACAGAATGATGCAATCACAAAGAAGGCACTCCAGCGGTAGATCACCAAAGACTCTTGCAAATTTCTATAGATGGATGGAGGAGGGTATTCTGACTGCTTGCACCACAGCCTGGTATGGAATCTCCAATGCACAGGATCACAAGAGGCAGCAAAGGGCTATGGGATTAGCCAGGTCTATCACGGGCACTAACCTATCCATCATAGAGAACAAAGAGTCATAGAAAACCACAGCACAGAAACAGGCCCTTCAACCCATCTAGTCCATGCTGAACCATTTAAACAGTCTAATTCCATCAACATGCACCTGGACATAGACATCCTTACCCTTCCCATCCACGTATCTATCTAAACTTCCCTTAAGTGTTTAAGTTGAAATTGTATCCACCGCTTGTGCTGGCAGCTCATTCCACACTCTCACCACCTTCTGAGTGAAGAAGTTTCCCCTCATGTTCCCTTTAAACATTTCACCTTTCACCTTTAACCCATGACCTCTAGTTGTAGTCTCAGTGGAAAAAAACGGATTGCATTTACCTTATCTATACCCTTCATAATTTTCTATACCTCTATCACCTCTCCCCTCAATTTTCCACATTGTGGGGAATGAAGTTATAACCTTATCAGTCTTTCCTTATAACTCAGGTTCTCCAGTACCATCAATATCCTTATAAAGTTTCTCTCCACTCCTTCAATCTTATTTACATCTTTCCTGTAGATAGATGACCAAAACTGCACACAATTAGGCCTCACCAATGTCTTATACAACTTCAGCATAATACCCCAATAGTCAGTGCCTCAAGAAGTAAGCATCTATCATTAAGGACCTTCTGGGACATGCCCTCTTCTCATTATTACCATCAGGGAGGAGGTACAGGAGCCTAAATATCCACACTCACGATTTTAGCAACAGCTTCTTTCCCTCCGTTGTCAGATTTCTGAATGACTCCTGAACCCATGAACTCTACCTCTTCTTTTTTCTTTTTTTTGCACTTTTTGTAACTTGTAAGAGTTTTATACCTTTGCATTGTACTGCTGCCACCAAACGCAAATTTTACATCATGTAAGTCAATGGTAATGCATCTGATTCCGATCACCCAAACTAATGGAATGCTTCTTGTTTAGAGTACTCCATTATTGTAATTTATAGTGGACGTCTCAATCACAACAAGATCCTCAAAATGGCAGTGAGAGTGATCATTTTGTTGGTTGAGGAAGAAACCTGAGCTGGGACCTCAAGCAGATCTCTAATTTTTCAGATATAGTAAAGGAATCTTCTCAGAGAGCAGATGAGACTTTGGCTCGAAACTTCATCTCGAGGATGCAGTGGGATGCTCCCTAGGTACTTGATAGACTATTCTCCAGAATTTTGCCTTCAAGCCTCCAGAGTTGGGTTAATTACATTAGCTTCTGGTTTAGCAGCAAGTCTGCTCCCAATTAAACCACAGTTGACACCGAGATTGCAGGTTAATTAAATGATTACATTTACAGTTTTTTGATAGAGAACTTTTATCAGTGCTGATTGCTGGCTCATTGCATGCCTATTATCTCATTCTGCACAGCTTTAATATTCGCATCCTTGTTCTCAAATGACACATTTCATCTTTATAACATCTGTCCTACAAAAATATAGCCTTTTCTCCTTTCCAGTCTTCCTTTGCCCCATCAATGAAGCTCCTATCTTCAAAAGTCTTAGTTATATAGAGTCATAGAGCACTATAGCATAGAAACAGGTTTTTCAGCCCATCTAGTCCATTCCAAAGTATTATTCTGCCTAGTCCCATCAACCTATACCTAGAATGTACATATGTTATGTTATGGAATTACCTCCCTGAACCTCTCATCTCTAATTCCTTCTTTTATTCACATCTCTAAGTTTCAAGTTCATGTTTAATTGTCATTCAACCATACACGTTTAAAGCCAAACAAAACCATGTTCTTCCGGGACCATGTTGCAAAACGTAGTACCAGCAGTTGCACACAGCACATAGCACATAATGCATATAGCATGCATAGCTATGGTGCAGAAAAATATACAGTCACAGAAAAAATGTCGCCCAAGTCCCCAAGTGACATGGCCTGAAGACTGGCAGTGTATGGGATGCTATAATGGAGCCACGCTTCTCCAAGAACAAGCATGCAGCAGGTGTCCTTCATACACTAGTGCAGCTGCAGACAAACACAATTTAGCTTGATTTCTACTGAGCAAACTCTGGAGAGCAGCATTGAAGGGAAAGGCCAGTCCCCAGCCCGGCATGACTCCAGCGTGCCCACTGTGTCTCTGCTCTCTCGCACACAACCTCAGAGTATTTCCTCCTATACAGGGCTGCAACAGGGCCTGGTGTATGCAACAACTAGGATACGCAGGTAACCTGCCGTTGGACTTGCCAATGAAATGGACTTGCAGTATACCATATTACTTTTTTAACCAAGTCTTCAAATGTGCACTCTAATTCTCCCTGTTTTTTGAGTAGATGCCAAATATTGCCTGATTTAAGCGGCAATATAAATGCAAATACTTTTCATTTTTCTTTCGGTTCAAGCCTGACAAAAAAAAATCTGTGTATGGTATTTGAAATCGTCTAGAATGTTCAGCAGTGATCACACAGCTTCAGTCAATCTGTCTGCATCCATCTGAGTACGATCAGTACTCAGGTCTCAGCATTGAATTATTGTTGTCCTGAATTTATGTTTTCTTCTTTCAGAGTGATTTTTTACATATGCCGACGGCAGTCATGCATTTTTTGTTTGCTGCCATACAGTCCCTCAAAGTCAACGCTGCAAATACCAGCAACTAAAGGACTATTGATGAGCTGTGCTCTATCTGGGTAGGCTCCAATCTGATGGCAGGAGCTTTGATTTTTGTAACTTTTTAACTGGTGCATCCTCTTTCCGTTTTCCCATGGTCTGCTGCTTCTCTCCTATCAGATTCCTTCTTTTTCAGCCCTTTACTTCTTCTACCTATCACCTCCTAGCTTCTCACTTCAAACCTCTCTCCTCCACCCCACATCCCCCACCATACATTTTCTCCTTCACCTGGTTTCATCCATCATCTGCCGGCTTGTAGTCATTCCCCCCACCCCCACCTTGTCTTCTTCCCCTATCCTTTCCAGTCCTGATGAAGAAGGTTTGCCTAAAACATCAACTGTTCATTCCCCTCCATAAATACTGCTTGAGCTGATGAGTTCCTCCAGCACTTTGTGTGTGTTCCTCAAGATACCCAGCATCTGCAAACTCTTTCAGGCTTATGATTGGAGGCTTGTTGTGACTGTGCAGGTAGCTCTGCTTTCTGAAGGAGAAAGTCACGCAATCAAAAATCCAAGTTACAATTTGGGAAGAACTGTGCTTTTAAAATTAACATCAGATCCAAGTGAAAGATCCTGTAATAATACAAGAAGAAAGGGAAAAGAGATTTCAGTGTTAGACCATAAGACCATGCGACTTAGGAGCAGAATTAGGCCAGACAACCCATTGAATCTGCTCTGCTATTCCATCATGGCTGATTTATTAACCCACTCACCACCCTTCTCCTGACTTCTCCCTGTAACCTCTGACACCTGGATTAATCAAGAACCTGTCAACTTCTGCCTTAAAAATATCTAATGACCTGGCCTCCATAGCTGCCTGTGGCAATGATTCCACAGATTCACCATACTCTGACAAAATAAAATTTTCCTCTTCTCTGTTCTAAATGGATGTCCCTCAATTCTGAGGCTGTGCCCTCTGGTCTTAGACTCCCCTACCATAGGAAACATCTTCCCCACATCCACTCTATCCAGACCTTTCAATATTTGATAGGTTTCAATGAGATCCTTCCCTCATTCTTCTAAACTCTAATGAGTACAGGCCCAGACCCATCAAATGTTAACCCTTGCATACCTGGGATAATTCCCATGAGCCCTCTCTGAACTCTCTCCAAAGTCAGCACATCTTTTCTTAGATAAGGGGCCCAAAGCTGCTCACAATACTCTAAGTGTGGTCTGACTGATATCTTATAAAGCCTCAGCATTACATCCTTGCTTTGGCTGTCTAGTCCTCTTGAAATAAGTGCTAACATTGCATTTTCCTTCCTTATCACTGACTCAACCTGCAAGTTAACCTTCACGGAATCCTGCACAAGGACGCCTAAGTCCCTTTGCATCTCTGATTTCTGAATTTTCTCCTCATTTAGGAAATACTCCATATCTTTATTCCTTCTGCCAAAGTGAATGTCCACACACTTCCCTACATTATATTCCATCTGCCACTGCATTGCCCATTGACCCTGCTTCCTCAACACCACCTGCCCCTCCACCTATCTTCGTATTATCATGTGTTCCGGTCAATATTTATGCCTCAAGCATTAAAGCTAAAAAACAAATCTATCATATTGTTGATTGGGAAGAGCTTGCTTTGTATTATTTTAACTGTTGCGTTTCCTATATCACAATAGCGATTACATTTCAAATTCTAATCAATGGATTAGGATTTTCTGAAGTGATCTATAAATACAAAGTATTGAATAAAATAATAAACACAAGAGATTCTGCAAATGTTGAAAATTCACAGTAACACATACAAAATGTAGGAGGAACTCTGCAGATCAGGCTGCATCACAAGGGTGTTTGGGGGATATGAGGTCCTCAGTTATAAGGAAAGGTTTGAAAGGTTAGGACATTTTGCCTTGGAGCATCAGAGAAGGAGGGGAGATTTGAAAGCGATTTACAATGTCATCGGGGTATAAATACATGTAGGCTTTTCCACTGGGGTTGGATGGGACTAGAACTAAAGGGCATAGGTTATAGGTGAAAGGTGAAATAAACTCAGCATGTATCATGTATCTATATCTATAGACAGAGTCAAAAGGTTTGAATTGCTGAGCTGTATCCACAACTTTCTGTCTGTAGTTCCCGCTGCTACGGAAAAGCAGGCAGCGTAATCAAACATACCTTCCACCCTGGTCATTCTTTATTCTCCCCCTACCATCAGGCAGAAGATAAAAAGCTTGAGAACATGTGCCACTGGGCTCATTGTCAGCTGCTGTCCTGCTGTTATCAGAATCTTCAGACGACCTCTTATCTGCCAAAGTGAACACGACCTCTCAATCTATCTTGTCATGGCCCTTGCACTGAATTTGTCTATCTGGACTGTTCTTTTCCTGTACCTCTAACTCTATATTCTGCATTATGTTTTTCCTTTCTGCACTACTTAGATGTGCTAATGTATGGATGATCTGACAGGATGGTTTTTCTCTGCATCTTATTACATACGACAATAATAATCCAATATTTTAAGGAAAGATAAAGATTAAAGATTTTTGAAGACAGTGGACATCAATTTTTTCTGAAAGTGCTGCTTCCTCATAATTTTTTTTTGTTTATGATGGATTGCTTGAAGCTGAATACAAATATAATTTCAGACTACTTGTATCACAAAGGAATTCAGAGAAATAAGAAATTAAATTTTATTGAATATAATGGCTTTAATTGCATAACTATGCTGATGCTTTGCAACAGCTCAAATAAGCTAAAAATGTTCTGTGAATGATTTTCATTTGTATTCAGTGTCTGAGGCTTCTTGCTTAAGCCAGCGTTGATCATTTCTGGGAATAATGCAGAAGGTGCAGGATCGGTTCACTCCAAAGAGGAAGAAAGATCCTAAGGGGAGTAAAGGGTGGCCGTGGCTGAAGAGGGAAGTAAAGTGCTGTCTAAAAATAAAAGAGAAGAAGTATAACATAGCAAAGATGAGCAGGAAACCAGAGGACTGGGAAGCTTTTAACGAGCAACAGAAGATAACAAAAAAGGCAATATGCCAAGAAAAAATTAGGTACAAAGGTAAACTAGCCAAGAATATAAAGGAGGATAGTAAAAGCTTCTTTAGGTATGTGAATAGCAAAAAAATAGTTAAGACCAAAATTGGACCATTGAAGACAGAAACGGGTGAATTTATTATGGGGAACAAGGAAATGGCAGATGAGTTGAACAAGTACTTTGGATCTGTCTTCACTAGGGAAGACACAAACAATCTCCCAGATGTAATCGTGGTCAAAGGAACTAGGCTAAAGGATGAACTGAAGGAAGTTTATATCAGGCAAGAAATGGTGTTGGATAGGCTGTTGAGTCTGAAGGCTGATAAGTCCCCGGGACCTGATGGTCTGCATCCCAGAGTACTTAAAGAGATGGCTCTAGAAATCGTGGACACATTGGTAATAATTTTCCAATGTTCTATAGATTCAGGAACAGTTCCTGCTGACTGGAGGGTGGTTAATGTTGTCCCACTTTTCAAGAAAGGAGAGAGAGAGAAAACAGGGAATTATAGACTGGTTAGCCTGATGTCAGTGGTGGGAAAGATGCTGGAGTCAATTATAAAAAAGGAAATTACGACATATTTGGATAGCAGTAGAAGGATCAGTCTGAGTCAGCATGGATTTATGAAGGGAAAATCATCCTTGACTAATCTTCTGGAGTTTTTTGAGGATGTAACTATGAAAATGGACAAGGGAGAGCCAGTGGATGTAATGTACCTGGACTTCCAGAAATCTTTTGATAAAGTCCCACATAGGAGATTAGTGGGCAAAATTAGGGCACATGGTATTGGGGGCAGAGTACTGACATGGATTGAAAATTAGCTGGCTGACAGGAAACAAAGTGTAGCGATTAACGGGTCCCTTTCGGAATGGCAGGCTGTGAACAGTGGGGTACCGCAAGGTTCAGTGCTGGGACCGCAGCTGTTTACAATATACATTAATGATTTAGATGAAGGGATTAAAAGTAACATTAGCAAATTTACTGATGACAGAAAGCTGGGTGGCAGTGTGAAATGTCAGGAAGATGTTATGAGAATGCAGGGTGACTTGGACAGGCTGGGTGAATGGGCAAATGTATGGCAGATGCAGTTTAATATGGATAAATGTGAGGTTATCCACTTTGGTGGCAAGAACAGGAAGGCAGATTACTATCTAAATGGAGTCAAGTTAGGAAAAGGGGAAGTACAATGAGATCTAAGTGTTCTTGTACATCAGTCAATGAAAGCAAGCCTGCAGGTACAGCAGCCAGTGAAGAAAGCTAATGGCATGCTGGCCTTTATAACAAGAGGAATTGAGTATAGGAGTAAAGAGGTCCTTCTGCAGCTGTACAGGGCCCTGGTGAGACCATACCTGGAGTATTGTGTGCAGTTTTGGTCTCCAGATTTGAGGAAGGACATTCTTGCTATTGAGGGAGTGCAGCGTAGGTTCACAAGGTTAATTCCCGGAATGGCGGGACTGTCATATGTTGAAAGATTGGAGCGACTGGGCTTGTATACACTGGAATTTAGAAGGATGAGAGGGGATCTGACTGAGACATATAAGATTATTAAGGGATTGGACATGCTGGAGGCAGGAAGCACGTTCCCGCTGATGGGTGAGTCCAGAACTAGAGGCCACAGTTTAAGAATAAGGGGTAGGCCATTTAAAACTGAGATGCCAAAAATCTTTTTCATCCAGAGAGTGGTGGATATGTGGAATGCTCTGCCCCAGAAGGCAGTGGAGGTCAAGTCTCTGGATGCATTCAAGAGAGTGTTAGATAGAGCTCTTATAGATAGCGGGGTCAAGGGATATGAGGCGAGGGCAGGAACAGGGTACTGATTGTGTATGATCAGCCATGATCACAGTGAATGGTGGTGCTGGCTAGAAGGGCCGAATGGCCCACTCCTGCACCTATTGTCTATTGTCTATTGATGTATCGCAGTTGGCCTGATACTGTTTCTCTTTGACCACAATGTCCAGTGGAACATTTCACAAAACAACACATACACAATGCTGGACTCCGCAGAGCAGGCAGCATCTATGGAATAGAGTACAGGTGATGCTTTGTGCCGAGATCCGTCATCAGGACTGGAGTAAAGATGAGCTGTCAGAGTAAGAGGGTGGGGGGAGGGGAGGAAGAAACACCGAGTGATGGGTGAAACCAGGAGGCGGGGTGGGGTGAAGTAAAGAGCTGGAAAGTTGATTGGTGTGATACAGGGCTGGAGAAGGAGGAATCTGATAGGAGAGGACTGAAAGCCACGGAAGAAAGAAAAGGGAGTGGAGTACTGGGGGGAGGTATTGGGCAGATAAGGAGATAAAGTGAGGGAGGGATCCCTCCCTCACCATGGGAATGGGGAATGGTGAAGGAAGGGGGAATTACCAGAAGTTTGAGAAATAGATGTTCATGCATTGCTCTTCCAACCTGAGTGTGGCCTCATTGCAACAGTAGAGGAGGCCCTGGACTGACATGCTGGAATGGGAATGGGAGACAGAATTAAAATGGGTGGCCACTGGGAGTTCCATTTTTCCTGGTGAACAGAGCATAAGTGGTCAGGGAAGTTGTCTTCCAATCAATGTTGAGTCTCACCGATATACAGGAGGGAAGAAGGGGCTCTGTAATTGCCAAGAAATTTTTCAACACCATCCTAGAATGCCTTCCATGTGATTTTCTCCGTCCCACTAGAAGTTCTTCAAATTGCTTGTCATTGATGACCTGTTTGATTTGTGGACTAACAAAAATGCCTTCCTTAATCTTGGCATCTAATATTCTGACTTGGATTATGAATTCGAATAGCAAACATAGGTGATTTCAAAAAAATGGTTCATGATAGGGAAATTTCATGGTGAGTTTCATGACCAGCCACCCAAAATCCATAAGATACACTTGAAAATATTCAGGAAGCACAATCTTTGCTGTCCAGTGAGATTACCTTTATTAATCACATGTACATCAAAACGTTGAAAAAGCGGGTACTTCCCATCCCCATACAAGCAATTTTGGCTGATAACAACCTGCTAAGGTACATAAATACTATTGATAACCCATGGGTGAAATTGACACTTAAAATATGGAAAACTACTATAAAAGAATATAATCTAGAGGGAGATATTGCAATTCTTAAATGGTGTGCATATGACTCGGATTTTACACCAAATAAATTGGATGCTTGATTTAAGGACTGGACAGCTAAAGGAATAACAGTTCTTTGCAACATAATGAAAGAAAGAACACTGTTCAATTTTGAAATGCTTAAAGAGAAACACTTATTAGAAAAACAAGATTTTTATCGATATTTACAGATGAGACAATATGTTAAAAAGACGCTTAAAATGTAACCAAGGCAAGTACATGCTTGATAGAGCTATTTAGAAAAGCTTATAATTCAGATAACGGTAGTAGAATCATTTCAAGCATGTATAATAGGTTGTCAAATCTTAAAACACTTTCGACTTCATACATTAAAACAAAATGGGAGAAGGAAGGAGGGATAATTATATCTGAGGAAGAATGGACAATAATATGGAGGTATCAATGGAAGTGTACCAGTTCACAGAAATGGAGGGAGTTTGGATGGAAAAACTTGATAAGATATTTTATTACACCCTCTCAGAGATCCCATTATGATGGTAACCTCCCTGTTTGCTGGAGAAATTGTGGAAATCAAAATGCAAATCATTATCATATTTTTTGGGACTGCCCTGTTATCAAAGACTATTGGAGGGGGATACACAATGCCCTACAAGAAACCTTTAAATGTGAAATACCCTTGGAGAGTAAGACCATATATTTTGGATATATACCTCAAGAATGGTTGAAAAGAGATAAATATTTAATGAATATACTGTTGCTGGCTGGTAAAAAGACTCTTACTAGGAAATGGTTATCACAGGAGAGCCCAACTTTAAATACATGGATGGAAATTACAATGGATGTTTACAAAATGGAGAAGCTAACAGCATTTGTTAATCATAAGCTGGAACAATTTGATTCATACTGGGAAAATGGTTTAACTACATAATGCCTCATAGGCCTGATTTTATTCTCACAAATCAATGAATATGTTGTAAAAAAAGATCACTCCCTACTTGTACATCGTTTTTTCCTTTTGCTTGTTTTTTCTCTCCACTCTTTTCTATGAGTGTATACCCCAGATAAATACTTTGTGGAGATTTTGTGATATATATGATTATATGATATATATGTATCTTGTCTGAAATACATCTTATGGAAATGTTTGTTTGATGATGAACTTCAATAAAGAAAAATTATTAAAAAAGAAAAATATAATGAAAAGTATTGTTTACGTCAATGTCCACCACAAGTTAGTGGGGAGAGATGGAAAATAAACAGTGTCCTTGCCTGCAGGACCCACATGTAATGCAGGAATGAAAGAAAATTGGGACAGGGCACCAAAAGCAATCCACTTAAATCTTCAGATGGTGATTTGGCTTGGTAATTAGTATTTGCCATCTGAATGGATTTTGCCGGTCCTCTCTGGGCTTCCTCCAGGAGCCCCATTTCCCACCCATATCCACAAAGTTGATTGGTTAATTAGCTACTTTAAAGTGCTCTTAGAATATAGGTGAATGATCAGATCTGGGAGGGCTGAGCGGGGAGAATGAATTGGAATTAATTTAGCACTAACGCTAATAGGTAATTGATTGCCAGCATGGACTTGATGAATTAAATAGTCTGTTTCCATACTGTGTGGTCCTATGACTTACACTACTCACTTGATATTTCCATCCTGGTTCACTGCACAGTAATAGGTTTTAATATTTATTGGTACAGGGTGGAACGGATCCTACCAGATCAACGTGCCATGCTGTCCTGCAACTCGCCCATTTAACATGTCTAATCACAGGACAATTTACAACAGTCAATTAACCTTCTAACTGATACATCTTTAGACAGTGGGAGGAAACTGGAGCACCCAGAGGAAACCACGTGGTTCACAAGGAGAAGATACAAACTCCTTCCAGATGGCGCCGGAATTGAACTCTGAATTCTGGAATGCTTGACCTGTAATAGAGTTGCGCTAACTGACACCCATAATGGGTTTTTATTGCCAACTGTCCCAAGATACAGTGAAAATATTTTGTTTTGTGTGTCATCCAGACAGATCAATATCGTCATCATCATCATCATGTGCCATGTCATGTGACATGGATGATCATGGTCTATCCATGACTAAGATTGTTCTTGACAAATTTTTCTACTGAAGTGGTTTGCCATTACCTTCTTCTGGGCTGTGTCTTTATAAATACTCTTCAGAGTTTGTCTGCCTGGCATCGGTGGTTGCATAACCAGGACTTGTGATAATGTACCGGCTGCTCATACAATCATCCAGCACCTGCTCCCATGGCTTCACCTGACCCTGATCAAAGGGGGGGGGGGGGTGGTCTAAGCAGGCGCTTCACCTTGCCTAAGGCTGACCTCAGGCTAGCGGAGGGAAGGTGCACATTACACCTCCCTTGGTAGGGATGTATCTCCACCCTACCACCCAAAGATCATGCCATACCTAATTACATCAAGGTAGTAGAAAGAAAGCATAATGCAGTATATAATATTCCCGGTGCTGAGAAAGTGTAGTGCAGATAGACAAATAAAGTGCAAGGGCTATGGCAAAGTAGATTGGGAGATCAAGCGTTCAAGAGTTAACCTGTAGCATATGAGAGGTCTATTCAGGAGTTTAATGACAGTGGGTGGGATGGAAGCTATCCTTGAGTCATGCTTTCAGGCTTTTGCATGTTCTGCTCAATGGAATTTGGGGTGTGTAGGGTGGGGAAGAGAGAATATCTGGAATTGGAGGACTCCTTGATTAAACAGGCTGTTTTTCAGACAGAGTCAATGGGGGTGGGGGGGGGGGGGTTAGTCTGCGTGATGGACTGGGCTGTGATCACAAGTCTGCAACTTCTTCCAGATTTGGGGCAAAAAAAAGAAGAAACATCCAAACTTTCAACACATAAGATCTCAGCACATAAACAGAAGAGTTTTGTGTTCCTGTGGAGACTGGGAAATAACGGAAGTAAGGATAGAACTTATGTACCACAAATTTAAGAATTTTTTCAGAACCTGGAAATCCAAAGCAACACACAAAAGATGCTGGAGGAACTGAGCAGGTCAGGCAGCGTCCATGTAAAAGAGTAAATAGTTGACATTTTGGGTTACTCTTTTCTGCAGTAAATTCAGTATTTTTCAAGAGCTGCTCAATTGTACTGTAGGAGTAATAGAAGTGAGTTTGCACACAGCAGACTTCCAAAAATAGCTGACTAACAATATGTTTGACCATATGACATAGGAGCAGATCTAGGCCATTCTGCCCATCGAGTCTGCTCCACCATTTGATCATGGCTCTTTTATTTTCTCACTCATCACCATTCTCCTGCATTCTTCCTATAAACTTTGATATCCTCACTAATTCAAAAAATACCAATTTCTATTTTAAACATACCCAATGGCTTGGCCTTCACAGTTATCTGTGACAATGAATTCGACAGATTCACCACCCACTGACTAAAGAAGTTCCTCTGGATCTCGGTTCTGAAGAGGCTATACCATCTGGTCCTAGACTTCCCCACTATAGGAAAGATCCTCTCCACTTCCACTCTATCTAGGCCTTTTAATATTCAGTAAGTTTCAATGAGATTCCCCCCCCCCACCACCACTACCCCATTCTTCTAAACTCCAGTGTATTTAGGTCCTGAGCTGTCAAAGCCTCCTCATATATTAACCCTTTCATTCCCAGGATCATTCCCGTAAACCTCCTCTGGACTCTCTCCAACGCCAGCACATTCCCTCTAAGATGAAGGGTCTAAAATTGTTTAATATACTTGAAGTGCAACCAATACCTTGTTAAGCCTCAGCATTTTTTGAAGGGTAAAACAAAATGTCTTGGACAGCAGAATCATCACAGAGAAATGTCACGAAATTTGTATTTTTGCAGCAGTACTACAGAGCATTGGCCTTTCTCAAAGTGTACCCTGGCATCTCTTGTGAGCAGATTCTGTGTGGCATGTCCCACCCAGAAGGTGGCATTTCTAATATCACTGTAGTATCTATGTATCATACTGTGTGACAATCTTTTGTCACCGTAGGTGAGAACAGTACAATTTACAAAGTGTAGTTTTAAATTGTTTAAAATGCATTACAGTCTAGTCATGGTATTACTGAATGCAAGAACTCCTCACAGACTGCAGCCTCTGGAATCAAAGATTAAAATAGGCTGGAATGCACAGATATGACATTTTGTACTAACACAACAAATTAACTTCATTGCCAGTCTGTCCAGCTTAATACAATACGTCGAAGTATAATATTTTGCATGTTGGTCACAAATACAATCAGCAATGAAGCTTGTAATATTGCATCAGGGAAAGTAACAGATGAATGTGAAAAGGCTGATCACGCTCAAAGCTGTTAGAAGTTAAGGCTTCGTTAGTCGACCATGGAGTGTGTCTCCTTCACCCTCAGCAGTGCATTGCTAAGCAAATACACTGGGGCCAAGTTGGCAGCCATTCCGCTCAGTCGCTAATAAGGCCATTCTCATCGGAGAACCTTGTGCTTCCCAGTCCTAGCTTTAACATGTTGGCTGTGATGGGATGCTTTCCAGCAAGCCTTCAGGTGTGATCCTAGACTGCTCCAGGCTCGATGAATCTAGTTATGTGATAGTGTGGCTGGTGTGAGAGTTCCATCTCTGTCCCAAGAGAGATGGAACAGATATTGACTGGACCAAAGATCTGAACATTTGTCTCTTTAGAACTTACACATGCAGATAAGTGTGTTGTCTTGAAGTTTGGAGGACAAACCAGGGTAGGACTTACACAGTGAGTGAAAGAGCACTGAGGAGTGTGGTAGTCTTCCCAATACTGATCCATAATTCATTGTAAGTGGCGTTAGAGAGGGTTATAAAAAGAACTTCTTGCACTTTGCAAATTAAAGTACAGGAATTGGGATGCTATGTTGAAAAGACATTGGTGAGGCCTAATTTGGAGTATTGTGTTCAGTTTTGGAAGATCTTGTAGAGGTATATAAAATTATGACAGGTAGAAACAGGGTGAATGCAAATAGTCTCTTTCCCCTCAGGTTGGGTGAGACTAGAACAAGAGGTCATAGATTTAAGGGGGATGTGGTGAACTACATAGTCTGGACACGCCCCCTGCTGACTGCTCCTGTGGCTCCTCCCACAGACCCCGGTATAAAGGCGATTGGAGGCACTGCTCCTCCCTCAGTCTCCAGGATGTCATGTGGTGGTCTCTTGCAGCTAATTAAAGCCTATCGTTCGCCTCCCAACTCCCAGAGTTATTGCTGGTGCATCAGGGGAAAGGTGAAGTATTCAAGGGGAATCTGAGGGGGAGCTTCTTCACTCAAATGGTGGTGAGAATACGGAACAAGCTGCCAACAGAAGTGCTGGATGTTGGTGTAATTACAACATTTAAGAGAAGCCTGGATTGGTGGGGTATGGAAAACTATGGTCCAGGTTAGGGTTGATATAACCATATAACCATATAACAATTATAGCATGCAAACAGGCCACCTCAGCTCTTCTAGTCTATGCTGACCTCTTACTCTCACCTAGTCCCGCTGACCCTCACTCAGCCCATAACCCTCCACTCCTTTCCTGTCCATATACCTATCCAATTTTACTTTAAATGACAATATCGAACCTGCCTCTACCATTTCTACTGGAAGCTTGTTCCACACGGCTGCCACTCTCTGAGTAAAGAAATTCCCCCTCATGTCACCCTTAACATGATGGGACTAGAATAACAGTTCGGTATGGACAGATGGGGAAAAGGTCCTGTTTCTGTGCAGTGCTGATATAATGAAGCGATCTGTATCGATGGCACGCAAAACAAAGTTTTTCAGTGTACCTCAATATGTGTGATAATAATGAACCACTTTACTAATTTAATGGTCTTTGCTTCACACTCATGGGAATCTGTTCTATCTCATCCACGCTTGAGAAGTAACACTATAAGACGTAGGAGCAGAATTAATCTATTCGGCCCATCGAGTCTGATTTGCCATTTCATCATGGATGATTTATTAACCCTCTCAACCCCATTCTCCTGCCTTCTCCCAGTAAACTTTGACGTCCCGACTAATCAAGGAACTATTAAACTCCACTTGAAATATATTCAATAACTTAGCCACTACAGCATGTGTGCCAATGAATTCCACAGTTTCAGCATCCTCTGACTAAAGAAATCCAACCTCATCTCTGTTCTAAATGCACATCCCTCTCTTCTGAGGCTGTGCCCTCTGGTTCTAGACTTTCTCACTACAGGAAACATCCTCTCCACATCCCCACTCTCTAGGTCTTTCAATATTCAACAGGGTTTCAATGAGATCCCCCATTATTTTGCTAAAATCCAGCAAGTACAGGCCCAATGCTCCTCATATGTTAACTATTTCATTCCTATGAACCTCCAGTGAACCCTCTCGAATGCCAGCACATCCTTTCTTTGATAAGGGGCCCAAATCTGCTTACAATTCTCTAGGTGTAGTCTGACCAATGTCTTATAAAGACTCAGAAATACATCCTTGCTTGTTGCTCTAGTCCTCTCAAAATGACTGCTAACATAGTTTTTGCCTTCCTCACCACTTGACTCAACTTGCAAGTTAACCAGGCAGCAACCATAGGAGAAGCACAGTCCACGTTTCGGGCCGAGGCCCTTCGTTCTCCTATAGATGCTGCCTGGCCTGCTGTGTTCCACCAGCATTTTGTGTGTGTTGTTTGGATTTCCAGCATCTGCAAATCTCCTCGTGTTTGCAAGTTAACCTGTAGGGAATCTAGTACAGGGTCTCCTAAGTATGTTTGCATCTCTGATTTTTGAATTTTGAATTTTCTCCCCACTTACGTCCTTATTCCTTCTATCAAATTGCATGACCATCTGTCTAAGTCCTTCTGCAGACTCCCTGCTTCCTCAACACTACCTTCTCCTCCATCTATCTTTGTATCGACCACAAACTTGGCCACAAACCTATCAATTTCCTCATCTATGTCATTGACATACAATGTGAAAAGAAGTGATCCCAATACCGACTCCTGTGGAAAAACACTAGAAAATGGCAGCCAACCAGAATAAGCCCCCTTTATTCCCATTCTTTGCCTCCTGCCATTCAGCCAATCATCTATCCATGCTAGTATCTTTCCTGTGTTACCATGGGCTCTTATCTTGTGTTATGAATGCCCCACAGCTCTGAGGGGCCGAAGGGGCGGGGGAACCCCCTCCTTTGTGAGAATTGCTAGAGCATTATTGGGTTGGCTCAGAGGACACAGGAAATGAGAGCGACCTGGCCATTGTCTCTTGGAGACCACGTTTGTGGATTGGGGACTATGCTACGTGCAAGCCCTCAGGCAAAGGGGGCTGGTTGAGAGAGGGATTGCATCATCCCAACCTGATTGACATCTGAGACCCCATGAGGAAATATAAAAGAGGGTCTGGGGGAACAACCCCTTCAGACACACCAGAAGAAACGCTAACGATCCCGTAGTAGCGGGAAGCCATTTGAAGGAAGCCACATGCGTTGGATTCCGTGGCTGGAATCACGGAAAACTGCTTTTAGCTAACAACGGGGAAGCCCGCTCCCCTGATTCAACGGATTTGCTTCATAAAGACCCGGGCAAGTTTCTTTTCTCACCAATCTCTCTCTCTCTCCAACAAGTGAAAACCCAGCGGTCCCCCCCCCCGCCCCCCCCGAAGGCCAGAAGTCTGCAGGAATTGAGTGACTTTTATATTTCCATCGGACAATATATTATCCCCTAGACAAACGATCGAGTTGTTTCGTATTGATGGTTATTATTAGACCCGCGCTTTTAGATTGAGTAGTGACTACGTATATTATCTGAATGTTTGTATTAATCATATTTTTGTGCCCCTTTCATAAATAAAGACTTTTAAAAATAGTACCATCAGACTTCAACGGACCTCTCTATCTTTGCTGGTAAGTGATCCAGTTACGGGATTTCGTAACACTTGTTAAGCAGCCTCATGTGCAGCAACTAGTCAAAGGCCTTCGGAAAATATTAGTAAACAACATCCACTTTTTCTTCTTCTACCCTGTCTACTACTACCTTAAAGGATTCCAATAGATTTGTCAGGCAAGGTTTCCCCTGAAAGAAACCATGCTGACTTTGGCCTACTTTTACTGCCTCCAAGTACCATGATACGTCATTCTTAATAATGGACTGCAACATCTTCCAAACAACTTAGTTCAGACTAACTGGCCAATAATTTACTTTCTTTTGCTTCCCTCCCTTCTTGAAAGTGGATTGATGTGGTGAACTACATATACGCCCCCTGCTGACTGCTCCTGTGGTTCCTCCCACAGACCCCTGTATAAAGGCGATCAAGGCCTGAGCCCGGCCTCTCAGTCTCCAGGATGTAGTATGGTGGTCACTCACTGTTTGTTCCTTCTTCCAGTCAATAAAAGCCGATATCTCGCCTTATGTCTCAGAGTGAGTTATTGATGGTGTATCAAATGACATTTTCAATTTTCCAGTTCTAGAGAACCATTTCAGAATCAAATGATTCTTGAAAGATTGTTACTAATGACTTTGCAATCTCTTCAGCTACCTCTTTCAGAGCCCTGGGGTGTAGTCTACCTTATCCACATGACTATCTACATTCAGACCTCTCAGCTTTGCAAAGCACCTCCTCCTTAGTAATTGCAACAACACTACTTCTATCCCATCACTCTTAAATTTCTGGCATACTACTTGATGCACCATCAATAACTTTTGGAGACGTGAGGCGAGATATCGGCTTTTATTGGCTGGAAGAAAGAACAAGCAGCAATTGACCACCACACTGCATCCTGGAGACTGAGGCCGGGGCGGAGTCTCCAATCGCCTTTATACCGGGGTCCGTGGGAGGAACCACGGTCAGTGGGAGGAGCCACAGGAGCAGTCAGTTGGGGGGGGGGGGGGGGCGTGTCCAGACAAATATATGTAGTTTACCACACTGCTATAGTGTCTTCCACAGTGCAGACTAGTACTAAATACTTATAAAGTTCAACGGCATATCTTAGTACCCCATTGTTACCTCTCCAGCATCATTTTCTGATATCGACCCTCACCTCTCGTTTACTCTTTATATATCTGAAAAATCTTTTAGTATCCTCTTCTATTTTATTGGCTAGCTAACCTTCATATTTGACTATATGCTGTTGCAGCAACAACCTGGCACTCAAAGTCTGTAAGACAAAAGAGCTGATTGTGGGCTTCAGGAAGGGTAAGACCAGAGAACATGAACTAATCCTCATGGAGGGATCAGAAGTGGAGAGAGTGAGCAGTTTCAAGTTTCTGGGTATCAAGATCTCTGAGGATCCAACCTGGTTCCAACATATTGATGCAGCTCTAAAAAAGACAGAATGGCAGCTATATTTCATGAGGGGTTTGAAGAGATCTGGCTTCTCACCTATGACACTCGAAAACTTCTATAGATGTACTGTGGAGAGCATTCTGACAGGCTGCGTCACTGTCTGGTATGGAGGGGCTGGGGGCTACTGCACAGGACTGAAAGAAGCTAAAGAAAATCGTAAAATTTGTCAGCTCCATCTTGGGTACTAGTCTCCATAGTATCCAAGACATCTTCAAGGAGCGGTACCTCAGAAAGGTAGCATCCATTATTAAGGAACCCCAAAACCCAGGACATGCCCTCTTCTCATTGTTACTGTCAGGAAGGAGGTACAGAAGCCTGAAGGTACACACTCAGCGATTCAGAAACAGCTTCTTCCCCTCTGCCATCTGATTTCTGAATGGACATTGAATCCATGAACACTACTTCACTTTTTTAAAATATATATTATTTATGTTCTGCAATATTTTTAATCTAACTATTTAATATAGAATCTACTTATTAATTAATTTTTTCTTTCTACATTATGTATTGCATTGAACTGCTGCTGCTAAGTTAACAAATCTCACGACGCATGCTGATTCTGATTCCGATTTATTTATTTAGATACAGCACAGAATAGGCCCTTCTGGCCCTTTGAACAGCGTCACCCAGCAACACCTGATTTAACCCCTGTCAATCACAGAACAATTTACAATGACTAATTCCTCTCTTTGGACTGTGGTAGGAAGCCGTAGCACCAGAGAAAATCCACATATTCCACAGAGAGGACATAGAGCTTCTTTATTTGTAGCCCACGTCCTAGCTACTGTCCAGAGGCCTGTATATTACTCCCAACAGGGTCTTTTTATCTTTGCAATTTCTTCATTCTTTCCATAATCCCACGTCACCTCTTTCGAAAGACGATTTCATTTTAAACCAACCAAGCCACACCACTCCCTCTGCCTACCTGTCTGTCCTTTTGATGCAAAGTGATTCCCAGGATGTTTTCTCGTAGAGATACAACAGAGAACAGGCTTTTCCAGCCCAACAACCCACCAATTTAACACCAGCCTAATCACAGCACAATGTTCAATGACCAATTAGCCTACTAACCAGTATGTCTTTGGTCTGTGGAGGAAACTGGATCACCCAGATGAAACTCATGTGGTCACGGTGAGAACGTCCAAGCAGCGGTGGAACTGAACTGCAAACTCCAGAATGCCTCGAGTTGTAATAGTGTTGTACTGACCGCTACACTCCCATAGCTCCTGACTATGACCTTCTTTCAGCTTTGACTCAGTGATGCCCAGAGCATCATACCCGCCAATTTCTAACCGCACTTCATGATCATCTACCTTATTCCGTATACTGTGTGCATTCATATATAACACCTTCAGTACTGTATTCATCACCCTTTTTGATTTTTCGTCAGATGTTACATTCCTACTGACTACAATTTTGCCCTTTCATCTGCCTGTCCTTCCACACAGTGTCACTACACACTGCATCTAGTTGTATATTATCAGTCCCATCCTTACCCCTATGACTTTGCTTCCCATCCCCCTGCTAAATTCACTTAAATCCTCCCTAACAGCTCCAGAAAACCTGCCGGCAAGGTTATTGGTCCCCTCTGGCTCAGGTGCAACCTTTCCCAGAAGAGATCTCAATGGGTCATACCTTTCCCAGAAGAGATCTCAATGACCAGAAATCTGAAACCCTGCCCCCTGCACCCAGATCCTCAGCCACTCATTCATCTGTACTATCATCCCATTCCTGCCCTAACTGGCATGTGGAACTGGGAGTAATCTAGTGATGACTTCCTTGGAGGTCTTGCTCTTCATCTTCTTCCCTAAATCCCTATCCTCACTATACCGGACCACTTTCCCTTTTCCAGTGGGTACATTGGAACCACATTTCAATACTCCAAGCCTGAAGTTCTGAAATCTCCCTGCCACAATACCCCTCCTTCCACCAAAATTTTCTTTAAAAATTATTGCTTTGTATAAATTGTTGACCATCTGCATTACTATCGCCTTATGCAGCTTGGAACCAATTTTTTTTTCACATGGCTCCTGGACCTTGGACCAATCCTTTTTTGCTCTTCTTCAGAAGAATGTTGAAGAATGTCAGATAATATAGAAAACCATAACATTGGCGAGTGCCATTTAAATAATTCCACATTCCCCCTTCATGATCCGACTCCTCCAATTCTTTCACTTGGTTCTGCAATATTTTAGTTCTCTTTATGAATTAAAATCCCTTTCAATGAATATATTTCTACCATCCTTGCAAGAAATGTAGTCCAGATCAGGGAAGATTGGAAAAAACCCATAATTGCAGTGAGAAGCTCCATTAAACAAATCAGATTGTGATTATTTGTCTTATTTCACTTTAGCACCTGAGACCTGCCTCCATACATCACTGCACCTGAAGCTAGTTCAATGAACAAGACAAGCTTTGAAGTGTATGGGAGGCATGATAGATTATGCATCTGCTTGATGGGACGGGGAGAAGACAGAATGTCTGGAGTGAGTGGGATCTTTGATCATGCTGGCTGCTTCACTGAGGTGGTGAGAAGTGCGGACAGAGTGCATGGAAGAGAGGAATCACTCCTGAACTGACAAGTGAGGCTTTGGGTCTCCTCCGGGCGGCCCCAGGGTTCAGCTCTGAGAACTCAGCTTTGGTTCAGAATGCTGTTGCTTGCTTTAATTGTTTGCATTTTTTTCTTCTTTCTCTTGCACATCCAATGTTGGTCTTTTATTTTTATTTATATTCTTTTTTTTCTTCAATTGCATTCTTTTGGGTTTCTTGCTTTGTGGCTACCTGTGAGCAAGCAAATCTCAAGGTTGTATAATCTATGCATTCTTTGATAATAAATGCACTTAAATACACAACAATAGGTCCTCATTGACACAGCACGTGGAGTACTATGTACAAACCTGGTGGCACGGTAGTACAGTGGCTAGCAGAGTGCTTTACAGCACCTGGGTTCAATTGCCTCCACTACCCGTAAGGAGTTTGCACATTCTCCCCGTGACTGTATGGGTTTCCTCCTGCATTCCTAAAACCTACAGGTTAGTGTTAGTAAGTTGTGGTGCCGGAAGCATGGCGACCGCTGCCAGACTGCCCCACCCAGGACATCCTCAGATTATGTAAGTCATTGACACAGTTAATTTCATTGTATGCTTTGATGTAGTGTGACAAACAAAGCTGATCTTTGATCTCTCACCCTTAAAATGCAAAGTAAATGTAACCTAAAAACCCATTGCTGTCTCTATCGACACTTGAAGGTACTCTATCCACTTTTAATGGAGAGGAATAACGAGCCGATGTGTAGGGCCAAGACCCTTTGTTGGGACTTGTCCAGAACATTGACTTCTCCATAGATACTGCCTGACCTGCTGAGTTTCTCCAGCACTTTTTGTGTGTTACTGTGGATTTCCAGCATCTGCAGAACCTCTTGTGTTTATTGTATACTATTCACTAGGCATTCTCCAGAACTTCTCTTTCAATACAAATCTCACTTGCCCTTTTGACAGTGCAGTCAGAACTGTCCTCTGTCTTCTCCAACTGCCTTGCCAACATTCAATGAACCCTTCGTAGCTTCTCGGAAGAGATGTCACTGGTTGACAGTTTGAGGACGAGGATAAAGAGGTTAAAGTTAATTATTCATTGGACATGAAACTATTCAGCCCTTCAAGTCCCTTCTGACCCTTCAAAAAACATTGTAGGAGAAGGCAAGAAGTAATGGAGTAAGGATGGGTTAAGGTCAGGAGGTCTTTCAGAGAAGTTTAATTATTACTCTAATATGTTTAATAACTTTCCCTTTCCATCATTAAGCGTATCTACAAAGAGCACAGCCACAAGAAAGCAACACCCATCACCGTGGACTCTCACCATCCGGGCCATGCTCTTTTCTTGCTCCTGCCATCAAGAAGGAGGTACAGGAGTCTTAGGTACCACACCACTGGTTTCAGGAACAGTTACAGTATTACTCTTAAACCATCAGGCTTTTGAACCAGTGCAGATAATTTCACTCGCCTCAACTCCAAAGTGATTCCATAACCTGTGGACTCACTTTCAAGGACTCTACAACTCATGTTCTCAATATTATTTTTTTATATTTACACAGTTTGTCTTCTAAAGCAAATTGGTTGTTGTCAGTCTTTGTGTGTAGTTTTTCATTGAATCTGTTGTATTTCTTTGTTCTATTGTGAATGCCTGCAAGAAAATGAGCCTCAGGGTAGTACATTGGGGAGCATGCCTTATGAGAATAGGTTGAGTGAACTCGGCCTCTTCTCCTTGGAGCTGCGGAGGATGAGAGGTGACCTGTTAGAGGTGTATAGGATAATGAGAGGCATTGATCGTGTGGATAGTCAGAGGCTTTTTTCCCAGGGCTGAAATAGCTAACATGAGAGGGCACAGTTTTAAGGTACAGAGGAGATGTCGGTGGTAAGTTCTTTATGCAGGGAGTGCTGAGTGCATGGAATGGGCTGCTGGCGACGGTGGTGGAGGTGGATACGATAGGGTCTTTTAAGAGACTCCTGGACAGGTACATAGAGCTTAGAAAAATAGAGGGCTATGGGTAACCCTAGGTAATTTCTAAAGTAAGGACATGTTCAGCACATCATTGTGGGCCGAAGGGCCTGTATTATGCTGTAGGTTTTCTGTGTTTCTATGTTTCTATATGGTGACATATACGTACTTTGATAATAAATTTGCTTTGAAACTTTGATGCATTGACAATGTGGTCAAGACTTAAGACTCCAGTTTATTTATCCTACGTACATCAAAACATACAGTGAACAACCAACATACCTGAGGATGTGCTGGGGTCAGCCTGCAAATGTTGGCACACATTCCAGTGCCAACATATGATGCGTAAAATGTTTGGCAGAACAGCACATAACACAACAAGCAACAAACCAACAACAGGAAAACAAGCCCATTTCTTCCCTCCCAGCCATCTCACACACACACTCACACACACACACACACACACACACATATACACACACACACACACACACACACACACACACACACACACACACACACACACACACACGCACACACACACACACACACACACACACACACACACACACACACACACCCACCGCCCAAGACAGGCTGCTTTCTGCTGCCTCCAGCCTCCAGCAGACCTGCATTCACACAATTTTGACAGATGCATCACAGAAAGCATCCTTTCGAGATGCATCACAGCTTGGAACGTCAGTGGCTCTGCCCAAGATGGCAAGAAATTCCAGAAAGTTCAAAAGGCAGCCCAGTCCATCACGCAAGCCAGCCTCTCCTCCGGTGACTCCGTCTACACTTCCCACTGACTCAGGAAAGCAGCCAATCTAATCAAGTGCCCCCTCCCACTCTGCTCATTCTCTCATCTACCCTCTCCTATTGGGCAGATGATATAAAAGTTTAATATCACAAACCACCAGATTCAAGAACGGCTTCAATCCTGCTATTATCATACTCTTGAATGGACATCTCCTACGATAAAGAAGAACTCTTGTTTCTCCCAATCTACCTCATTACTGGCGTGTTGACAGTTCCTTTCCCACCACTGATGCTAATTGACCCACTGAGAATTGCTCCAGCAGTTTGCTTTCCACTTATTTTAGTACCTGTCTAAATGCCTTTTAATCATAGTAATTGCATCTGGCTCCACCACCTTCTCTGGCAACACGTTCCATGTCTGGGAAAAGCAGCAGAGTGTAGATTGCTGTTGCGTCAGACTTAACCCAATTGCTAACATGGTCATCACTAAATTCACGAATGCACGCACAAGCTCCTTCACGCTAACAACCACTGCTTGTCCCTTTTCCTACACCACCCCTTCTGATACTTGAATGCATCGTCCTAGAGCAGGAATTTCGAAACCTGGAATCCACAGACTCCTTCCTTGGTCCATGGCATAAAAAAATCTGGGAACCTAGATGCTTGAAGGTTGCAATGTTATTTGTCAATAGTTCGACTCCCTTGACTGAAGTTCTCATTATCATTTTCTATGGTTCCTGATGAGGCATGTTACAAGATTTTTTCTGAGTTATTCAGAATCCTTTGAAGTACTTGGTATCTGTCTCAGGAACACCCTTTGACCTGGAAGTACTTGGTGCTCATAACTGCTGCATTACCAGCCCAGTCTTTCACAAGCAAAGCCCTCCCCACCATACAGCACATCTACAAGGAGCACTGCCACAAGAAAGCAGCATCCATCGTCAAGGACCCCCACCATCCCGTCGAGAAGGTAGTACAGGAGCCTAAAGTCCCACACCACTAGCTTCAGGAACAGCTATTACCCTTCAACCATCAGGCTCCTGAATTATTGTGGATGACTTCACTCACCTCAACTCTGAACTGATTCCACAACCTATGCATTCAAGGACTCTATAGCTCTTGTCCTCAGTATTATTTATTTATTTATTTGTTTGTTTATTATTATTTGTATTTTTTTGTATTTGCTCAGTTTGTCAGCTGTTGTATATTGGTTTTTTATCTGACTTTGTGCGTTTAGATTCTATTGTAATTCTTAGTTCTACTCTGAGTGCCTGCAAGAAAATGAATCTCAGATAGTATATGGTGAAATATATGTACTTTGATAAATTTATTTTGAACTTTTGCAAGTTTCCAGTGAATGCCCATTTTCTGCCTAAATTTTTTACACTTTATCTTTTTTATTGATCTGATATTCTTCATTCTATATTGAACTAGAGGAAAAGCACCTTATATTCCACCTGGGCAATCTATACTATGGCAGTGCGAACACTGTATTCTCCACCTTTTGCAGTAGCTGCTCTCCCTCTGTCCCTTTCCTCTTTCCCGATCTGCCCAATTCCTCCTGCACCCAGCCACATCATGCCACCTCTTTCCCCTCCCCCATTCTCTCCACTTGCCTATCATCCATAAACCGCCCCCCACTGTGTCCCCACCACCCCCACTATTCCCACCTATCCCATCTCCCTCACTTTAATCCATGCTTCATATTCCTTCCCTATCAGATTCCATCATCCTCAGCCTTTTTTGTCACTTCCACCAATCACTTCCCAGATTCTGGCACTATTCCCACTCTCTTCTCTTCCATCTGCCTACAACTCCTTCCTCACTTCCACCTATCACTTGATAGCTCATGCTCCAACCCTTCACTCCACCATTTTGGCTCTCTCCCTCCATCTATCACTTTACACCTAGGGTCTCAAAAAGTCAGCTGTCCATTTCCCTCATTAGATGTTGCCTGAATTCCTCCAGCAGCTTGTGTGTTGCTCCAGATTCCAACATCTGCTGCCTCATGTCTCAATTCTACTGTCCTTGTCTTGCACGTTCACATAGTTTTGTAAAAGTTCATCCCAAACCTTTGTATTACAGTTACAAAATACAATTTGGATCCACGATGATTTCTTAATACAACTTTAGCTACTGTATAACCGTGACCTCGTTTCATAGCAACAAACTCTCTCCAATCTTCTGCTAATGAAGTTGACCTCTCAGTAATCCTTCCCTGCCCTGACATGCGGTGTGGTTAGGATTATATTTCTGCTGATGCTCTGCACTCAATTTCTGAACAAGATTTACATCATCATTTGCCCCTGCAGCCGTCAAGGAATAATTTGTTGCCTGATCCAAACTATTAAAATGTAATTTGTTCAAAATATGTCATCCAAGTGTGGTTGCTTTTGAGGACAATTTGAGAAAAATTGGATCAGTATTTTAAATGGTTTTGTGGAGATTTTTCCAAGATAATGCTCTCTTGTGTAAGTGTAACATTATGCAGTATTTTATAGAGCTTTTCCAACCTAATACCATTTTCTCCTCTTCTGCCTCTTCCTATTAATGGATCAAAAGCAATTGCAAGCAATCAGCTAAACCAAGTTGATTGCATATCCAGTCTGGCTTGACCCCAGGCTGACCCTTCATCCCTGTATTCCCTGTATGAGCCAGCGATAAATCACTCTGCAGTGGTAGAAATGTAGCTCATTTCTCCAGCTATAACATGCATGACTTAAAACATCAGTCTTTCTTTCAGTTAGAGATATATGGATAAAGTAAAAGGTTCAAAGGAACACTGGTAGGCAACCTTGTGTGTTTTCCAGACTGAGTCTTTAGGCTGCGATGGGATACCATGCACAGTCTATGAAAGCCAGATTCAAAGTCCAAAGAAAATGTATTATCAAAGTACACATACGTTCACATTTGCAACACTGAGATTAATTTTCCTGTGGGCATACTCAGCAAACCTATAAAATAGTGACTATAACAGGATCAATGAAAGATCAACCAGAGTGCAGAAGACAGCAAACTCTGCAAATGCAAGTATAACTAAATAGCAATAAATAACAAGAACATGAGATAATGAGATTCCTTAATGTGAGATTATCGGTTGTGGAAACATTTCAATGACGGGGCAAGTGAATGTAGTTATCCCCTTTTATTCAAGAGCCTGATTATTGAGGGGTAGTAACTGATCTTGAACCTGGTGGTGTGCAAGTCCTGAGGTTCTTGTACCCTCTACCTGATGGCAGCAGCGAGAAGAGACCACGAGGAGCGAGGTGGGGAATCTCCAATGATGGATGCTGCTTTCCTATGACAGTATTTCATGTTGATCAACGTTTGGGAGGGCCTTACTCATGATGTGCTGGGTTGAATCCACTACCTTTTGTAGGATTTTCCATTCAAAGGCATTAGTGTTTCCATACCAGGCTGTGATGCAGCCAGTCAAAATACTCTCCACCACAGATCTATAGAAGTTTATCAAAGTATTAGATGTCATGCCAAATCTCTGCGGACTCCTAAGCAAGTAGTGGCACTGCCGTGCTTCCTTCACAACTTAGGTCCCCTTTAATTTTTTCCCTTCTGACTTTCGACTCTCCTGGGGAAAAGCCTGATCAGTCACAAGGTATAAGATATGGGTTGGCAGGTTGGAGATATGGTCTCTACCAAAGGAGGTGTAAGGCTCTCCTTCCCTCTGTTCACCTGCAGGTCACTCTTGGTGTAGCACCTTCTTAGACTCCCAATCAGGGTCACGTGAAGCCATGGGTGCAGGTGGTGGATGGTCGAATGAGCAGCCAGTGCATTTCACAAGACCTGGTTATGCAACCATTGACGCCAGGCAGACAAGCTCTGAAGAGGCCACCTACCTTGTAAAGACACTGCCTAGAAGAAGGCAATGGCAAACCACCTCTGTAAAACAAAAATGCCAAGAGATTTGTCATGTGACCATGAAAGCCTACCTCATATGACACGGCACACAATGATGATGATAAGATCACCCCTAGATTTCAAGATGTCAATCCAGTGTCTTCTTATAATTCAAGCTTTCCAGTTTCCATAATATTCCATGGGCCCACATTGCTGACGAGCACTGGACATTGAACACAGAACGCTATAGCACAATACAGGCCCTTCAGCCCACAACATTGTGCCAACCTTTTAGCCTACTCCAAGATCAATTTAACCCTTCCCTCTTACATCATCCTCCATTTTCCTATCATCCATCTGTCTATCTGAGAACTTCTTAAATGTCCCTAATATATCTGGCTCTACCACCATCCCATGCTCTTACCACTCTGTGTTAAGAACCTATCTCTGACATTCACCTTGCACTTCCCTCCAATCACTTTCAAATCATGCCCTCTGGTAGAAGCCATTTCCGCTTTAGGAAACATTATTTGGCTATCCACTCGTTCAATGCCTCTTAATATCCTATAAACTTCTGCCAAATCACGCCTCATCCTCGCTCAACTTATCCTCATATGATAACTTGGTTGACCTTGGAATTATACTGCCCACGACTGTCATGAACCCCGCAGGCCTCTGCACTTGCCATAGAGCATTGGGCTTCCAGGTTTCTTGAGCGCCTGTATTTACTAATTGTTGTCTTAACTAGAGTTGTTAAACCCTTGAGCTTTCTGTTTAATCTTCTCAAGTTAATTGTTTACTGGTATGGATTTACTACTTTCTATGATTATTTAGTTCAGACTCTGGATTAGCACTGCTTGTAGAATCCTTGGGTGTTTAGAATGATTTGTCTCATGGTCGGTCGTGTCACGGATGCTCTGTTGGAATCCCAATGAATAACCTTTTGTTTCCTTCTCTGCATGAGGAGTCTGCTGTTCCTCCGCACCTGGTTTGAGTCCTTGTCAGTGCTCACCGTGACAGAGTGTACCATTCCTCCACAGCTGAGTTGAGTCGTAGCCGGTGCTCACTGTGACAGAGTCTACCGTTCCTGTGCACTTGGGTTCAGTTGTTGCCAGCAAGCACTGTGACAACAACGTCTATCATTTCTTTTGTGTTCCTATTTGCTGCAGCAAATAACAATAGGATTCAGCATATCTCTGATGACTCTTATTAATTTTCATGGATGTGCCATAACAGGCATCCTACCCACATGGGTCACAGATCTCAAGAAAGAAGAGTTGTAAATGCAGTCCAGTTACATCACAATGACTCCATCTATACTTCATGCTGCCTCGGGAAAGCGGCAAACACAATCAAGGACCTCCTCCAACCCCAGTCATTCTCTCTTCTCCCCACTTCTCTTGAGCAGAAGATACCAAAGCTTGAGACCATCTACCACCAGACTCATAGAACCTAGAATACTACAGCACAGTACAGGCCCTTCGGCCCACAATATTGTGCCAGTCTTGTAACCTACTCTAAGATCAATCCAACCTTTCTCTCCAACATAACCCTCCATTTTCCTATCATCCATATATCTATCTAAGAGTTCCTTCAATGCCCTTAACGAGTCTGCCTCTATCACCATCCCTGGCAAGGCGTTCCATGCACCCACCACTTTCTGCATGAAAAAGCTACTTCTGACATCCCCCCCCTATACTTTCCTCCAATCACTTTCAAATTATGCCCCTCATATTAGCCATTTCTGCACTGGGAAAAGTCGCCGGCTGTCCACTCGATCTAAGCTTTTATCATCTTGTACATCTTTATCAAGTCACCTCTCATCCTCCTTCTCTCAAAGGAGAAAAACCCTACCTTGCTCAACCTATCCTCACAAGACATGCTCTCTAATCCAGACAGCATCCTGGTAAATCTCCTCTGTGCCCTCCCTAAAGCTTCCACATTTTTCATCTAATAAGGGCCTCTATATCCCACTGTTATTAAATGTTTGAAGGGACCTCTCATATACAAAAAGATGAACTCTTTGGTGTTTTAATCTCTTGGTTTACATCAATGTAGCCCTTGTACCTTAGTTATCTACCTGCTCTGCACATCCTCTCAAACAGTAATATTATATTCTGCATTCTATTTTCTTCTACCACTGAAATATACTTGCGTTCTTATTTACTTTATTTAGAGATACAGCTCAGTAACAGGCCCTTACAGCCCATGACTCTGTGCTGCCCAATCACACCCATGTGACTAGTTAGCTACTAACCAGTACTTCTTTAGAATGTGGGAGGAAACTGGAAAAAAAGATCACTGAAATTCATATGCAGCCTATGTTACTGAGAGAGGTTTATTTGACGTAATAGCTATGTGAAAGTCAAAGCCGGCAGGATGGTTTCTGTACAGTACATGCACAACATATACTCACTGTGCCCTGGAGATTAGGCCTCTGTGTTCGAGCAGTGTCTCTCTTTTGATGATGTTGGAGGATGTTACCAAGGTCCTGCGTTTATGGATTTGGACTACGGACTATGGACTTTTTTAGTCTTATGGTTTTGATATTCTGTGTCTTTGCCTATTCTTTCTCAATTTTTTGTGCAGGGGGTGGGGCATTTTGGGGACGATGTGCTTGTCATATTTTTATGGGGGGAGGAGGGAAGAGGATTGGGGATTGTGTTGCTGTGTTTTTTGTGTGGGGTGATGCTGGGTTTGTTCTTTCTCTTTGAACTGACTTCCATGGTTTTCTATGTTTTGTGGCTACCTGATAACAAATGAACTTTTGAACCATATACACAACATAAAATATTATATATATAATTTTATGTTATTTAGAGATACAGCATAATAACAGGCTCTTCTGGCCCAATGAGCTCATGTAGCCCAATTACACCCATGTGACCAATTACCTACTAACTTTTCTGTCTTTGGAATGTGGGAGGAAACTGGAGCACCCAGAGGAAACCCATGTGGTCACAGAGAGAACATATAAACTTTTTCACAGACAGCGATGGGAAGTGAACCCAGGACCCTAGAGTTATAATAGCATTACACTAACCGCGACGCTATCATGTTATGTATGGCATGATCATGTAAAACAAAACCATTTCACTGTATCTTGGTACATGTGACAATAATAAACAATTAGGCAAACCTGCTTCAGAAGGGCTCCACTCGTACTCCAGTATCCAAGCCCAGGTGAAGCTGCCTCACATTCCTCAATATTGTTTCCACAGCAAAGGCATTTCTGAAGTCATTGGAACACCAGTCAAAATGGTCTTACAGTTGTACTTCCTTGCTAATGCCGTTAATCTGACCACATGCAATGCCTTTAAGTGGCACAGTCGCATCGCACAATGCTTTGGAGCACCAGAAATTCAGGTTGAGGTCTGCTACTGTCTGAAGGGAGTTTTGTACATTTTCCCTGTGAATGCATGTGTTTCCTCCGGATGATCCTGTTTCCTTCCACATTCCAAAGATGTACAGGTTAGGGTTAGTGAGTTTTGGCTGTGCTTTGTTGGTGCTGTAATATATTAGCATTGCTCTGCAGTTAGGTCTTGATTTCACTTCAGTCTAGACAAATTCGCTCCACTTGCCTGAATGAATTCAGTTCCAACAGCAGGACAACACAACCTATTAAATGGCATCTCATCAATCAAATTTTATTTACTTCATCCTCCACTGATGCATGATGGTTGCAGTATATATCATTAGCAAAGTACACAGTAGAACTCATTACCTACAGTATATTCTGACAGCATCTCCCAAACCCTTCCCAGAGGAAGGTGTCTGCGTGCGACTGTCTTGCCCTCCCCCTCGCTCGCTGCTGCGGAAGGAAGGTTCCTGCGTTTGAATGGTCTCTCCCTCTCCCTTGATGCTGTCGGAGAAAGGTGGTGGAGTTCTTGTGCAACGTTTAATCGCCACAATTTGTGCATTGGACTCTGTAGTTCATGTTATGATGTGTTTCTGGTTTCAGGTCACAACTTTTTTTTGTTGCTATTTTGGGCAACCTTGAATCAGATAGGCCCGCTGATAATGAGCACTGGGCTGAACTGAATATGCCAACACCCTCTTGGTATTGTGCTTCATATTCTGTGTTTCTCGCTCATTTTCTTTTGGTTGCTGGTTGTGTGGTTTTTTTTTTTTAGCGCGTGTGGAGTTGATGTTTCTCTTTTATCAGGTTTCATGGTTTTCTTTCATGGCTGTCTACAGGACGATGAATTTCAGGGTTGTGTACTTCATACGTACTATGATAATAAATGTTCTTGAATGTTTGAATCTTTGAACTCTCAACCTCCATCAACTACAATAACCAGGGCAGTAAGTGCATGGAATCCATCACGTTTGAGTTTTCATCCAAGTCAAAAGTTCCTCAAGGGACTCAATAGATTTGGATTCAGGTTCAGATTTATTAATCACACATATATCAAAACATACAGTGAAATTTATTATTTGCGTTAACAGCCAACACTTCCAATGATGTGCTGAGGGCAACCTTCAAGTGTCGCCACACATTCCTGCGCTAACATAACGTGCCACCATGCAACACACAGCACAACAAAACAGAACTCAACAAGCAACAGGACAACAACAGCAAAACAAGCCCCGTTCCTCCCTCCCACCCACACATCCATGCACATACAAGTCCTCTAATCCTACGACAGGCACCCTCCTTCAGCCTTCAGCGTCCCGCAGACTCATGGATTTACAGACATTGGGCCTTCAACTTCCCCAGACTTAGAGCCATCAGGTCTTGATTTCTGGACTTCTGATTGACCTTTGGGCTTTGGGTTTCGATCTTCATTATTGACCCAGTTCCTTTTGCACTTGGATCCTTGACTTTTGACCAATCAGTAAGGATAATCAGTAACAAATCTGCAACAAATATGCTAAACGCTGTTGTCCCACATGAGATTCACATTATCTACACATCTCAGCCCCCTACTCTACTCACGATATGCTCACAAGTATTTGGTCAGATCCTGCTGTACCTCCATCTATAAGTTTGCAGATCATACCACCGTAGTGGGTGATATCTCAAATAACAACAAGTTGGAGTACAGGAAAGAGATAGAGAACTTAGAGACATGCTGTCATGACAAAAACCTTTCCCTCAATGTTAACAAAACAAAAGCGCTGGTCATTGACTTCAGGAAGGGGTCAGTGCACCTGCTCCTGTCTTCATCAACAGTGCTGAAGTTGAGAGGGTGAAACTTCAAGCTCAGAGGAGTGAACATCACGAGTAGCCCGTCCTCATCCAATGATGTTAACACCCTGGCTAAGAAAGATCACCTCAGGAGGCGAAATAAGTTCAGCAGGTCCCCTTTGGGCTCCACCAGCTGTGTTGATACACCATAGAAATCACTGTGACTCGGAATGGCAACTGCTCTGCCTGTGATCGCAGGAAACACTGTGTACACAGCTCGGCACATCACAGAAACCGGACTCTGTGACATCGTGTAACTCCAAAACGCTAAACTAATTGGAAGCAAAATGATGGGAGCCCAGGAGAACTTGTCTTAGTTTTGTTTTTACTTTTAGTGAAATGCACAAATCTGATGTTGTGGTATGTCACTCATGTACTTCGTACATATAACCGCAATGAATTATGTAAGTAAACAAAGAATACTGAACCAAACAATCTATTTATAATATTACTCAAATATTACTGAAAAATTAAATACACAACATTCCTCCCTACTTAGTTATAAGCTCCAAAAATATACAGGGCATTGCAACTTATATACTGTTCACATACTATATAAACAGTGTACTATATAATGCAACTATTATATAGACATCCACAGCAAAGTAAATTTTAAAATGTCCCATTCAGGTCTAAAGATTTAATTGCTGTGGAAGATTTCTTACTCTCGTTGGATAATGTCTTTCCTGACGAGGGAAGTCATTCTGCTTGGCAGGTGGGGCTGTAGATACATGTTCAGGTTCTGGGGCCTCTGTGGTGGTTGTGGGAGTTGAGCCTGAGACCGCAGGAAGTGGTTCCGACAGCTCTGGACAGCTTTCTTCTTCTTTTCTCTCTCTCTCTGGATCTACTTTGATCCTTGCTTCTCTCCTGGTCCTAGCTTCTTTCTTTCTCTTAATCCCACTCTTTCTTTCTCACATTCCTTCTCTCTTTCTCACTCATGTTCTTTCTCTCTTTCTCTTCTCTTTCATTTTCCTGCCTTCCATTCTCTTCTTTCTAGTTTGTGCATCTTGATCTTGGGAGGGTGCATTTAGTTCACTGGAGTATTCTCTTATTAATCCTTCTATTGCTGCCTTTATGATCTTCTCTTGGTTTCCAAACACACAACATCATCTGATGAATCATCTATTTTTGTATCTCCATTGACTCCTTTCTTTTTGGCCTTCCATTCATCCATCTGGGCTTTGGTCTTTGCATCTACCCTCACAAGCAGTTTTTTGACACCCACCTGAAGTTCATGCAATAACCTTAATACATGCATAGTTATTCTGGTTCTTTATACTCACAAAAGATGAATTCTTGCAACTTTCCTGAAGCTCCTTGAATTCTCTTCCAGCTTAAAACCAAGCCACATTTTGCAAGTAATTGCCTGCTTAACATATCAGAAGCTTTCTCAGAAATGTTGCCTGCGAAAACTGTTGGAGTCAGACCACTGCTTTGATCACTTTCACAGTTCCTCTGAGCAGGTATGGTCCTTCCAGCAATAGTTCATGGTCTACAGCATGGAGATAGTTGTGGCATCACCCAGTATCTTTCTTAACTCATTTTCAGTTGATTAAATTGTAGATGATGTGGCATGCAAATTGAGGATGGATTTCCAATCAAGTTGTTGTTGTCTCAACTAATTATGCCCCCACAATGCTGGCCCTCCTGCTTTTACCACATACAAGCCTGATGTAGCTTGTTGGTTGATATATTTCACTGATACAAATGTCATTCTCACAGGAGTTTTTCTTTTCAGAATAAGTTCTTGGCTGGATATCTGCAGGCTTCAATTTAGTATCTTTGAAATGCCATTCAAACTCATTTTGTGGAATGACTAAAACACCCAAGCAGTGTCCAATTCTATTTTAATTAATTTACTGTACTGTTCTGCTGTAAGCTGTATTGCTTGTCTATTGTCAATTTTCACAGTGTAAGTCTCAAAATTCCACAATCCTGTGTCACTCTCATCATAATCAGATTTTTCACCAACAGCTTGCAGATTAGTGCTCTTTTAGAAACTGCAATTTGACGTTTTACCTTTTCCTCTTCCCTTTACTGTTAACTTACTTTTGTCTTCCTGACATACTCTTCATATGTGTCCTACTTTGTTGCCTTTTCTGCAAGTTTTACCTTTGAACCTGCATTTGTTTGATGTATGTGAGCCTCTGCCACAACGGTAACTCAGTTTGTTTGGCAAGGACAGTTTCGGTTTAGACTATGTAATTTTGTTCATGCTCACTGTCATTCCTGACTGCAACTCAATTGTGTTTCTGTTTGCTGTTTCCATTGATGCAGCTATTTCAACTGCTCTTTTAAATGTAAGCTGTGCTTCAGTTAGGAGTCGTATTTGAATGCTTTCTTGTAAAATTTCACAAACTAAATGATCTCTCAGTGTATCATTAAGCCCATCACTGACTGAGAATGCTCAATCTCTTCAATTCAGCCATGTACTCTGAATTGGACTTTTGATTCTGCTTATGAAACCTAAAGCGTTCTGCATACAGTAATAGTTTCATTTCTAGATGTTCCTGCATTACTTTCATATAACTAGCAAAGCTCAATTCAGCTGGTTTGGTTGGAGAGGTCAAACTTCTAAGCAAAGTGTATACCTTTAAATTCAATACACTTAGCAAAATTGGCACGCGCTTCCAATTGGCTATTTCATTTGCTTCAAAATACTGCTCAATTCGCTCAGTATACAAAATACTGTTATCTTTTGTACAATCAAATGCAGCAATCTTTCCAATGTAGCCAGCCATTACTACTCTTTTTTTAAATCTATGGTTATTACCACCCAGTACTCACTGTTCATGAACCCATGAACTTTTCCATTTTCTGCCTTTTTTTAAACTTGACGGTATCTACCCCTTTAGAAAAACGTGCCACACTGTTAGTTTTACTCAACCATTTCTCGCTACACTTTTTAACAACTGAAGCATCTCTCTGTGCTTCAGCAAATAGGTTGTCATCTCAGGTTTGCTGCGAACTTCCTTGAAGCCACTGTTGTGTTTTGTAACTCCAAAACTTTAAATGAACTGAAACCAATAAGACAGGAGCCCAGAAGAACTTCTTAGTTTCTTTTTAACTTGTTGCGAGACGCACATGTATGACACAGCGGTGTGACGACATATGCCATTCACTTACTTCGTGCATATAACCATAATGAATTACTTAAACAAAGAATCCTTAATCAAACAATATATTTGCAATATTACTCAAATATTACTGATATATTAAATATACAACAGACTGCCTACTTTTCATTTCCTTGATAAAGCTACCAGCATAATCTCATCCATCCCAAAGTTTCCCTTCTTCCCTCTTCTGTTGGGCAGATGATACAAAAGCCTGAAAGCATATACCACCAGGCTCAAGAACATCTCATTTCCTGCTGTTATAGGACTATTAAATATCTCCCTAATATGAAAAGATGGACTCTTGATCTCACAATCTACCCATTGTGACCTTGCGCCTTACTGTCAAACTTTACAGCACTTTCTCTGTAGCTGTTACACTTTATCCTGCACTCTGTCATTATTTTACCTTGTACTGCCTCGATACACTGTGTAATGAATCAATCTACATGGATGGCAAGCAAGACAAGTTTTTCACTGTACAAATTAATTAAGTAATTAAATTAAAAAGCATCTGATGGAAATGTAAAGCTGTTTCTCCATCTCCTTACAGTTGAAATCCTGGGATGTCCTACCAACAACAGTGTAGGTTCACCAACACCTGGAGGACAACACCTACATCATTTTCTGGAGTAGGAATACAAAGGAGGTGTGAGGTGGAGAAGTACATGCTCTGTGATCTCTGCTGCCAACTTGTACTCCTTCCTCTCCTCTCACCATTTCATTCTGGCTTCTGCCCTCCTCCTTTCCAGTCCCGTCTTCAGCCCACTCTTTATTTTCCTCCACAGATGCTGCCTGAGTTGCTGAGTGTGTGTGTGTGCTGCTCTGGATTTCCAGCATCTGCAGAATCTCTTGTGCGTCTGATAATTAAGGGCATCTGTAGAAGCAAAAACTGAATTAAAAACAGGTTAATGACTTTTCACTGGAATTATGTTACACGCTAGCAACTAGGGATGCTAATGTGGTAACAAAGAATTGCAGATAAAGCAACACACACAAAGTGCTGGAGGAACTCAACAGGTCAGGCCGCAACTATGAAAGTGAATAAACGAAAGGTCTCAGCCTGAAATGTCAACTGTTTATTCATTTCCATAGATGCTGCCTGACTTGCTGAGTCCCTCCAACATTTTGTATGTGAATCAGAATCGGAATCAGATTTAATATCACTGGCATATGTTGTGAAATTTGTCGACTTTGTGGTAGCAGTAAAATTCAATACATAACAATAGAGAAAGAAACTGCATATTGCAGGAAAACTGAATCTGAGGCCTCTGGGTCAGTCAGAGTCAACCATGGATATTGCATCCTAGCTGTCTAGGTAAGCAAGCCTGGACAGTATGATTACAGAGATCAAGCTGTTGCCCATGTAGCAGGCTCCCCCTCTCCACACAACTGATGAACCTAAAAGAACTGCAGAGGCTGATACAGTTTGGTAACAGCAGCATTGCAGGAGTTGCCAGTCAGAGTTGAACTCAACATAGGATAGCCTTTAGAACTCCAGCAGCAGTAAGTACAATGAAACAGCTAAATTAAGTAAGTAGTGCAACACTTTTTTTAAAAAAGTAGTGAAGTAGTGTTCAGGGGTTCAATGCCCATTCAGAAATCAGATGGCAGAGTGGAAGAAACTGTTTGTGAAACACTAAGTATGTGTCTTCAGACTCCTGTACCTCCTTCCTGATGGTAGCAATGAGAACAGGGCATGTCCTGGGAGATTGGGTCCTTAATGATGGATGATGCCTTTTTGAGACACCACTCCTTGAAGATGTCCTGGATACTATGTAGGCTAGTGCCCATGATGAAGCTGTCTAAATTTACAACTCTGCAGCTTGTTTCAATCCTGTGCAGGAGTCCCCAGACAGTGATACAGCAAGTTAGAATGCTCGCCACAGTATATCTGTAGAAATTTGCTTTAGCCTTTGGTGACAGATCTCCTCAAATTTCTAATGAAATATAACTGCTGCTATACATTCTTTGTAGCTGTACCAATAGGTTGGGCCCAGAGATAGATCCTCTAAGCTGTTGACATTCAGAACTTGAAATTACTCATTTCTGATCCCTCTGCGAGGATTCGTGTGTGTTCCCTCGTCTTACTCTTTCTGAAATCCACAATTAGCGTTTTGGTCTTACTCACATTGTGTGCAAGGTTGTTGCTGTGACACCACTCAACTAGCTGATAAATCTCACTCCTGTATGCCCTCTCATCACTGTTTGAAAGTCTGCCAATAATAGTTGTGCCATCAGCAAACTTGTAGATGGTGTTTGAATTGCGCCTAGCCGCACAGTCATGGGTATAGAGAGAGTAGAGCAGTGGGCTAAGCACACATCCCTGAGGTGCATCAGTGTTGATTGCCAGCAAGGTGGAGATGTTATTTTTGATCTGCACAGAATTCCAGCATTTGCAGAGTCTCTCATGTTTGTGATTAACTGCAGATAAAGCCTAGAAGTAGAGACACGGACTGCTGCAGTGAGGACAGTTAAGTTTCAGAAACTTCATTAATTATGTTATAGTGTGCACCCATTGTGGGAAATAGAAAATTGGATTGACTCTTAACTAAGTTAGATTTGTGGATAATCATTTTATTCTGTAATTAAAACCTAGTTACACTGTTAATCAAGTTTCTGTGTAATCTCATCAGGTGAGGATGTAAAAGCTGTACAAAATTCATGAACAGGTAGATCAGCAATGCCTGGTCTCCTGTTGCACACCAGTTTTAACAATACCGTAAGACCATAATTTCAAACTACAACTCCGCTGTTTCTTCTGACATATTCCAAACACAGGCCATGTTTAATAGAAAGGTGTTCAACGTTATGAGATATTTTGTACTGGTAAATAGTAGAAAGCTTTTCCCTTGGGCTGGTTATGGAAATCATGACTGGAAGGATGCATTAATGGTGATTTACAAATTAGTTTTTGTATCATTTGTGTTTCACAAGCAGTTGTTGATCTTGAATACTGATTAAATCTCAGATGGATTAGGCAATCACATAAAAAAATAAAGTTTTAAGTATACAGGGATAGGTTAGGTAGCATCTATGGAGAGGAATAAACATTCAATGTTTCAAGCCAACTCCATTCATTAGGACTTGAGTGACCCTGGCCCGAGATATTGACTGTTTATTCTTATATCCTTATAGATGCTGTCTGACCTGCTGAGTTCCTCCAGCTGTGCGTGCGACTCTGAATTTTGAGCACCTGCAGAATCTACTGGTTTATAATATATAGGGATGTGCCGGGGAAATAGCTCTAAGAATGTAATTGGCTTGCAGAGCCAACATCATCACGAAGAGCTGAATGGCCTCATTCCACTCTGATTATATGAAATCTGTTTAAATCGAACATTGCTGAACCCCTCTATTTCTCATAACAACATCAAGCCTTTTATAGATTTCAATGGACTAATTTTCCACCTGATATTTGGCAGTCTATCAGTATATTTTAATCATTGTTCGGCTAAAACTTATCTATATTTAATGGCAATAATTTTATTAATGATATAGCTAAAATGTGCTCATATTTGGAATCAAATTGTAAATTAGAATTTGGTCACTTGGGATATGTTTAAAGCACACTTCAGTTGCCTCATACCATCTTTGTTTAATGAACCCATGGGATCTGACTTAAATATTAAATGAACTGCTTTTGTGACCATTGGGTTCATTCAGTCTAAAGTCATTAATCTGAAATTGGAGAAGGCCATCAGCAGGCAGAGAACACTTTGAAAAAGTATCTTAGAAGAAATAAAAAAATGTAAACATAGTCTATGACTGCCTGAAATATTCATGTTTGTATTATGACTGACCTTCAATGTCAGCCAATGTGATATGACTCCCAAAAGGCTTCATTACAGAAACTGCACACAAAACAGGAAACTGAACCATTTCAGCAGATTCTTTGCAGAGCTACTAAAATCCTCCAAATTCTCGAAATTGAGATTCAGATTGACCAATCGCTGATCTGCATACTATTGTGGCCTGAAAATTGCACGCTTTTTAATAATGTGGACCCTGTTTAAATAACGTCACCAAAAATTAAGCAGAATGGGACTGATAGAAGCATAGGGGCAGGAGTTGGCTAACTAGCCCTTGAGTTCTTCCATTGTTTGAGGAGATCATGGTCGAACTTTGACCCCAACAGCCATTACTTCATTTGATTAATAAAAATCTTTTATTCTTGGACTTAAGCTAGCTAACAGGTGTATTGTCAATTGTTATTAATGGAAAGATTTCAAAGAAGTTTTATATGAAGGATGTAATTGTATGCAAAATTATGAGTGGAATATAGATAGGGTAAATGGGTGGCAGGGTGAAGATATACCTCTACCAAAGGAGGAGTAAGGCACTCCTTTCCTCCGCTAGCCCTTAGGCAAGATTTAGCATTTGCTTAGACCCCCCGATCAGGGTCACGTGAAGCCATGGGACAGGTGGTGGTTGGTCGTATGAGCAGCTGATGCGTATCACAGGTCCTGGTTATGTGACCACTGGCACCAAGCAGACAATCTCTGAAGAGTGTTGATCATGGGTGGAGTCACCTGACTTGTAAAGCCACTACCCTGAAGAAGGCAATGGCAAACCACTTACCCAGAAAAATTTGCAAAGAACAATCATCTTCTAGAGACCATGTCATACGACACAGCGCATAATGATGACATAGGGCTTTTTCCATTAAAGTTGGGTGAGACAAGAACTAGAGGTCATAGGTTAAGGGTGAAATTATTTAAGGAGAAACTTCACTCAGTGAGGAACGAGCTGGCGGCAGATGTGGTGGATGCAGGTTCAATTGAATTGTCATATAAGACACTAAGAGAAGTTTGGATAAGTACTTGATGGAAGTGTTATAGTGGGCTATGGTAGAGGTGTGACTGGTGTTCAGTAGAATAACAGTTTGGCATAGACTAGATGGGCCGATGGATCTATTTCTCTGTGGTTGTGCTCTATAACTCTATGATTGGATCCTAATTTCACTGTAGAAAAATCTGGCTGTACAGATCTGAAAGGCCTGTTCCTCTCTTCTGTGTTTTATTCCTAAGTACGCAAGGACAGCTGCTGTCCCACTGTTATAAGGCTCTTGAATGGACCTCTTATATGTAGTTATAGTCATACAGCGCACAAATAGGCCCTTCTGTGCTAACCACAGCATTCTCCCTAATAGTGCCATTCACTTCCCTCTATGTACATATCTAAATGTCTCTTTAATGTTGTAAACGTACTTGCCTCAACCACATCCTCTTGCAGCTCAGTCCAATTACTCACTATGTTCAATGTAATGAGGTTAGCTCTTAGATCTCCTCTCCTATCTCATAACTGTGTCTTCTAATTTTGGACTCTATGACTGACTACCATATCCATCTCCTCATAATTTTATAGACTTCTGTAAAGTCACCTCTCATTTTTCTACACTCCAAGGAATAAAGATCCAGTGTGGCCCTATAAATTAGACCTTCTACCCGTACAGCATCCTTGAAAAACTGTGCTCGCTCTCCAGCTTGACAATGTCTTCCCTATAAGAGGGTGTACACAATACTCCAAGTACAGTGTCAAAGATGACAAAGGTGAACCCTAAATCTACTTCATCATGGCTTTGCATTTCAGAGGTCTACCAGCACTGCACTTTCTCTGTAACTGCAGCTCAACGTCTTGTATTATGTTTTCACGGTTCCATTTGTACGACTTCAATGTTTAAAGTTCAAAGTAAATTTATTATCTACGTGCATACAGTGCCTAGAAAAAGTATTCACCCCCTTGTAAATTTTCTTGTTTTATTGTTTTGCAACATTGTATCACAATGGATTTAATTTGGCTTCTTTTTTAACATTAATCAACAGAAAAAGACTCTTTCATATCAAAGTGAAAACAGATCTCTACACAATGATATAAATTAATTACAAACATAAAGTACAAAATAATTGATTGCTTAAGTATTCACCCCTTTCAAGTCAATATTTTGTAGATACATCTTTGGCAGCAATTACAGCCTTGAGTCAGTGTGGTTAGGTCTCTATCAGCTTTGCACATCTGGACACTTCAATTTTTCCCCATTCTTCTTTACAAAACTGCTCAAGCTCTATCAGATTGCACGGGGATTGTGAGTGAACAGCCTTTTTCAAGTCCAGCCACAAATTTTCAATTGGATTGAGGTCTGGATTCTGACTTGGCCACTCCAGGACATTAACTTTGTTGCTTTTAAGCTATTCCTGTGTAGCTTTGGCTTTATGCTTGGGATCATTGTCTTGCTGGAAAACAAATCTTCTCCCAAGTCGCCAAGTTGCAGTTCTCTTGAAGACTGCATCAAGTTTTCCTCCAGGATTTCCCTGTATTTTGCTACAGTCATTTTACCCTCTACCTTCACAAGCCTTCCAGGGCCTGCCACAGTGAAGCATCTCCAAAGCATGATGTAGTCATCACCATGCTTCAGGGTAGGGATGGCGTGTTTTTGATGATGTGCTGTGTTTGGCTTATGCCAGTCACAGCATTTAGTCTGATGGCAAAAAAGCTCAATTTTGGTTTCATCAGACCATAGAATCTTTTCCCAGCTGACTTCAGTCTTTCACATGCCTTCTGGCAAACTCTATCTGAGATTTTATGTCAGTTTTTATCCAGCAGCGGTTTTCTCTTTCCACAATCCCTCAAAGCTGTGGCTGGTGAAGCACCCGGACAACAGTTGTTGTGTGCACAGTTTCTCTCATTTCAGCCAGTGAAGCTTGTAACCAGTCCAGAATTGTCATAGGTCTCTTAGTGGCCTTCCTCACTAGTTCCCTTCTTGCATGGTCACACAGTTTTTGAGAACAACCTGCTCTAGGCAGATTTACAGTTGTGTCATATTCTTTCCATTTCTTGATGATTGACTTAACTGTACTCTAAGGGATATTCAGTGACTTGGAAATTTTCTAGTATCCATCTCCTGACTTGTGTTTTTCAATAACCTTTTTCACAGAGATGCTTAGAGTGTTCTTTTGTCTTCATGGTGTAGTTTTTGCCAGGATCCTGACTCACCAGCAGCTGGATCATCTAGATACAGGTGTATTTTTACTGTAATCAATTGAAACACCTTGACTGCACACAGGTCTCCAAAAACAGATCTCCATTTACCCAATTAACTTATTTCTAAAACCAGTTGGCTGCACCAGTGATGATTTGGTGTGCCACGATAAAGGAGGTGAATACTTCTATTATCAATTATTTTGTGTTTTATATTTGTAATTAATTTAGATCACTTTGTACAGATCTGTTTTCACTTTGACACTAAAGAGTCTTTTTCTGTTGATCAGTGTCAAAAAAAGCCAAATTAAATCCACCGTGATTCAATGTTATAAAACAATAAAACATGAAAACTTCCGAGGGGGGTGAATACTTTTTATAGGCATTGTATACAGTATGTCACCATTTACAACCCTAAGATTCATTTTCTTGCGTGTACACTAGGTAAATCTATAATAGAATAATAACCATCACAGTATCAATGAAAGACCACATCAACTTGGATGTTCATCCAGTGTGCAAAAGACACAAACTGTACAAGCACAAAGAGAAAGAATTAACAATAATAACTAAATAGAATCATAGAACATTACAGCATGGAAACAGACCTTTTGGCCCTTCTTGGCTGTGCTGAACCATTTTTCTGCCTAGTCCCACTGACCTGCACCTGGCCCATATCCCTCCATACACCTCTCATCCATGTACCGGTCCAAGTTTTTCTTAAATGTTAAGAGTGAGCCTGCAATTACCACTTCATCTGGCAGCTCATTCCACACTCCCACCACTCTTTGTGTGAAGAAGCCCCCCCTAATGTTCCTTTTAAACTTTTCCCCCTTCACCCTTAATCCATGTCCTCTGGTTTTTTTTTTCTCCCCTAGCCTCAGTGGAAAAAACCTGCTTTCATTCATTCTATCTATATCCATCATAATTTTATTTACCTCTATCAAATCTCCCCTCATTCTTCTATGCTTCAGGGAATAAAGTCCTAACCTATTCAACCTTTCTCGGTAACTCAGTTTCTCAAGTCCCAGTAACATCCTTGTACACCTTCTCTGTACTCTTTCAACCTTATTAACATCCTTCCTGTAATTTGGTGACCAAAACTGCACACAATACTCCAAATTCAGCCTCACCAATGCCTTATGCAAACTCACCATAACATTCCAACTCTTATACTCTTGATTTATAAAGGCCAATATTCCAAAAGCTCTCTTTACTACCCTATCTACCTGTGACGCCACTTTTAGGGAAGTTTGTATCTGTATTCCCAGATCCCTCTGTTCTACTGCAGTCCTCAGTGCCATACCATTTATCTTGTATGTTCTACCTTGGTTTTTCCTACCAAAGAGCAATACCTCACACTTGTCTGTATTAAGCTCCATCTGCCATTTTTCAGCCCATTTTTCCAGCTGGTCCAGATCCCTCTTCAAACTTTGAAAACCTTCCTCACTATCCACTACACCTCCAATCTTTGTATCATCAGCAAATTTGCTGATCAATTTACCACATTATCATCCAGATCATTGATATAGATGACAAATAACAATGGACCCAGCACTGATCCCTGTGGTACACCACTAGTCACAGGCCTCCACTCAGAGAAGCAATCCTCCACTACCACTCTCTGTCTTCTCCCATTGAGACCAATAAGCAATAAATATTGAGAACATGAGATGAAGAGTCCTTGAAAGTGATTCCAAAGTTGATGAGGCAAGTGAGGATGCATGAAGTTATCCCCACTGGTTCAAAAGCCTGATTGTAGAGGGTTAGTAATTATTCCTGAACCTGGTGATGTGAGTCCTGAGGCTCCTGTGCTTTCTTCCCTGATGGCAGTTGTGAGAAGGGAGCATGGCCTGGTCAGTGGGTGTCCCTGATGATGGATGCAGCTTTCCTGAGACAGAGTTCTGTGTAGATGTGCTCAATGGTGGGGAGGGCTTTACTTGTGATAGACTGAGCTGTATCTACTACTTTTAGCAGAATTTTTCATTCAGTGTTTCCATCCCAGGCTGTAGCGTAGCCAGTCAATATATTCTCCATCACTCATCGATAGGTGTTTATCAAAGTTGTAGATGGCATGTGGAACCTTAGCAAACTCCTAAGGAAGTAGAGGCATGTCGTTATGCTTTCTTCATAATTGCACTTAAGTACTGGGCCCAGGGCTGGTCCTCCAAAATGGTAACACCAAGGAATTTAAAGTTGCTGACCCTCTCCACCTCTGATCCTTCGATGAGAACTGGCTCATGGACCTCTGGTTTCCTTCTCCTAGTCAGTAATGTTAGTCTTGTCGACATTGAGTAAGAGGCTGCTGTTGTGGCACCACTCAACCAGATTTTCAATCTCCCTCCTATGGGCTGATTCATTACTACTTTTGCTTCAGCTTATGACAGTGGTGTTGTCAGCAAATTTGAATATGGCCTTGGAGCTATGCTTAGCCACACAGTCATAAATGTAAAGCAAGTAGAGCAGGGGGCTAAGGCACAGCCTTGTGGTGCATCCGTGCTGGTGGAGATCGTGTCCTTATGTTCTGAATGATTTGTCTGGATGGCATGCAAAACAAAGTTTTTCTCTATACTTTGGTATGTGTGTGAATGATAAACCAATTACCAGATACCAGATGAGGCAGAATTTCTTTAGGAGATGGTGGTGAATCTCTGGAATTCATTGCCACAGATGACTGGGGAGACCAAGACTTTGGGTATACTTAAAATGGAGATTGATAGATTGTTGATTAGTAAGGGCATCAAAGGCTACAGGGAGAAGGCAGGGGGATGACACTAAGAGGGGAAATAATTCAGCTATGTTAAATAGCAGTGCAGACTCAATGGGCTGAATGGCCTAATTCTGCTCTTATGTTTTATGATCTTACCAATTGTTTTTTTGTCTACATCAACCAGATTTCCTTGACAGGTCTCGACCTGAAGGGTTGACTGTCCATTTCGTTCCAAAGACACTGCCTGACCTGCCGAAGCCCTCCAGCACCTTGTTTCTGTTTGGGCTGCAGATTCCAGAATCAGCAGTCTCTCAGGTCAGCAATTATAATTTGGTGATGTACTTCATTGGTTCCTCTTGACATATTAAAATCTTCAAAGAATAAAGAACGTCAGTTTCTACATGGCAGGGAAATGGCATTAGTTTCTGTAATCTTTTTGTTCTAATTTAATCCATGGAACCTGTGCATTATTCCACTAATCTGCACCTCCTTCAAGAATGGCCTTTCAGAATCTGAATCGCAATCAGAGTCAGATTTATTTATTTATTAGATGATGCAAAGGCTGCTGTTTTGCAGCTGCAGTGCATCACAAAGATTTAAAGCTACTGTTTATGTACAAGAATAAGTTCATTCGTTCATTATATGCCGTGTCCTATGATGCGGGCGATCATGGTCTTTCTATGACTATGATTGTCTGTGGCAAATTTTTCTACTGAAGTGGTTTGCCATTGCCTTCTTCTGGGCAGTGTGTTTACATGAATGGTGACCCCAGCCATTATCAATACTCTTCAGAGATTGTCTGCCTGGCGTCAGTGGTCGCATAGCCAGGACTTGTGATAGTTGCTTGTACGACCATCCACCACCTGCTCCCTTGGCTTCGCGTGACCCTGATCGGGGGCTAATTAGGTGCTACACCTTGTCCAAGAGTAAGCAGAGGGAAGGAGTTATTTACACTTCCTTTGGTAGAGACATACCTCCACCCTGGTACTGCACAAGAATAAGTGAAGAGTTTAAAAAAAGGAATAACAACGTTCATTAGTGTTCATGGATTCATAGATCCGATGGCGGAGGAGAAGAAGCTGTTTCTAAATCACTTAATGTGGGTGCTCAGGGTCCTTTAGCTCCTCCTCGATGGTGGGAATGAGAATAGAGTATGTCCTGGTTGGTGGGAGTCCTTAATGATAGACATCTTGTTCTTGAGGCACCACCTCTTGAAGAAGTCTTCGATGTTGGGGAGAGTTATGCCTGTATTGGAGCTGGCTGAGTCCACAACATTCTGCAGACTCTTATAATCTAAAGTTCAAAGTTCTAAGTACATATGTTATGATCGCAGCCCCCTCCTTCTTGAGACTCGCAAGATCGCTATTAACTCGGGTCTGGGACTCAGGAAATGAGAGAGAAGCCTCAAGGTTTAAGGAATGTGGCCTGGCCCCTCAGCAAGACAAAGCCATGGAAAACCGCCATTGTCTCTTGGAGACACCTTTGTGGAATGGGGACTGGACTACGTGCAAGCCCTCAGGGCAACGTGGGCTGAGTGACGGGGAGAGATTGTATCATCCCAACCTGACTGACATCTGAGACCCCGTGAGTAAGGATAAAAGGAGGGCTGCAGTGGGCAGTTCCCCAGCAACGCACCAGAAGGACACACCATCGCTCATTGCTCCCGTGCTAGCGGGAAGCCATTCAAAGCCACGTGCGTTCCGTTCTCCTTTGCCTGGGGAGCGGGTGGCTGATAACACCGTAAAGGACTTCGAACTAACAATGGGGAACCAACGTTCCCGATTTGCTTCATAAACGACTGGGCAAGTTTCTTTTCTCACAAATCTCTCTTTCCAACAAGTGAAACCCAGCGGTCCCCAAAAGGTTGAAGCCTGCAGACTTCTGAGTGACTTTTATATTTCCAGCGGACAATATATTATCCCCTAGACCGGGGGTCGGCAACCCGCGGCTCCGGAGCCACATGTGGCTCTTTTACGTCTGTGCTGCGGCTCCCTGTTGCTTTGGGAAATAATTGGTTGTGGCGACCCTTTTCCTGGCACATCCGAACCGACTCACTATTAGATAGCCTACGGGGGTTTGCGAGCACAGAGCTTTGGAGCCTCTGCGCCATGGGGGGCAGGTTGAGGGAGGCTTAAAAGTGAGGCTGAAGATTTCGAATAAAGTTTTTTCCTTCGACTGCAGTTACCGACTCCGTGTCATAATTTTAGCGCTGCGTGTAGCACACCGCTACATGGTCAGTATTTAATTAAAATGTATTTTATGTTAGTTTGTTAGTTTTTGAAATGTAATTCTAAATTTGAAGATTATGGTGATCTTGTACAATCTAAATAAGACGTTGTGGTGACCCATTTCCTGACACAACCGAACCGGCTCACAATTAGCCAGCGTTCAGGCTAAGGGAGATAGCCTACGGGGGTTTGTGAGTACGTGCCTTTTGCAGCATCCGCGCCCATGGGGGGCGGGTTGAGGGAGGCTTAAAAGCAAGGCTGTTTAGTTCGAATAAAGCTATCTTTGACTGCAGTTTACTGACTGCGTGTAGCAACCGCTACAACGTGTTTTTATCGCTGGCTGTCCAGAGGGGAGGTGCTGAAACGCTTTGTCGCGTGTCTGGAAGAAGAGAAAACTTTCCTGGGCAGCAAAGGGCTCACCTTTCCTGAGCTGGAACAGCCAGAGTGGCTGGAAAAGCTACACTTCATGGTAGACATGACAGCGCACCTGAACACGCTGAACACAGCTCTTCAACGGGGTAAGGACGTACAGCCCTGCACATGTTGGAGGATGTTTTGGCATTCGAGTCATTTGACGTTGCTTGCCAGAGATTTACAGAAAGGCACATTGTCTCACTTCCCCAATTTGAGAGAGTTCAAACAAGGTCACGACATGATAAATTCGGAGTATTTACATTCTGCAATCATTGCAATGCAAACATCTTTTGGGAAACGCTTCTGTGAGTTCAGAGAGGAAAAAAACACATTATCCTTCCCGGTCACTCCCCTAAGCATCGATCCATCCCTACTGAATGCGACTGCATTGTCAGGTTTGAGTCAACCTGACCAAGTATGATAAATGTTTTAATTGCCTATTATTTTACGTATATTCATATGTTTTCATTGTTCAGTGAAATAGTCCTTTTATTTTTCAGGTTGACAGCTGGCTGACGTTATTTTTGGTTTGCTGCTGGCGGCAAATTTAAGTTTGGCGTTTTTCATAAATACAAGAAGGACTCAAATAGACGTTGAGTATTTTACTTAAAAGTAACCTTCAACCCAACGTCTTTTTTTCGGAGTTCAAAATGTTTTTGTTGCATGCAGAAATGTAATTTCGTTTTCTCTGCAGGAGTTCATCAATTTCATAAATGCAACACATTATAGTTTGTTTATACATAGCATAAAGGCAAAACAAAACGTTGTATGCAGTGTTATTTCATTTTAAATGTCAAACGGGTTTTGCGGCTCCCAGTGTTTTCTTTTCTGTGGGAAACGGGTCCAAGTGGCTCTTTCAGTGGTAAAGGTTGCTGACCCCTGCGCCTAGACAAATGATAGAATGATTTCTTAATGATGATTATTACTATATCCGTGCTTTAGATTGAGTATTGACGATGTATATTATCTGAATGTTTGTATTAACCTTACTTTTGTGCCTCTTTATAAATAAAGACTTTTAAAAATAGTACCATCAGACTTCATCGGACCTCTCTATCTTTGCTGGTAAGTGATCCAGTTACGGGATACGTAACACATATATGTCACCATATACTACCCTAAGGTTCCTTAAGGCTGTTATATAGCTGGGGGAGTTGTAATGGGGACAAGCACCCACTACCTGTTAAATGCTTCCAATGGCATGCGCCTCAGATAGCCTCTGACAACCAAGTCCAGCTCTTGGCCTTCACATGTGCCTTAGCTAAGTTCAGTGGAACCATTTCTAATGATAGGAGAAGGGGCAAAGGCCGATTTTCGGCACCTTGAAACTAGTCGCTTCAGGCAGATGGGGCTCGTCAGCCATGGTTGGCAGCTAATTAAGGAGTAGGAAAATTCTGACCTAACACCTCCGCTGCCTTGCTCATACCCACTGATGAGGAAGGCTTCAGGAGTAAATCCTGAGGGAAAAGTCCTGAGCTGGAGTCCCTAAGGCAGTCCTACATTGAGTTGAAACCTGACTAACAACTCCTGCGATGCAGCTGGTGCCAAACTGTATCAGTCTCTGCCGTTCCTTTGGGTTCATTAGATGTGTGGAGAGGGGGAGCTTGTTAGAGGGTGAGATTATTAGATGGCAGCAGCTTGCTTTCCATATTGTACTGGCCAGGCTTGCATATCTAGATAGCCAGGACTCAACATCCATGGTTGACCCTGACCTACAGAGGCCTCATTGACTCATATGTCTCTGAGATTCATTTTCTTTCAGGTATTCACAGCTGAACAAAGAAATACAATAGATCCAACTCTATTCATGGATAGAGCCAATTCTGTGGAGGCTCCAATGATCCTGTGCAATTGGAACCTCCATGCCAAGTCAGAATGCTCTCCACTGAATATCTATAGAAATGTGATGGTACACTGAATTTCCTGAAACTTCTAACAAAGTTGACCCTTCCTAGGGTTCTGTGACTGGACTGTGCACATCATTCCTGTTGTGGTCTAATCAGGATTTCATATGTCTACCTTTTCTTTCTATCCCTTGAGGTCTCAAGATATATAAAATAATGTCGGTTCCCCTCCTTGTTTATTCTTTGCACAAAATCCGACTGATGGATGTATGTGAGCTCCTGAGTCTCTTTGAACTTGCCCACCAAAAGTCAGCTGACAACTTTTTGTCAGGACCTATGTTGATGAGAGGCTGCAAAATCTACATCAAAGGGAGAACAATCTTGTGTTTGTATAACATAGGGACATCCTTCCAGACAGTCAATTACATGTAAAGTGTTGTAATGCAGGGGATGTAGCAGCCAATTTGTGCACTGTTAATCTCCTCAAGTAAAAAGGAGGTAATTGGCAGGAGTTCAGAGCAGAGCCGCACTGTTCTTTAATGATCACTTCAGAGGATAGGACACTGCTTTGGTTAGCAACACGTTCAGAAGATGGCACCTCCAACTGAGATCACTCCACAGAGAAGCTGGACTAACTAGAATCACACTTAAATAAGCCCTTTGAAGGTAAGTACATTGAGACAGAGAAGCACATAAAGAAGACCCAGCCAATTAGGCCAGCAAGATATCCTAGCCCTTAGCATAATGCTATTATAATGTCAGTGACCTGGCTTCATTTCCATCGCTGCCTATAAGGAGTTTATACAATTTTGCACTATTTACTTTATATATATATATTTCTTATTGTAAGTTATAGTATATTTTCTGTATTGTACTGCTGCCCCACAACAAAAAATATCATGCTATATGTCAATGATAATAAACCTAATACTGATGCTCCCTGTGACTATGTGGCTTTCCTCTGGGTTTTCTGGTTTCCTCCCACATTCCCAAATGCACACAGGTTAGTAGTCTAATTGATGAACAGTTGTAATTGAGCGGCACAGGCTTGTTGTGCCAGAATGGCCTGTTATCGTGCTGTACCTGCAAGTAAAAAATAACAATAAATCAGTTCTGTCACACCTTAGCAAACCTTAGACCTGACTCCATAGAACAGCTCTGCTTTGTAAAAATCAATGAAAACCTCTTATCTTAGTAATGGACCTAGTGTTGAATGTCATTTATGACAGCAAGTTCCAAAGACTTTCATAGGAAAACCAAGTAGCTTGTCCTAATCTCAACCATGAAAGGCCTCACTCTCACTTTCTCTCGATGCTCTGGTCTCAGGTTTCTCCACCATTGAAGATAGTTTGTGTGTAGCAGAGTGGAGATACATTTCTACCAAAGGATGTATGAAACACTTCTTCCCTCTACTAGCCTGCAAGCCACCCCGGGCAAGGTAAAGCACCTGTTTAGCACCCCCCCCACCCCACAATCAGGTTCACATGAAGCCATGGGAGCAAGTGATGAGGTATATTACAAGTGCATAAGACTGTAAGACCTTAGGAGCAGAATTAGGCCATTCAGACCATTAAGTCTGCTCCATCATTTCATCATGGTTAATCCTGGATCCCACTGAACTTTATACACCTGGCTTCCCACTGTATCCTTTCACACCCTGCCCGATCAGGAAATAATCTCCTCCGCCTTAAATATACCCACGGACTTGGTGTCCACCGCAATCTGTGGTAGAACATTCCACAGATTCACTACTCTTTCGCTCAAAAAAATCCCTTTGTTACCTCTGTTCTAAAATGTTGCCTGTCAATTTTGATGCTGTACCCTCTAGTTTAGGATACATCCACCACAGGAAACATCCTTTCCATATCCACCCTATCTAGTTCTTTCAACATTCAGTAGGCTTCAATGAGATCCCCTGCATACTTATAAGTTCCAGTCAATACAGGCCCAAAACTGCTAAATGCTTCTCATACATTAACCCATTCATTCCTGGAATCATCCTCGTGAACCTCCTCTGGACTATTTCCAAGGACAGCACACCTTTTCTGAGCTATGGGGCTCAAAACTGTTAACAATACTCCAAGTGCAGCCTGACTGCTACCTGTGTTATCTCCTTGCTTTTATAGTCTATTCCCCTTGAAATAAAGGGCCACAGACTCAACCTGTAAATCAACCTTCTGGGAGTCTTGCACAAGGACTCCTAAGTTCCTCTGCATTGCTGATGTTTGAACCTTCTCCCCATTTCAATACTAGTCCACATTATTGTTCCTTTTACCAAAATGCATTATCATACATTTCCCAACACTGTATTCCATTAGTCTCCAATTATCCTGAAACCTCATCCTTAATAAAGGACTCCAAAACTTTCCCAACCACTGAGGTTAGGCTAACTGGCCTATGATTTCCTTTCCTTTGCCTTCCTCCCTTCTTAAAGAGTGGAGTGACATTTATAATCTTCCAGTCCTCCAGGACCATGTCAGAATCAAGTGATTCTTGAACAATCACGTCCAAAGTGTCCATTATCTCTTCACCAACCTCTCTCAGCACTCTGGGATATAATCCATCTGGTGCAAGTGACTTATCCATCCTAAGAACTTACAGTTTTCTAGCACTTTTTCCTTTGTAATAGCAATGGTATTCACTCTTGCTCCCTGACACTCACAGACCTCTAGCACATTGTTAATGTCTTCCACAGTGAAGACTGATGCAAAGTACCCATTAGGTTCATCTGCCATTTCTTTGTCCCCCATTACTAACTCACCAGCAGCATTTTCCAATGGTCCCATATGAGCTCTCATCTCACTCTTTAAATAACTGAAAAAACTTTTGGTATTCTGCTTTATATTATTGGCTAGTTTGCCCTCATATTTCATCTTTTCCTTTCTTATAGCTTTTTTTAATTAGCCACCATTGCCTACCCCTGCCATTTGAGAACTTCTTCTTCTGTGGGAGATATCTATCCTGCACATTATGAACTGTTCCCAGAAACTTCAGCCGTCTCTGCTTTGCCATCATCCCCACCTGTATCCTCCTCCAATCCTCCTGGGCAAGCTCCTCTCTCATTCCTCTGTAATTCCCTTTATTCCATTGCGATACTGATTGCTTCTTCCTCTGCAAATGCAGTATGAATTCAATCATATTATGATCACTGTCTCCTAAGGGTTCCTTTACATTAAGCTCCCTAATAAGATCTGGGTTATTATACAACAGACAATCTATGATTGCTGAAGGATCTTAGTCTGAATCTTCGACTGTACTCTTTTCCATAGATGCTGCCTGGTCTTCTGAGTTCCTCCAGCATTTTGTGTGTGTTATCCAATCTAAGATTGCTTTTTCCTGAGTAGGCTCAAGCACAAGCTGCTCTATAAAGCCACCTCGTAGGCACTCAACAAATTCCCTCTCTTGCGATTCAACACCAATCTGATTTTCCCAATCCCCTTGGATATTGAAGCCCCCATTACAGTTGTGTCATTGCCCTTATTACATGCTTTTTCTAGGTCCCTTTGCAATCTCAACCCCATATCTTGGCTATTTGAAGGTCTATATATGATTCCATAATGGATGTTTTACTCTTTCAGTTTCTTAACTCCATCCACAAAGATTCAACATTCTCTTTCTAAAGAAGTAACTCCATCTCTTACCACTAGAGCCACACCACCGCCTACGCCTTCCTGCCTATACTCTTGATACAAAGTATATCCTTTGATGTTAAGCTCCCAACTATGGCCTTCTTTCAGCCTCGACTCAGTGGATGCATGGCTATGCATCCATTGATGCCAGGCAGACAGTCTCTGAAGAGTGTTGATAATGGCTGGGGTCACCCATCTTGAAATGTCTGCCGAGAAGAAGGCAATAGCAAACGACTGCAAAAGAAAAATATGTTAAGTATAATCATGAATTCGTACTGCGTCAAATGAGGCAGCACATAGTCATGATGATGATGATGATGATGATGTCAATCCTCCCAGTTTCATTGACACAAAATGATGAACAGTTGTTTGTGCTCAGACCTCTGGATGGATCTTCAACCCACAATATTTTGATTCAGAGGCCAGTTTGCTATACTGATAAGGAACATTTTTTACCATAGATTTGATTGAACAGTACAGGCCCTTTGGCCTACGATGTTCTGCCGACCCTTAACCTACACAAGATCTCTCTAACTCTTCCCTCCCACATAGCCCTTCATTCTTTTTTCATTCATGTGCCTGTCTAGGAGTCCCTTAAATGTCTCCATTTTTTTCTGTCTCTATCACCACCCCTAGCAGTGCATTCCATGCACCTACAGTAGCACTCTGTGTAAAAAGTCTACCTATGATATCGTCCCTATACTTTCCTTCCAACCCCTTGAAGTTATGTTCCTTTGTATTAGCCATTTCCACCCTGGGGGAAAATCTCTGGCTTTTCCCTTGATCCATGTCTCTTATCGTGCTTCTAATCTTCCTTCTCTCAAAAGAGAAAAGCCCTAGCCTATACATCCAATCATCATAGGGCATCCTTTCTAATCTACGCATCATCATGGCAAATGCCTGCACTCTGTCTAAAGATTCCACATTCTGCCTGTAATAAAGTGACCAGAACTGAACCCTCTGAGTATCATTGAGGAAGGTCTGGCAAATCTAATAACAACGTCATGCAACTGACAAAGACGTGAGCACACACATCTCCTCTGGTCCTGACACGGTTCCATCTGTCACAGATTGCACCTTCCTTCAGGCCAGATCTTGACATGAAATCTGTGAGCAAATCTTATTACATTTCAAAGAGAGTAATGTCTCTCTTACAACCCGTTATTAACTTTGAGCCAATGCCTCCAATATAAGGGCACAGTAACTTAATTTCAGAAGTAACTTGTACTTCATTGCTAGATTAATTTGATTTTTAAGGAAAAATACTTGAGGAAGAAAAATGAATTACAGTGGCATCAATCATTTCTGAAATCAGTATTTGAATTCATTGAAAGGCAATGCCAGAAAGCACTCAGGGAAGAAAGTTGGCTGTCCAAAGCTTTAAAGTCATCTTCTCAGTGAACACCATCAGCTTCTTGATGGATCAAGAGAGTAAATGTCAAAGCAAGAAAAGAGAGGAGACGGCTTAATGTTTGATTGAAAAGTTAGGTTACAAAATTCAAAGTGCCAAGAGGACCACGACCTTGTCTTTGGGTTTGGAGGCCTGCATGCCTCAAAGACCTGGAGAGCTGTGCTGGCTGGAGTCAGGGCTTTATGCTTTGGCTCTTGGTAGGGTCCCCCATGTCAAACAGGGTTGAGGCTAGACCAGGAGTGGTTCTTTGGTGCTCCAGGTTTGGGGGTTCATCTCAGAGCTAACAATCCTGACTAGTAAAACAAAACTGTTACAGAAACAGCAATGAAGAATGCATCTACATCTGTGTGTGACAGTATGGGCAGACAGAGATGGAGGATATTCAGTGCTGCCCTAAACACCAGCAGTGTAACAGACAATAAGTAAGTTTCAAATATTCAAAAGTTCAAAGTAAATTTGTTATTGAAGTACATGTATGTCACTGCATCCTACCCTGAGATGCATTTCCAGCAGGCATTCACAGCGGGTCAAATAAATGTAATAGAGTTAGTGAAAAACTACACACAACAAGACTGATAAACAACCAATATGCAAAAGAAGACATAATCTGAAAATGTCTGTGTGTGTGTGAGAGAGAGAGAGATGTAAAGATAAAGCTACATCTCATATTATATTAACCATTGATGTTACAGGCTCCATGTTGTATAGGATGGCAACAGCATCAGATGTCCAATGTTATCATTGCAGAACGTAGTTAATACATGATGGAGGAATAACAACCATCACAGAATCGAGAATAATGAGAAATGGGAAGTTAAAGAGGGGAAGCTACTTATTTTCAATTTATCATGGTGCAATTGTCAAGCAATTCAGGATTGTTCAATGTCATTTCCTGTATACGAGTGTAAAGGAGAACAAAATAATTGTAACTTCAGATCTTTTGCAGCACAAAAAAGAACACAATAATAAATAAAAACACAAGAACTAGAGAGCAACCCCAGATCCATTGATGTCAATAGGGGTTAGCCCATCTCCATTCCTCTTGTAATCCACAACCAGTTCCTTTGTTTTTGTGACATTAAGGGAGAGGTTTTCTATCTCAAGGTTATGGCTGTGTGGGAGGGAGCTGTTAAATCATGGAGTAGATTTATATAGCCTACATGTCATGGACCAAAATGGCTGTACTGTGTTTTGCTGTTCTGTGTTCTATCCTATAATCCTGTCCCCGCGTTTACATTCCTGTGACCTCAGAAAAGTCCATTAACAACCTCTCCAATTTTCCCACCAGCTGCTGACACTGGGGATTATTTATTTCCAAATAAACTGGTAACCAGCACGTCTTTGAAAGTGGGATGAAATCGGAGCCAGAGGATCATGGGGAGACCATGTAGTTGCCATCGTCACCTTACTGTGGTAGAGAGGCTAGTGAGTTCCTGAGATCTTGGGAGTGATGCCGACTGGAGATTAAGCTATCTGACTCTTTGCTCCTGGTAAGGTCACCCATGGCAGTAAGGTCAAGAGGGAGGTTCCAAACAAAGAGAAGCCCATCTCAGACCTCAACAGTGGAGCTGGCAGAAGATGATGACATATCACAATGGCAGTGAAGGTGGAGGAAGGCTTCAGCAGTGAAGGATCATCTTGCATTCCATGCCACTGGACCCTGACCTCAATCTGTCAAGGACCATGTGGTGGCTGCCCATGTATCAGCCTCCCCACGTTAAGCAAAGTCACAAAACAGGCGTCCTTCATTAAGGGAATCCACCCTAAAATCCTGGTTATGTGGACTCCTAATTAGTCGAGGAGTCACCAATAGCCAACCCCTTTGGAGAACATCACACTCGAGTGTTTGCACTATTACTACCACTGAGAGTATCCCGCCATGAAAAATTCCCACTGTCTTTCTTATGCACCTGGCAGGGTCTCAAATCATGCATCAGCAAAAAGCCTCTGGCAGTGCAGCACCCCCAACGCACAACACTAGAGCCAACTCAGATTATGTGCTTGAGTCTCTCTCACCTTTGATCCCTCTCGTGTTTTACCTTCACCTTTCTGATAATCATTTATGTCATTTAGTTGCAAGCTATTAAGCAATTTGCAGGTCATACAACACATTAACTCTCTCTCTCTCTCCCTCTCTCTCTCTTTCTCCCAGTGCATTTTAAATCTTATCATGGCCATTTATAATTAATTTTCTCCAATCAACAATTTGGACGAAGCCTTCAGAAATGATGTGTTCTGCATATTGCAAGGATATGTAAATTTGTTGTAGACTGAACAAATATTCACGGGATGTTGAAGCAAAGACGAAACAATGCATTAGATGACATATATTTTTTTAAATATTTAATTCATTTTATGCATATATTACCTGAGGGCAAATACATTACAAATGTTCCAGTGCCTTATCTTGAAGTGAAGTGAAGTGATAAAAAAAGGTTAATGGAATGGTCGTAAGTAGAATACAAATCATGCTGTTAGTATTTAAAGCAGAAATTTTAGACAGAAATGAGCAGGCATTTGTATCGATTGTCCCTGCAGTGAACTAGGGCACCTCTTTCAGCTTGATTCATATGCTCTTCTCAGACTAATCTCTCTTCCTCTCCTTGTTTATGGCTTTGAGTGAATATCCCGGATCCCTTGTTATGACAGTGTTTCTATGCCTCCTGCTTCCCCTCTGTTAGTTGATGGTCAACATCAGATCATAACGTACTTTTGGATTAATCCTCTGGTGGATGAATTGATATTATCAATCAACCAATAGGCAGTTGGAATACAGTGCCCAACTCTTGGCATTGCATTTAAGGATATCAAAAGCTTGGAGAGGATGCAAGTGAGAGATGTTAATATTCATTAATGTGTTACTGGCAAGGCTAGACTTGGCAATTTCAATCATACTTGAATTCAGTAGAATGGGGGGGGATTGCTGTAACGTTCTCCTTCGGGTGTAACGAAACGCCGAATTTAACGTCCGGATAAACCACAGCCAATGCAAACCAGATCGCAGTAAGATTAACCATTTACTGTTCACTCTTCACATTAACATATGGTGAAAACTGTTGATAAAACAATACAAGATTGATACAGTATTTGTTCCTTCCTTAATATCACATTTCAAGTGTAAATACTTGCAAAGGTGACTATAACTACATTACACTAAGGTGCAGTATACAGGGAGAGTTTACCTGCTCCATTGACTACTTTAAATACACTTCCATGCAAACTATCCGCGACTCTTTAACTAACAAAAGCATAAACATTATCTACCGTCGTTACCTCTAACAGGATCAGCATTAACATCTTAGTTCAATATATCGATTATCTATTAACTTACAGCGTTGCTCTCACTGTGATTTCTCATGCCTGCAAAACTGCTTCTGCTCAGGTGAGCCTCGTGGAAAGCCCCCACCCTCGCGCTAATTTCAAACCGGTGTTTTCCCACAAGACGCGGCGAAACCGGATGTGACGTCATCGCATGCCGATATATTTTACATGCAATGAATATACTTTAAACACTTCTAATTCTAACTAGAAAATACTATTGAATGAATTACTAAGCGAAAATATTATAAACTAAATAACTGTCGTAAAGACAGCACACTCCCCGCTTGACCTTCGTAAGGTCACAATGAGCAGAGTACAAAACTTAGTCTCTTAATCAGTCATTGGGTAGAAGTAGAATAACTTCTGTAACTGGCCTTTGGTAAATTTTCACATCGCCTTGGTCGGTAGTCTTCAATTCGATCTTCCTGACATGTCCATCCCCGCTAGGGAATGTAGCAGTGATTCTGGCCGTCGGCCAGATTCCTGTGGGGTCCTGTCCACTTTTGTCTCTGTTGCAACAAAGGTAGATATTTTTGTCTCCAGCGAGGCCAGAACTGATTTGCCAGAGCCTGGACTTGTCTCCATTGCTTTGTGTACAAATCCTTGTCTGAGAAGTCTCCTGGTGGAGGAGGTGCTCCTGCCTTCTGTGTAAGGAGCGTTGATGGCGAAAGTATAAAGGGGTTTTCTGGGTCAGAAGACACAGGTAGGAATGATTGTGCGTTTATAATGGCTGTGACCTCTGCCATTAGGGTGCACAGTACCTCGTGAGCCAATCGGGTGTGTTGCTGCATCTCAGGTTTCCTTTTCTGGGTTTTCCGTAAGGACGTGAACCGTTTGACTGCCTGCTCTTTGTTATCTGGTGAGCGCTGGCGTGGTTCTCTGAAGGGTAATGGGGCAACCCCATTATTTGCTTCATCTCTGAAGACCTTGGTGTCTTTGGGTTTTAAAGAAATGGTATCTTGAGCTGATTGTGCAAGTTTGTTTCCGTCCTCGGTTTGAACGAAAACTGACTGACCTAGCGTCTCGTCGGTTACTTTACGCTTGGTAATGTCTTGTTGTGCTTCTTTAGGGTACACCTCAGTGAGGCAGATCTCGGAACAAGAACGGCTTGACTGAGTTTGACCGCAAACTTCTGTACAGTTCGAGCTGACAATTGTTGTCCTGGAGTGAACCTCTCCCTCCCCGCCGTCCTGTTGTGGGGGTGAAGGAGCGTTGTCGGTTCTTTCATTCTTGACTTCATCACGGAGCCGTGAGGGTAAATTTCCTTCCTCGTATGGATGTGATGCAATCGTGACTCTCTGAGGTTCCTCGTAGCTGGGGAAGTTATCGAATACGTATGGAGAGGGGAGACGAGCCTGCCTGTCTGTTTGATATTGTACATAGTCGCTCGTGCGTTCCAGTCTGGTCCTTTCTAAAGTAGATCTTACTTCGGTCAGATCACGTGACCCTTCAGCTTCTTCTATGTACTTTGCTTCTGCCATGGCAGCTTCTCCTTCTCTTTCTAGCTGCAGCACTTGCAACTCTGTCGATATTTTTGCCATTTCCAACTGGATTTCGGCTTCTCGGGCGGCCGCTTCGGCTTCTCTGGCAGCCTTTTCTTTCTGGATTTCGGCTTCTCGGGCGGCCTGTTTCATTTTCAAAACTGCTTCTTGTTTGGCGTAATGCAGTCGCACCTTGGCGGCTTCTGCCTTGGCTCTTGCCTGGGTGGACTTACTTGATGTCGGTTTACCGCCCTTGTCGCTGGGCGGCGTCGACTTGATGCTGGATTGAGCTGACATTGCAGCACTTGAAACACCTGATAATGCCGCTTTTTCACTGTAACGTTCTCCTTCGGGTGTAACGAAACGCCGAATTTAACATCCGGATAAACCACAGCCAATGCAAACCAGATCGCAGTAAGATTAACCATTTACTGTTCACTCTTCACATTAACATATGGTGAAAACTGTTGATAAAACAATACAAGATTGATACAGTATTTGTTCCTTCCTTAATATCACATTTCAAGTGTAAATACTTGCAAAGGTGACTATAACTACATTACACTAAGGTGCAGTATACAGGGAGAGTTTACCTGCTCCATTGACTACTTTAAATACACTTCCATGCAAACTATCCGCGACTCTTTAACTAACAAAAGCATAAACATTATCTACCGTCGTTACCTCTAACAGGATCAGCATTAACATCTTAGTTCAATATATCGATTATCTATTAACTTACAGCGTTGCTCTCACTGTGATTTCTCATGCCTGCAAAACTGCTTCTGCTCAGGTGAGCCTCGTGGAAAGCCCCCACCCTCGCGCTAATTTCAAACCGGTGTTTTCCCACAAGACGCGGCGAAACCGGATGTGACGTCATCGCATGCCGATATATTTTACATGCAATGAATATACTTTAAACACTTCTAATTCTAACTAGAAAATACTATTGAATGAATTACTAAGCGAAAATATTATAAACTAAATAACTGTCGTAAAGACAGCACAATTGCATTAAAACACATTGAATGTTGAAAGGCCTCAATAGAGTAGATTTGGAGAGGATGTTTCCTATGGTGGGGGAGTCTAACACCAGAGGGCACAGCCTCAGAATAGAGGGATGTCCATTTTGAATGGAGGTAGTATATGGTGACATATATGTATGTACTTCAGGAATTAAGTAGATCCTGAAAAGAGAATTTAGAGAGCTAAATGGAAAGCTGAGGAGCAGGACTTCCTGGGTAGTAATTTGTGGATTGCTGCCTGTGCCACACGTCAGTGAGGGTAGAAAGAGGATGCTTTGGTGATAAATGTGTGGCTGAGAAGTTGGTGCAGGGGGCAGGGCTTTAGGTTCTTGGATCATTTTGATCTTTTCTGTGGAAAGGTTGCCCTGTTCAAAAGTGATGGGTTGCACCTGAACCTGAGGGGGACCAATATTCTCGTGGGCAGGTTTGTTAGTGCTGTTAGGGAGGGTTTAAACTAACTTGGCAGGAGGGTGGGAACCGGATTGAAGGGACTCGGGAAAGGACAGATGGTAAAAAAGTAAAAATAGCGTGCAGTCAGATTGTCGGCGTGGGTTTGGCAGGTGATGGGACTTAGTTGCAGCCAACAGCTGAGTATCAAATCATTAGGGATGCAGAGTCAGAAAGGACAGCAAATACGGTATTCAAGGTGTTATATCTAAATGCACATAGCATACGAGATAAGGTGGATGATCTTGTTGCAATATTTCAGGTTGCCAGGTATGATGTTGTGACCATCACTGAATCGTGGCTGAAAGATGGTTGTAGTTGGGAGCTGAATGTCTAAGGTTACACATTATATTGGAGGGATAGGAAGGTATAATGTGTAACCTTAGACATTCAGCTCCCAACTGATGTGGCTCTACTGGTAAAGAATGGCTTCAAATCAGTAGAAAGATGTGACATAGGATCAGAAGATATTGAATCCTTGTGGGTTGAGTTAAGAAACTGCAAGGGTAAAAGGACATTGATGGTGGTTATATACATGCCTCCCAACAGGTGGACCACAGGTTACAACAGGAAATAGAAGAGGCGAGTCAAAAGGGTAATATTATGGTAGTTATGGGGGATTTTAATATGCAGGTCAGTGGAAAAAATGAGGTTCGTAGTGGATCTCAAGGAAGTGAGTTTGTTGAATGCCTAAGAGATACCTTTTTAGAGCAGTTTGTCGTTGAGCCTACTAGGGGATCAGATATACTGGCTTGTGTGCTAGGTAATGAACCAGAGGCAATAAGGGATCTTAAGGTAAAAGAACCCTTCAGAACCAGTGATCACAATATGATTGTGTTCAACTTGAAATGTGATAGGGAGAAAGTAAAGTCTGACGTAGCAGTATTTCAGTGGAGTAAGGGAAATTACAGTTGTATGTGAGAGGAGTTGGCCAAAGTAAATCAGAAGGAGCTACTGGCAGGAATGTCAGCAGAGCAGAAATGTTGTGTGTTTCTGGGGAAAATGAGGAAGGTCTAGGACATGTGAATGCCAAAAATGAAGAACTACTCAAATGGCAAAATAGTACAACAGAGGCCGACCAGGGAAGTCAAAGCTATTGTAAAAGCAAAAGAAAGGGCATACAACAAAACAAAAATTAGTGGGAAGATAGAGGATTGGGAAGTTTTTAAAAACCTACAGAGAACAACTAAAACATCATTAGAAAGGAAAAGATTAAATATAAAAACAAGCTAGCAAATAATATCAAAGTGGATAGTAAAAGTTTTTTCAAGTACTGTATGTTAAAAATAAAAGAGAAATGAGAGTGGTTATAGGACCGCTAGAAAATGAGGCAGGAGAAATAATAATGGGGGACAAGGAGATGGCAGATGAACTACATAAGTATTTTGTGTCAACCTTCACTGTAGAAGACACTAGCAGTAAGACTGATGTTGTAGCGTGTGAAGGAAGAGAAGTGGGTGTAGTTACTGTTCCAAGAGAGAAGGTGCTCAAAAAGCTGAAAGAACTAAAGGTACATAAGTCACCCAGACTAGATGAACTGCACCCTAGGTTTCTGAAAGAGGTAGCATTAGAGATTGTGGTGTCATTAGAAATGATCTTTCAAAAATCATTGGACTCCGGCATGGTGCCAGAGGACTAGAAAATTGCAAACATTACTCCACTCTTTAAGAAAGGAGGAAGGCAGCAGAAAGGAAATTATAGACCAGTTACCTTGACCTCAGTGGTTGAGAACTTGTTGGAGTCAATTGTTAAGGATGAGGTGATGGAGTACTTGGTGAAACAGGACAAGATAGTACAAAGTCAGCATGGTTTCCTTCAGGGAAAATCCTGCTTGATGAATTCTTTGGAAAACTTTGAGGAGATTACAAATAGGAAAGATAAAGGGGATGCAGTGGATGTTGTATATCCGGACTTTCAGAAGAGTTTTGACAAAGTGTCGCACATGAGGCTGCTTACCAAGTTAAGAGCCTATGGTATTATAAGAAAGTTACTAACATGGTTAGAGCATTGGCTGATTGGTAGAAGGTGGCAACTGGGAGTAAAAGGATGCTTTTCTGGTTGGCTTCCAGTGACTAGTGGTGTTTCGCAGGGGTCAGTGTTGGGACCGCTTCTTTTTATGCTGTATATAAATGATTTAGATGATGGAATAGATGGCTTTGTTGCCAAGATTGGTGGAAGGGCAGATAGTGTTGAGGAAACAACTAGGATGCAGAAGGGCTTATTAGGAGAATGGGCAAGAAAGTGTCAAATGAAATACAATGTTGTAAAATGCATGGTCATGCACTTTGGTAGTAGAAATAACCATGCAAACGATTTTTTTAAAGAGGGTGAAAATCCAGGAATTTGAGATGCAGAGGGACTTGGGAGTCCTTGTGCAGAACACTCTGAAGGTTAACTTGCAGGATGGGTCAGTGGTGAGAAAGGCAAATGCCATGTTAGCATTCATTTCAAGAGGTTGAGAATACAAGAGCAAGGATGTGATACTGAGGCTTTATAAGACACTGGTGAGGACTCATCTTGAGTATTGTGAACAGTTTTGGGCCCCTCATCTTAAAAATGATGTCCTGGCATTGGAGAGAGTTCAGAGGAGGTTCACAAGGACAATTCCAGGAATGAAAGGGTTATCATACGAAGTAGGTTTGATGGCTCTGGGCCTGTACTTGCTGGAATTCAGAAGGATGAGGGGGGATCTCATTGAAACCTTTTGAATGTTGAAAGGCCTAACAGATGTGGAAAGGATGTTTCCCATGGTGGGAGAGTCTAGGACAAGAGGGCACAACCTCAGGATTGAAGGGTTCCCTTTCAAAATAGAGATGCGGAAAAATTTCTTTAGCCAAAGGGTGGCGAATTTGTGGAATTTGTTGCCATGTGCAGCTGTGGAGGCCAGATCATTGGGTGCATTTAAGGCAGAGATTGATAGTTTCTTGATTGGACATGGTGTGGTGAACTACATATACCTGTCTGGACACGCCCCTCTGCTGACTGCTCCTGTGGCTTCTCCCACAGACCCCGGTATAAAGGCGATTGAGGCCTGAGCCCGGCCTCTCAGTCTCCAGGATGTAGCATGGTGGTCAATTGCTGCTTGTTCTTTCTTCCAGCCAATAAAAGCCGATATCTTGCCTCACGTCTCAGAGAGTTATTGATGGTGCATCACATGCCATCAAAGGTTACGGGGAGAAGGCCAGGAACTGGGATTGAGGAGGAGATAGAAGAAAGGATCAGCCATGATTGAATGGCAGAGCAGACTCAATGGGCCAGAGCAGACTCAATAATTCTGCTTCTATGTCTTATGGTCTACGATATAATAAATCTAATTTAAACTCCCTTCCAACTTGAAATTACGGCTATCCACAGGCAGCACTGTTGTTCAGCAGGTAGTGTAATACTTTGCAGCTCCAGCTGTAAGATTGGGATTCAGTTCCCACCACTGTCTGTAAGGAGTTTGTACGTTCTCTCCGTGACCTCCTGGATTTCCTTTGCATGCTGCTGTTTCCTCCACAGTCCAAAGATGTACTGGTTGGTAGGTTAATTGGTCACATGGCCACAATAGAGCAATGTAGGCTCATTGTGCCAGAAGGGCCTGTTACCATCCTGTATCTCTAAATAAATAAATAAGATTATGTGCTACAAGTGACTGTAGATGCTGGAATCTGGAACAACAGAAAGTCAGCTGGAGGAACTCGATGGGTTGAGCGGCATCTGTGGGAGGAAGGAAAGGAACTGTTGACGTTTCAAGTCAAAACCCTAAATCATAAGGAATACTCTATTTAATGAATTGTTGACATCAACAATTCTTTACCCGCTCCCCCACCCCAAATTGACGCTGCTTGACACATTTTAGCAAAATTTCTTTTTAATTCTATTTAGAAACAGAATGCAGTAACAAGCTCTTCCAACAATGAGCCCATTCCCATGTTCAAAGCTCAAAGTATATTTGTTTTCAAAGTATGTATACTCTATTCTGTTATGTTTTGTAACTTCAAAGCACTAAATTAATTCAGGTGAAATATGGGTGTAGTTCAAGTTTACTTTAAGCATATCACATCGTAGTGTGATGACGTCTATAATTAACATGTAACCCATAGTTAATTATTTAAACGAACTAAAACACTTATTCAAGCACAGACTTTAACGGCAGAGTTTTGCAGCAATTTATGAAAAAGAGCTTTGACCGATGATCAATTGGTGTTCAGGATTGATTAGTAACAACAAATTAAAGACAGGCAGTGGCAAGCACAGGGCCATCTTCTGAGTAACAGAGATAGAGTGGGCATCTTGAGGCTTTAGCTCTTCGAGGTTTCAATAAGGAGAAGCTTCAGTCAGAGAAAGCAAAAGAAAAGCTCGAGGTTAAGTTTTTTTCCTTCCCTTCTTTCTATCTGTTCCTCTAGTACAGTAGAGATAACAGACGGGATAGCTGAATGCTCCTCTTGCTGGATGTGGGAAGGCAGGGAGACCTCCAGCGTCCCTGACTATTACAACTGCAAGAAGTGCATCTAGCTGCAGCTTCTAACAACTTCTAACAAACCATGTTAAGGAGTTGGAGCTGGAACTGGATTAACTCCAGATCATTTGGGGGGTTGAAGGGATGTATAGAGAGGTAGTTACACCAAAGGTGGAGGACACAGGAAGCCAGGTGACAGTCAGGAAGGAGAAAAGGGTTAAGGAACCAGTGTAGAGTACCCCTGTGGCCATCCCTCTCACAACAGGTATATCACTTTGGATACCATTTAGGGGGGTGGGGGTTGACCTGAATGGAAAGTCACAGTGGTGAGACCTCTAGCACTGAATCCGTGTCTGTGACTCAAAAGGGAAAGGGGGAGAAGGGGCACATTGTAATGATAGGGGATACGTTAGTTAGTTAGGAGAATGGATAGGAGGTTCTGTGGGCAAGAACGAGATTCTTGGATGCTATGTTGTCTCCTGGGTGCTAGGGATTGGGATATCTCGGATCGGATCCTCAGCATTCTTAAGTGGGAGGGTGGAGAGCCAGAAGTCATGGTCCATGTAGGTACCAATGACATGGGTAAGATGAATGATGAGGTTCTTGATAAACAGTTCAGGGAATTAGGTGCTAAGTTAAAGGACAGGACCTCCAGGGTTGTGATCTCAGGATTGCTACCCATGCCATGTGCCAGAGAAGCCATAACTAGGAAGATTACACAGTTTAAATCATGGCTAAGGAGTCGGTGTAGAGGAGAGGGCATAAGATTTTTGGATCATTTGGCTTGCTTCCGGGTAAGTTGGGACCTGTACAAAATGGACAGTTTGCACCTAAACTAGAGAGGCACTAATATCCTAGTGGGAAGTCTTGTTAATGCTCAGTTATGGGGTTTAAACTAGAGTTGCAGGGGGATGGGAACCAGAGTGCCAGAGCAGTCAGAGGAGAGGTTGTGGGGACAAATGGTGGTAAGACCTCAGACAAAATTAGGAATCGAAAGGTTAAGCATGGTGTGACTACTGTCCTGAGATGCCTATATTTCAATGCAACAAGTGTCGTAGGAAAGGCGGATAATATTGCTGAAGGTGAGGTAGCTGGTTTACAGGCAGCAGAAATGTGTAATGAGGAGAGGCCATTACTAGGGCAAAATTGCAGTCAACAGGATGAGTTGGAATGCAAAAGTTGGACAAAATTGAAAAGGGTGAATATAGGACTGAAGGTGTTATATTTGAATGTGTGCAGCATATGGAATAAGTTGATGAACTTGCAACACATTTGCAGATTGGCAGGTATGATGTTGTAGGCATCATTGAATCATGGCTGAAAGAAGATTATAGCTGGGAGCTTAATGTCCAAGGATACACATTGTATCGAAAGGACAGGCAGGAAGTCAGTGGGGGCGGCATTGCAGTTTTAGTAAAAAATGAAATCAAAAAAGAGGTGATATAGGGTTGAAAGGTGTTGAATCATTGTGGATAAAGCAAAGAAACTGAAGGGTAAAAAGACCCTGATGGGAGTTGTATACAGACTCCTAAATAGTAGTAAGGATGTGTACTACAAATTACAATGCAAGACAGAAAATGCATGGCAAAAGGTTAATGTTATAATTAAGTCTTGGGGAAATTCAATATGCAGTTGGATTGGGAAAATCAGTTTGGTGCTGGTTCATAGGAGGGGGATTTCTAGAGTGCCGATGAGGTGGCTTTTTAGAGCAGCTTGTGGTTGAGCCCACCAAAGGTTCAGCTATTCTGGACTGGGTGTTGTGTAATGAACCAAAATTCATTAGGGAGCTTAAGGTAAAAGAACCCTTTGGGGAAAGTGATCATAATATGGTTGAATTTACCCCGAAATTTGAGAAGGAGAAGCAAAAATCAGATGTATCAGTATTACAGTGGAGTAAAGAGAATTACAGAACCATGAGAGAGGAGTTGATCAGAATTGATTGGAAAACAACACAGGAGCAATTTGGAAGACACAGGATATATATATATCCCAAAGAGGAAGAAGTATTCTAAAGAAACTATGACACAACTGTGGATAACAAGGGAAGTCAAAGCCAACATAAAAGCCAAAGAGAGAGCATGTAATAGAGCCAAGTGTGAAGTTACCATTACTAGGGAAACTGAAAGGTCTGAAGGTTGTTAAGTCACTTGGACCAGATAACGTGCACCCTAGGGTTCTGAAAGAGCTGGCTGAGGAGATTGTGGAGGCATTAGTAATGATCTTTCAAGAATCACTAGATTCTGGAATGGTTCCAGAAGACTGGAAAGGTGCATATGTCACTCCACTCATCAAGAACGGAGAGAGGCAGAAGAAAGGGGCCTATAGGCCAGTTAGTCTGACTTCAGCGGTTGGGAAGATGTTGGAGTTGATTGTCAAGGATGTGGTTTTGCGGTACTTGGAGGCACATAATAGAATAGGCTATAGTCAGCATGGTTTCCTCAAGGGAAAATCTTACCTGACAAATCTGTTGGAAATCTTTGAAGAAACAGCAAGCAGGATAGACAAAGGAGAATCGGTTGATGTTGATTACTTGGATTGTTAGAATGCCTTTGACAAGGTGCCATACATGAGGCTGCTTAACAAGCTATAAGCCTGTAGTCTTACAGGAAAGATTCTAGCATGGATAAAGCAGTAGTTGATTGGCAGGGGGACAAAGATTGTGAATAAAGGTTGGCTGCTGGAGACTAGTAGTGATCCACAAGGGTATAGGTTGGGATCAATTTTTTTATGTTATCTGTCAATGATTTGGATGATGGAATTGATGGCTTTGTTGCAAGGTTTGCAGAAGATATGAAAGTAGGTGGAGGGGCAAGTTGTTTTGAGGAAGCAGCTGAGGCTACAGAAGGACTGAGACAGATTAGGAGAACGGGCAAAGAAATGGCAGGTGGAAAACAGAGTAAAGAAGTGTATGAAAATGTACTTCGGTAGAAGAAATGAAATCGTTGTCTATTTTTTAAATGGCATACCTTTAGAACAAAAATCAGGAGGAATTTCTTTAGCCAGTGAGTAGTGAAGCTGAGGAATTCTCAGCTGTGAATACCAAGTCTTTTTGTCTTAAGGCAGATCTTGATTGGTCAAGGCATGAAGAGATACGGGGAGAAGGCAGGAGATAGGGACTGAGAGGACAATTGAGTGAGCCATGATGAAATGACGGAGCAGACTCAATGGGCCAAATGGCTTAATTCTGCTCCTATATCTTACAGTCTTATAGTCTTAAATTATCATGCTGCCCCATCCGGACATGCTATTGTCTCCAGTCTCAAAAGCAAACTCAACAATTCCAGGTAACTCACTTTTCCTGTTTGTGTCAGAACTGAGCATCTCTGGTGCATTTTATCCATCTGTTTCTCCCCCTGAACTAATATCTTCCAAAATGGGTGGCATGTTAGTATAACAGTTAGCGTGATGGACGTCCAGTTAAGATGGCGCTACCGAATGTGTGTGACAGCTTCTGGTGGTCTAAAATGTATGAAATCTGACTAAAAAATCACTAAAAATACCTTTTCTGGGGTAAATTGGGTTAAATTATTTCCACAAGCAGTGAAAGAGCAAGCGATGGTGATGCGAGCTTGAGGAACGAGCTGAGATAGTGTGTTGCAGAATTGCTGCAGGTGGAGTTCTGAAGCCTGTACAGTTGGCCTTTGGGCAAGCTTAGATTGCTCTGGGTGCTAAAAGGAGTATTTGGGGCCTTTTGCAGAGATGTTCCAATGCTTGTTCAACTGGCCTGGGTGTGGGGTTAGTTTGCTCTGGGTCCCGAAAGGAGAAGTCAGGGCAGAGGAGATTCGATGATTGTACAACTGGCCCAGGTGCGAAGAAGGATCGCTTTGGACGCCAAGCTAATTTGAAGAGCTTGAGATTGGCTTTGGGCTGGGCAATAGAATCTGGGCTCAGAGGAAGTCACTGGGTGGCGTGGTCAAGTCCTGAGTCCTTCACAATAGCTGGGTCCTTTTGCGAGGTACGGTACGCTGCTTAGGTAATTTAAATGCTGGCTCAGTTTGGAGGAGATAGCCAATTTCACTCACTCTTTGCAATGGTCATCTCCATGGTGTTGAAGCTATGAAGACTACCCCAGCTGCTGTGCTTCATGCCCACTAATACGATGAGCTGAAAAGTGAGGCTTTGGGCCTACTCTAGCTGCTCCAGGGGTCAGATATGAGAACTCAACTTTGTTTTAGAATGTTGTTGTTGTTTGCTTCAATTGCTTGCGTGGTTTGAAATTTTTTTCTTTCTCTTGTGCAGCTTTTATTTTATTTTCAATCTTTCTTTCTGTAACCAGATTCTTTAGGGATTCTGGCTTTGTGCCTACTGTGAGCAAGCCAATCTCAGGGTAGTATAATTTATACATTCTGTGATAATAAATGTATTTTGAATCTTGAATTTTACAGTGCTAGTGACCAACGTTCATTTCCTGTTGCTGTCGGTAAGAAGATTGTTTATTCTCCGCATGACCATTTTGGTTTCCTACAGGTGCTCTGGTCTCGCGCCACATTCCAAGGTCATATGGATTTGTAGGTTAATTGGTTCAATTATTATTAAATTAATTGCCTGCTGTACTGCTGATGTTTAGGGCAGCAATGAAGGTCCTCCATCTTTCTCTGTCCTTGGCCACATAGAAGCAAGTTTCCGTAGCAAGTTTTTTGACCATTCAGAGTTGTTAGCCCTGAGCTGAATTCCTGAACCTGGAAGGACAGTGGACCACTCTTTGGGTTCTATCCTTTGACTTGTTTAGCCTGTGTGACCCGACAAAGAGCCAAAAGTGCAAGGCCCTAACTCCAGCCAAAATAGCTCTCTGGATCTTGAGGCTTGCAAGCCTTCAAACCACAACACGGTTGTTGTCCTCTTGGAGGTGGATAATTGGTCATATGGGAGTAATTGGGGGGTGCAGGGTCCTTTGGCTGCTAGGGCCATTTTCAGAGCAGTACCTCCAAATCTATATCTAAAATCAAACTGATGACTATTTTCAATAGTGTATACATTATTTTTTTGCCTTCAGTAACCCAATAACAGCTAGCTCCATCAATAGCTTAACACCATGGAAATCCTACCAGAGATTTCACCTTTATACTACCTGTGCAAAGAACTGCAGAGTTGTGAACATAGATCAGCTCATCAAGAAAACCAGGCTCCCCTCCCTAGACTCTGTCTAGACTTCTCTCTGCCCAGGTAAAGTAGTCAACATAATTAAATACCCCACGCACCCGAGACATTTTCTCTTCTCCTCCTCCCTTCAGGCAGAAGATATAAAAGCCTGAAAGCACATACCACCAAGCTTAGGGGCAGCTCCTCTGCTACCATTATAAGATGGTTAAATGTCCTTTAGTGTGATAAGATGGACTCTTGACCTCACTATCTACCTCATTGTGGCCCTTGCCTTTTGTCTCCTGCACTGCATATTGTTTGTAACTGCAATGCTTTATTCTGCATTCTGAATTTGCTATAGCCTTCTACTGCCGCATTGTACTGATGTGGTGAAATGATCTCTGTGCATGGTACCCTAAGCAAAGCTTTCCACTGTACCTCAGCATATGTGGCAAATCATAAATCATTCTATTGTGACACCACCACACTCTCTGCAAGATAGACAAGTTTGCTTTCCTTCCTTCCCAGATTGTACCTGACCCGCTAAACTTTTCTTGATTTTCTATCAATCTTTCACTGAGGTTTCAGCAAACTTCCAGTTCTACCCCAATGTTTTTCATCATAATCTTTCTGATTATGATTCATAACTCTGCTGTCAAGAACTAGTTATCTGCCGAAATCTCCCAAGCTCCCTCTTTTTTTTAAAGTTGTGTTTCCTCCACTAGCCTGCTGGTCACCCTTGGGCAAAGTGCAGCATATGCTTAGCACCATTGCGCCCCCCTCCACCGATCAGGGCCACATGAAGCCATGGGAGCAGGTGCTGGACGATTGTATGAGCAGCCGGTGCATATCACAGTCCTGCTTATGCAACCACTGACGCCAGGCAGACCATCTCTGATAATGGCTTGGATCTTGTAAAAACACAGCGCAGAAGAAGGCAATGGTAAACTACTTCTGTGGAAAAATTTGCCAAGCACAATCACGGTCACAGAAAGACCATGATCATCCACGTCATATGACATGGCACATAATGAACTGACCTAAAAAAAGTGCTCGTTTTTTGTTGCGGCTTGTGCAATTTTAATTGCGCACGGGGGGGGGGGGGGTGGTGGAGGTTGGGGCTCAATGTTTGATGTTTTTCTTTGAACAGGTTAGCTCCATGGTTCTTCTATGTTTGGTAACTGGCTGTGGAGAAGACAAATTTCAAGGTTGCATACTGCATACATACTTGGATAATAAATGTACATTGAATCTTTAAATCAAGTTCTTTAACCAGTCTTCTCCCATTTCCCCTAAAATCTCTTTATTTAGCTTAGTGTGAAATTTTGGCCAGTTGTGAACTAACTTTGAATGTTTGACTCCTTGAGAGGGGTGGTTGCTCTTGCTTGAGGATCAGACACTGATAGGCATGCTTTGTAATCTTCACACTGTAAATGCTGCTTTAGCAACAAGGCTTCCGTGACTGGTAATATGGAAAAAGTAGATAAATAGAGGAGGCTTATAACATTTAGCTTAAAGAGTTACTGGATAATATCCTTCCATGATGATACAGTATTTCAATCAAAAATGAGATAGGAGGAAGAAATTTGTTCCTTGTGGCAATTGTGCTTAAGCCAGCCCATCTCAAAAGCGCTCCTTTGAATTATAGCCTGTCTGTTTACAGAACATCAACTCAAAGCCAAGCCATTCTCATTACTTTATGAAGTGACTATTGTACAGATATTGCAGATATAGCCAGGCACTGAGGTTCCAGTATGTTCACTCATCAAAGATCAGCAATGGCAGGCAACACACACAAAATAGTGGAACTTTTCCGCTTGTACTCTTACCCTTGCCTCTCACCATCTTCTTATTATGGCTTCTCTCCCCTTCTTTTCCAATCCTGATGAAGGGTCTTATTGTTTGTTCCTCTTCATAAATGCTGTCTGACCAGATGAGTTCCTTTAGCATTTTGTGTGTGTTGCTCTGGGTTTCCAAAGAACCTCTAGTGTCAACAATGGAAGATGTTGCAAATCTAATGTAACATCAGAAAATACTGGAAACACTCAGAATCTGGCAGACAGAAAAACAGAGTAAAAATTCAGGTCAAGGATCCTTGTTGGAATTAGAAGCAAATGTGCTTTAAAGAGAGGAGAGGGATGGAGAGGACAGCGATTGTGATTGGGTGATCGTGCTTTCCTCCCACTCCCCAAAGATGTGCTGTTTGTTATGTTCATTAACTGCTGTAATTTACCCACGCTGTGTAGGTGGTTGACAGGAGAACTGACGTAGGTTTTAATGGGTTTGTGAGAGCAAATGGTAAACATAGAAATAAGTGGAGGAAAGGGATTTATGTATTTATTAATTTGTTGATACGAAGCGCAGAGTAGGCTCTTTTGGCTGTACCGCCCATCAACCCCTGATTTAACCCTAACCTAATCACGGGACAATTTACAATGTCCAACTAACCTCCCAGCTGGTACATCTTTGGGCTGTGAGAGGAAACCGGAGCACGTGAAGGAGACCCATGTGGTCACGGGAAGAGCATACAAACTCCTTACTGACAACAGTGGGAATTGAACCTGGGTCGCTGTTACTATAAAGCATTGTGCTAATCACTACGCTACCTTACTGGGTCATGTAGGGGGAGTGGAATTGATGGTTGCTTCTCTGGTATGGTTTAAACAGGCTAAATATCCTCCTATATAGAACATAGAACAGTATAACACAGAATGGATCTTCAGCTTATGATGTTGAAATGACCTATATAAACCCACTCCACAATCAATTGAACCCTTCCCTCCTATGGGACCCATAAACCCCCTACAGTATATGGGCCTCTCTAAGAGTGTCTTAAATGTCCACAATATATTTGCCTCAACCACCACCCTTGGCAGTTTTCTCCACACACCAACCACACTTTGTGTAAAAATAAAACTAACTCTCACATTTCCCCTAATCATTCCTGCACTCATGTTAAAGGGATGTCCTCTGGTATTGGTTATTGCCACCCTGAGGAGAAAGGTGCTGGCTGTCCACTCTATCTATGCCTCTTACCATCTTATGCATCTCCATCAAGTTACTTCACATCCTCTAGATGAGAGAGTTTGAAGAAATCCTTTTGTGGTCGCCACTCCTAGACATACACTAAGTGACCAATTTATTAAGTGCATCTGCACACCTGTTCGTTAATGCAAGTACCTAAACAGCCAGCCAAGTGGCAGCACCTCAATGCATAAAAGCATGGTCCAGAGGTTCAGTTGTTATTCAGTCCAGACATCAGAATGGGGAATAATATATGATTCAATAACTGGTGCCAGTTGGGGTGATTTAAGTATTTTAGAAACTGCTGATCCCCTGGGATCTTCACACACAACAATCTCTAGAGGTTACGGGGTTATAGTGCAAAAAACAAAAAAAAAAGCATCCAGTGAGACACAGTTCTGTGGGTGAAAACGCCTTGTTAATGAGAGAAATCAGAGGAGAGTGGCTGGGCTGGTTCAAGCTGACAGGAAGGCAACAGCAACTCAAGTAATCACGTGTTACAGCAGTGATGTGAAGAGCATCTCTGAATGTGTAACATGTTGAACTTTGAAGTGGATGGGCTACAGCAGTCAAAGATCATGAAGAGGCACTTAGTGAACACTTTATTAGGTACAGGAGGTACCTAATAAAGTTACCACTGAGTGTAGCAAACACAACTAACACACAGAGGGTTCCCACAAATAGCATTCTGTCATCAACCTGTGAGTCAGGTTCAGAAAGATCATCTTCACCAAAGACTACTACATTTCTACAAATGTGTGGTGGAGAACGTTCTGACAGGTTGCATTGCGTCTTGTAATGGAGACTTCAATGTGGAGGATTGAAAAGGGCTGCAGAGGGTTGTAGACTCAGCCAACTCCATCACAGGAACAGCTCTCCCCAGTATTGAGGACATCTTCAAGAGATACTGCTTTAAGAAGGTGACATCCATCACTCAGGATTCTCACCATACAGGACATGCCCCTATCACTGCTATCACTGTGGAGCTGAAGACACACACTCAATGTTTTGAGAACATGCCTTCAGATTTCTGAATGATCAATTAACCCATGAACATGACTATCAAGTTAGTTATCATTCATATATTATCATACATGAATCAGAATCAGGTTTAATATCAGAATCAGATTCAGGTTTAATTGCAGCAAAATGTTGGGCCCAGGATAGATCCTCAGAGATGTTGACACCCAGAAACCTGAAACTGCTCACTCTTTCCACTGCTGATCCCTCAATGAGAACTGCTGTGTGTTCCCTCAATTTACCCCTTCCTGAAGTCCACAATCAATTCCTTGGTCTTACTGACATTGAGTGCAAGGATTTTGCTGTGACACCACTCAACCAGCTAATCTATTTCGCTCCTGTATGCCTCCTCATCACCATCTGAAATTCTGCCAACAATAGTTGTGTCATTGGCAAATTTATGGATGCTGTTTGGGCTGGTACTAGCCACACAGTCATAGGTGTAGAGAGAGTAGAGCAGTGAGCTAAGCACATATCCTTAAGATGTATCAATGTTAATTGTCAGTGAGGAGGAGATGGTATTTCTGATCTGCACAGACAGTGGTCTCCAGGTGAGGAAGTCAAGGATACAGTTGCAGAGTGAGGTACAGAGGCCAGGTTTTGGAAATTGTTGCTTGGAACTGTGGGTATGATTGTGTTGACTGCTGATCAACAGTCTGTATTGCTATTGTCTAGGTCATCCAAGGCCGAGTGGAGAGCCAGTGAGATTGCACCCACTGAAGACATAATGTGGTAAAAGGCAAATTGCAATGGGACCAGGTTCTTGCTTGGGCAGGAGTCGATTTTGGCTGTGACCAATCTCTCCAAATGTGAGTGCCACTGGTGATAGTCATTGAGGCAACTCACCTTTCTTTTCATGGGCACTGGTATGATTGTTGCCCTTTTGAAGTAGGTGGGAACCTCTGACAGCAACAGTGAGAGTTTCAGTATGTCTTTGTACACTCCTGCCAGTTGGTTTTCAGAGCCCTACCAGGCACACCATCAGGGCCTGACTTTTGCGAGAGTTCACTCCCTTGAAAGACGTTCTGATGAAACAACACTCCTCCAGGACAAAAGCGCAAATCACAAATACCAGCAGCACATAGCACAGATAGCACATGTGGTTCTGATTTCAGATTAAAAAAATGTATAGTCACAAAGAGAAAAAAATAATATAGCCCAAATCCCTGAGGTATACAAGATGATAAGATCATAAGACAGGAGCAGAATTAGGCCATTTGGACCATCGAGTTTGTTCTGTCATTCAATCATGACTGATCTTTTTTACCCCTCCTCAGCCCCATTCCTGGTCCTGCTTGTTCTTCCACTGAGCAAACACTGGAGGGCAGTACCGAGCAAGCACCAGAGGCTAGCACCGAGCAAACACTGGAGAGCAGCACCGCCGAGAGTTGTCAGTCCCCAGTCTACTATGAAATCCAGTGGCAGCCAGCTCTGGCATACCCTTCACCAGTGACCACCAGCAGGTGACTCTGAAGTATGTGGGCCTTATCTGCACAACAACCTTTGAAATTTTTGAACAGAGGCAACACAGCTCCCCTGTCATCAGTCTTTCCATAGAACCAGTGAACCGGGCTTGCAGTATTCCATATTACTAATGTCCAACAGGGTATTACGATCACAATAAAAACATCCAAGAGAATTGTTTTCCTTTTAAATTTGCACTATTTATTTAGTTCCGTAATTTAGAGTAAATTTTATGTCAATGATAACACGTAACAAATTATGCATCATATAAGTCAATGTAGTCTCTGTCCCTACACGCCCGTGATGCTGCTGTAAGCAATTTTTCCATTGTACCTGTACCTCACTGTACACACATGACAATAAACTCAGCATGACTTCACATGGCTACCACCTTGTTCAGTGAGCTAGATTGAAAAATATCGAAATGTATCAGTATTTCCCCGGAAAGATTGTTTGAGTCCCTGAACAGTGGAAGATGAGGCAAAAGTGCAGGAATCCCACATTTTCATATTTATTAGGGCTCGTTAAGAAGGCATATGAAAGGGCCTTTATTAGACGAGGATTGAGTTCAAGAACCATAACATAATGCTGCAGCTCTATAAAACACCTGGTTAGACCACATTTGGAATATTTTGCTCAGTTCTGGTCGATTCATTATAGGAAGGATGTAAATGCCTTAGAGAGATTTACCAGGATGCTACCTGGATTAGAGAGTATGTTTTATGAGGGAATATTGAGCGACCTAGGGCTTTTATCTTTGGAGCGAAGGAGATGAGAGGTGCCTTGATACAGGTGTACAAGATGATGAGATTATAAGACATAGGAGCAGAATTAGGCCATTTGGACCATTGGGTCTGCTCTGCCATTCATCAAGGCTGATCCTTTTTACCCCTCCTCAGCTCCATTCCTTGGCCTTCTCCCTGTAACCTTTGATTCCATGTCCAATCAGAACTTAACAAGCTCAGCCTTTAATACACCCAATTACCTGGCCTCCACAGCTGCCCATGGTAATAAATTCCACAATTTCACCACCCTCTGGCTAAAGAAATTTCTCTGCATCTTTGTTTTAAATTGACGTCCCTCTATCCTGAGATTATGCCCTGTTGTACTAGACTCCCCCACCATAGGAAGCATCCTTTCCACATCTCCTCTGTTTACGCTTTTCAATATTCAAAAGGTTTCAATGAGATTGCCCCTCATTCTTCTAAATTCCAGTGAATACAGATCCAGTTCCTCACATGATAACCCTTTCATTCCCGGAATCATCCTTGTGAACCTCCTTTGAACCCTCTCCAATGCAATCACATCTTTTCTAAGATGAGGAGCCCAAAACTATTCACAATACTCAAGGCGAGGCCTCAGTAATGCCTTATAAAGCACATCCCTGCTTTTGTATTGTAGACTTCTTGAAATGAATGCTAACATTACATTTGCCTTCCTCCCCACCGACTCTACCTGCAAGATAACCTTTAGGTTGTTCTGGACAAGGACTCTCAAGTCCCTTTTTGGATTTTCTCCCCCTTTAGAAAATATTCTGCACATTTATTTCTAATAACAAAGTGCATGACTATGCATTTTTCAACATTGTATTTGATTTGCCACTCCTTGGCCTACTCTCCTAATCTGTCAAAGTCCTTCTGCAGCTTACCTGTTTCCACAACACTGCCTGCCCCTCCACGAATCTTCGTATCATCTGCAAACTTGGCAACAAAAACAAGATAAGAGGCATTGATCAAGTGGACAGGCAGAAACTTTCTCCCAGCGTGGAAATGGCTAATACCAAGGGGCATAATTTGGAGGTAATTGGGAGAAAGTACAGGGAGATGTCCTCTGTGACACCAGAAATGCACGTGGCTAGAAAATGATGTTCATTGGCTCCAACTCAGTGTTTAACACAATGGCTCCTCAGAGGCTGGTGTGTAAGCCATCTTCATTGGGACTCAACACCCTTCTCTGTAACTAGATCTTGGACTTACTGATGGAAAGACCTCAGTCAGTCTGAGTTGGCAGCAACATTTTGAGCTCCATTGTGCTGAGCACATGTGCCCCTCAGAGCTGTGTGCTCAGCTTGCTATTGTTCATGCAGCTGACTCACGACTGCACCACCAGAACCAGCTCAAACTGCATCGAGTTCGCTGATGATACAACAGTAGTTGGCCTCATTAGCAACAATGATAAGTTGGCATACAGAGAGGAGATAGGCTTGTCAAATGCTGTGAGAACAACAACCTGACTCTCACATGGACAAGACAAGAGAGATGATTGTGGAATTCTGGAAGGTGCAGGTCGACCACTCTCCATTGCAGATCAAAGCTCCTTGGTGTGCATTTAACGAATGATTCAACCTGGACCCACAACACTTCCTTGTTAGTCAAGAAGCAACAGCAGCATATTCACTTTCTGAGGATATTGAGGCATGCAAGGCACCCCACCCCATTCAAACAACTTTCTACAGTAGCACCATCGAGAGTGTCCTGTCTGGCTGATCATTGCGTGCTGTAGATGCTGGAGGGCATTGGACCGCAGGGCCCTACAGAGGGTAGTAAAAACCACTGTTGTAGATAAAGGGCCTGAAACACTGTTCAAAGTAAATTTACTATCAAAGTACATTCTATATATGTCACCATATACAACTCTGAGAATCGTTTTCTTGCAGGCATTCACAGTAAGTACAAGGAAACACAATAGAATCAATGAAACACTATACCTAACACAAATTTGCAAAGGACAAAAAACTACATAAATACAAAAAAAGAAAAAAATGATAATAAATAAGCAATAAATATTAAGAACTTGAGATCAAGAGTCCTTGAAAGTGAGATCATAGGTTGTGGGAAGAGTTCAGTGATGGGGTGAATGAAGTTGAATGAACCCTCTGGTTCATGAGACTATTGAGAGGTAATAGCTGTTTCTGAACTTGCTGATGTGGGGCTTGAGGCTCCTGTACCTCCATCCTGATTGCGACAGCTAGAAGAGAGCATGGCCTGGATGGTGAGAGTCATTGATGATGGGTGCTACTTTCCTGTCAAAGTGCCCCACATAGATGTGCTTAATGGTGCGGAGGGCTTTACCCGTGATGCACTGGGCTGTATCCATTACTTGTTGTAGGCTTTTTCATTCAAAGGCAATGGTGCAAACAGTCAATATAGCCTCCACCGCACATCTATAGAAGTTGTCAAAGTTTTAGATAACATGCCGAATTTTCCCAAACTTCTAAGAAAGGAAGTGGTTTCTTTGTAATAGTAGTTATGCATCGGACCCAGGACAGGTCCTCTGAAATGAAAACACTGAAAAATCTAAACTTGATGACCTTCTCTGCCTCTGATCCTCCATGAGGACTGGGTCATGAAACTTCAGTTTCCTCCTCCTGCAGTCAACAATCAGCTTCCTGGTCTTGCTGACATTGATTAAGAGTTTGTTTTTGTGGCAGCACTCAGCCAGATTTTCAATCTCCCTCCCATATACTTATTCATCACCACCTTTGATTTGGCTGACAACAGCGGTGTTGTCAGAAAAGCTAAATATGGCATTGGAGCTGTGCTTATCCTCACAGTCACAAGAGAGTGTAGCAGGGGACTAAGCACACAGCCTTGTGGTTCACCTGTGCTAATGGACTGTGCAATTGACCAGGATCTGCAAGTGAGGAAATCAAGGATCCAGTAGCATAAGGAGCTACTGAGGCCTGCCTCTTTTAAATTTATTGATTAGGTTTGAGGGGATGATAGTATTGAATGACGAGCTGTAGTTAATGAAGAGCATCCTGATGTATGCATCTGCACTGTCTGGATGTTCCAGGGTTGAGTGAAGAGCCAATGAAATGGTATCTGCTGTTGACCCATGGTGACAGTAGGCAAATTGGAGTGGATCCATGTCACTTCTCAGGTAAGAGTTGATGTTTCACCACCAGCTTCTCAAAGAATTTCATCACAGTCGATGCTGAGGATCCCTGCCACCCATCCCACAATCTCATTTACACACTACTGTCAGGAAGGAGGTACTGGAGCATCAGGACTAGGACTGCCTGACTGGGTAACAGCTTTTTCCCTCAAGCCCTGCCACCATTGAGGTTTCGACACTAGGTCAGCAGGCTGTTTACTGTTTACCTGTGCTGTGCACTACATACATTATGAATTATATTTTATTAACTTATTTATGGTAATACTTTGTTTTATGTGCTGTGTGTGATATATGTTTTGTGGATGCACCATGGTCCAGAGAAACATTGTTTTATTTGGTTGTATATACAGTATATACAGTCAGATAACAATTAAGCTTGAACTTGAACTTTACACAGAAAGTGGTGGATGCATGGTATGCCCTGCCAAGGATGGTGGTAGAGGCAGATACATTAGGGAAATTTAAGAGACTCTTAGATAGGCACGTGGATGATAGAAATATGGAGGGCTATGTAGGAGGGAAGGGTTACATTGAACTTAGATTAATTTGGCACAAAACTGTGCACTGTAGGGCAAGTACTGCGCTGTACTGTTCTATATTCTATGTTCAACTCTGGCCTTGGCCACACATCTACTACTGATCTATCAGTGCACATCAGCACAAGACATCAAGATATGTCACAATATCTAGATAAGCCTACAAGAGGAAGGACTGTACTAGATTTGGTGTTAGGAAATGAACCTGGTCATGTGTCAAATCTCTCAGTGAGAGAGCATTTTGGAGATGGTGATCATAATTCTATCTCCTTTACAATAGCATTGGAGAGAGATAGGAACAGACAAGTTAGAAAAGCGTTTAATTGGAGTAAGAGGAATTATGATGCTATCAGGCAGGAAACTGGAAGCTTAAATTGGGAACAGATGTTCTCAGGAAAAAGTACGGAAGAAGTGCGGCAAATGTTCAAAGGATATTTGTGTGGAGTTCTGCATAGGTACATTCCAATGAGACAGGGAAGTTATGGTAGGGTACAGGAACTGTGGTGTACAAAGGCTTTAATAAATCTAGTCAAGAAGAAAAGAAAAGCTTACAAAAAGTTCAGTGAGTTAGGTAATGTTAGAGATCTAGAAGATTATAAGGCTAACAGAAAGGAGCTTTAAAAGGAAATTAGGAGAGCCAGAAGGGGCCATGAGAAGGCCTTGGCGGACAGAATTAAGGAAAACCCCAAGTATGTGAAGAACAAGAGGATAAGGCATGAAAGAATAGTGTGACACATTGATAAAGGAAGAGCAGTAGATGTAGTGTATATGGATTTCAGCAAGGCATTTGATAAGGTACCCCATGCAAGGCTTACTGAGAAAGTAAAGAGGCATGAGATGCAAGGGGACATTGCTTTGTGGACCGAGAACTGGCTTGACCACAGAAGGCAAAGATTGGTTGTAGATGGGTCATATTTTGCATGGAGCTTGGAGACCAGTGGTATGCCTCAGGGATCTGTTCTGGTACCCTTACTCTTCAGGATTTTTATAAATGACCTGGATGAGAATGTGGAGGGTTGGGTTAGTAAGTTTGCTAATGACACAAAGGTTGGAGGTGTTGTGGATAGTGTGGAGGGCTGTCAGAGGTTACAGAGGGACATTGATAGGATGCAAAAATGGGCAGAGAAGTGACAGATGGAGTTCAACCCAGATAAGTGTGAAGTGGTTCATTTTGCTAGGTCAAATATGATGGCAGAATATAGAATTAATGGTAAGGCTCTTGGCAATGTGAAGGATCAGAGGGATCTTGGGGTCTGAGTCCATAGGATGCTCAAAGGTTGACTCTGTGGTTAAGAAGGCATATGGTGTATTCAACAATTGTGGAATTGAATTTAGGAGCCGAGAGATAATGTTGCAGCTATATAGGACCCTGGTCAGACCCCACTTGGAGTACTGTGCTCAGTTCTGGTCGCCTCACTACAGGAAGGATGTGGAAGCCATAGAAAGGGTGCAGAGGAGATTTACAAGGATGTTGCCTGGATTGGGGAGCATGTGTTATGAAAACAGGTTGAGTGAACTCGGCCTTTTCTCCTTGGAGCGACAGAGGATGAGAGGTGACCTGATAGAGCTGTATAAGATGATGAGACGCATTGATCATGTGTATAGTCAGAGGCTTTTTCCCAGGGCTGAAATGGTTGCCACAAGAGGACAAAGGTTTAAGGTGCTGGGGAGTAGGTACAGTGGAGACGTCAAAGGTAAGTATTTACTCAGAGAGTGGTGAGTGCGTGGAATGGGCTGCTGGCAACCGTGACGGAGGCAGATATAATAGGGTCTTTTAAGAGATTTTGAATAGGTACATGGAGCTTAGAAAAACAGAGGGCTATGGGTAAGCCTAGTAATTTCTAAGGTAGGGACAAGTTTGACACAACTTTGTGGGTTGAAGGGCCTTTATTGTGGTGTAGGTTTTCTTTGTTTCTTTGTAAGAGTAATAACCTCCCATGGAACAAAGGATTCCCAGACACCACTGGAGGCAGTTCTAGAGAAATGGAGAACTCTCCAATTTATGCACAGCTGACCTCAGGTATTGACCATAAGAAAAAGGAGCAGAATAAGGGCATTTGGTCTATCAAGTCTGCTCCGCCATTTCATCATGGCTGATCCAATTTTCCTCTCAGCCTCAGTATCTTTCTACAGATGGTAAGTCAACCAACCACAAAGTCTAAGTGCACTGAAAAGCTGAAAGCATAGCTAGGTTCAGCAAACTTTGATATTTTCAACTCAAGGTGAATATGAAGTAACAGCAAGAATGCACGTGAGGAAATTATGTCTTTATGACTCATTTTATTAATTCAATGGAAATTGTCAAGTGCAGATTTTAGCACCCAGGTACAAAATAATGAACATGGATTAGAAGGGAATATATGGAGTGTGAAAACAGAATTCAATTATGTACAAAATTAAAGATATATCAACATGAATGTTATGTTAAAATTCAAACACTTATCTTTTGGTTACTCTGTAAAGGAAAGCTGCAGGTTTAAGGCAGCGGAGAATTGCCAAGCAGTGTAATGTAGATAATATATCAAAAGGTACAATGTGTAAAGTTTACATTAACAAAGTGCAGCTTATAATAGAATGTGAATTCCAGAAAAAGATATGATTTTATATGGGCCTTTCTGGAGACAACTATGGGGCTTGGTTATTGTTGTAAGGCAAAATTAAGCAAATGGACATTGATCCCAGGAACACTACCTCACTACTTTAATTTCTGTTTTTGCACTACTTATTTAATTTAACTATTATATATATATATAATTTTATTTTTAAAAATATATACTTACTGCAATTCACAGTTTTATTCTATATTATCATATGTTGCATTGCACTGCTGCCCCAGGGTTAACAAATTGAATGACGTATGTGCATGATATTAAACCTGATTCTGATTAATGGTATGTGATGTGATATCAGGTTCAGGCATAAGTGACGATTGCTACACTTCTTCAGTGTTGAAAGCTTCAACATACACACTGCAGGCAGAATGGTGTCCTTGGCAGTAACAGCTACTGTATGTCCTAAAAATTTGGTTTTATTAAAAGTAGGCTGTTCAGTCCTTGAAGGCTAGATCATTCTGATATTTGTAATAAGACATAGGAACAGAACAAAGTCATTCGGCCCATCGAGTCTGCTCTGTCATTCCATCATGGCTGATTTATTATCCTCCTTAACCCCATTCTCCTATCTCCTTCTTGCAACCTTTGATGACCTTGCTAATTAAGAATTTATCAAACTCTGCTTTATTATTATTATTATTATTTTATTTTGTGTTTTTTCTTCTATATAATATATTGCATTGAACTGCTGCTGCTAAGTTAACAAATTTCACGTCACTTGCCGGTGATAATAAACCTGATTCTGATTCTGACAATGTTGGCCTCCATTGCTGTCTGTGGTAATCCACAGATTCATCTCCCTCTGGCTAAAGAAATTCCTCTTCATTCCTGTTGTAAAGGAATGCTCTTGTATTCTGAGGCTGTGCCCTCTGGTCTGAGATATTCCCACTGTAGGAAACATACTTTCCATTTCCACTCTAGCTAGGCCTTTCAGTGTTTGATAGGTTTCAATGAGATTCCCTCTCATTCTTCTAAATTTCAGACAGTACAGGCCCAGAACCATCAAACAGTCCTCATATATTAACCCTTTTATTCCTGGGATAATTCCTGTGAACCTCTGGACACTCTCCAATGCCAGCACAATCTTTCTTAGAACAAGTGCCCAAAACTGCTCACCATCTTCCAATTGCTGTTGACCAATTATATTTTGGTATCCTGGCTCTGTGTTTTCCCCTTGCCTCCCCCAAAGCATTCACTGTTCTTAGTCATTTAACTGGTCACAAACTTCAAACTTCAATTAAGTACACTTTACCTTCATTTGCTTTTTCATTTCTCCTTACGTGGATTCCCCACAAGAAACAACATCCCCCACAGTGACTCACTTTGTATGTTAGACGTTAATCACAGCCCCAACCTCTTCCTCCCGAGAGAACAAAATGGTATTTATTGTGAGGCTGGGAAGCAGTAACGTCTTTGGCTGTCACATTGTTCAAATGTTGTACAACTGTAGCAGAGGGCAAGGTAACTAACCACCACCACCCTCACCATCCAGGACATGGCCTCTTCTCATTGTTATTATCAGGGGGGAGGTGCATAAATTCGAAGATGCACACTCGATGTTTTAGGAACATGCTGTATGACTCAATTCTGTTTATACTAAAAGGCTGTGGAAGCTAAGATGATCTGTACATTTAAAACAGAGACAGATAATTTTATTTTTTATTTTAATTTACTGAGATACAACGAGGAAAAGGCCCTTCCAGCTGTGCTGTCTAGAAACCCTTAATTTAACCCTAGCCTTAACACAGGATAATTTACAATGACCAATTAACCTACTAACTGGTACATCTTTGGATGGTGGGAAGAAACCGGAGCATCCGGAGGAAACCCACGTGGTTAAACTCGTTACAGGCAGCAGTGGGAAATGAACCCGGGATGCTGGTACTGTATAGCACTGTGGTAACCATTACACCATTGTGTTACCCTATTACACTTAAATGTTAAAATACTTTTATTATCTATCTGTCTTGGAATATACCAATCAACTGAATATATTTGACTGCTGTGTGCATACACCTACTGATGCTTCTGGGCACATCATCAGTGATGTTCCTGGAATCATCGGGTGTTTCAGGTCTTTCAACATCATACACCTTTCTCCAGGTGACCCGGCCGGGGCTGATCAGACCCCAGCTTGTGTCCAGATGGCTAGCTACACATGACTCCATGGCTCCCCTCTCTTGAGCCACAGCCACCTTGAGGCCCTCTCTGCCGCATTGGTGGTACTGCAGATGGCTGTCCTCTTCCTCTCTCCATCGATGCCCAAATTGCTGTAGGCTCTGGCTAAGGAACAGGCTGCAACCCCTACAACCAACTTCCACAGGGAGACACCTCGCTCTCCATCCAACCTGCTGGCAGTCGCTGACCAGTCCTGCATACTTAGATAGCTTCCTTCCAAAGGCCTCTTCCAAGTGATCTTCCCATGGGACTGTCAGCTCCAGCATCACCAAAATAAATAAACAATGGATTATATTGTTAACTTTAGAATCAGAATCAGGTTTATTGTCCCTGACAGGATTCGTTTGAATATCTCACAAACTGCTGATTTCCTGAGATTTTCACGTGTGACAGACTCTAGAGTTTACAGAGAATGGTACAAAAAGTAACCAACAACAAAAAAATCCAGTGAGCAGCAGTTCTGTGGGCAAAAACGCCTTGTTAATGAGACTACAGAGGAGAATGGCCAGACTGGTTCAAGCTGACAGGAAGGCGACAGTAGCTCAATAACCACTTGTAACAACAGTGGTATGCAGTAGAGCATCTCTGAAAGCATGACATGTTGAACCTTGAAGTGGATGGGCTACAGCGGCAGAAGACCAGACAGGGTTCCACACCGGTACCTAATAAAGTGGTCACTGAGTGTATGTTATGAATTATACATTCTATTATCTATTAAAATACCTTTTCGCATGCCCCATCGGATTTCTGAATAGTCCATGAACCTCTGAACAGTTACGCAGTGTATTTCTATATTGGTGTTGGGACTGGAAGTGAAGGACAGGTTGGTGGAGCTAGCTGCTCTGTGAGGTTTAATCATCTCTGTGCTGAACTGAGGCTGTGACCTGCAACCAACTTGCTCCTAGGTCAGCTGCAGTTGTTTCCACAAATTGTGTTTTTTTCCTGCACATTGGGTGTCTGACAGTCTTTTTTTTAATGGGTTTCTTAGCTTTGTGACTGCTTGTAGAGGAGATGAATCTCAAGGTTATATAATGTATACACGCTTTGATAATAAATGTACTTTGAAATTTCAATTCTTTTTGCACAACTTATTTGTTCATTTTCATATATCTTGTTTTAAACTGAATAATACATCTTGTGATGCACTCAGACACATCAGTGATGTAACACGTGGTCACATGGTACACTGGGCCTTTCAACATCAGACACCTTCACCTGGATGACACAATCGGGGTTGATCAGGCCCTGACTTGTGCCTGAGTAGCATTCTGCCACGGACCACCCCTCCCGATCCACAGCCATCTCGAAGCTCGCTCTGCTGCCTCTATGGCGTTCCTAATGGCTTTCCTTTTCTGGGCTCCTGAGATGCCTATCCGGCTGTAGCTTGGCAGAAAGATTGACCAGCAAAACCCCTGCAGCCCACCTTTGGGTGGCACAGTGTCCCTGCCAGCCCTTGCTGCAGCACTTCATCTTTTTCCTTTCATAGGCTTCTCCTATCTTGTCTTCCCAGGGAATGGTCAGCTCCAACATGACTGCTGTCACCTATCTTGTAATTATTCATGCCCTGCGCTAAAATGCTACTGCTAAAATAGTTTTTATGACTATGTTGGTTAATACAGACCTGACTCTGATTCTGATTTATATACAGCAAGATTCCACAAAGAGCCATGCCAATTTGTGTTGTATGGAGGTGTCGCAACAGTAGCATAACTGTTAGTAAAATACTTTACAGTGCCTGCAATCACTGATCAGGGCTCAGTTCCCACCACTGTCATTAAAGAGTTTGTGCATTCTCACCGTGATTTTCCTGTGGGGTTTCTCTAGATGCTCCAGTTTCCTCCTACGTTCCAAAGACAGTTAGGTTCATATAGTTAGAATGAGGGTTAGTGAGTTGCGGGCATTCTATTCTGGTGCTAGAAGAGTGGCGATGTGTGTGGGCTGTCCCCAGCGCAATCCTCAGACTGTGATGGTTGTAGAATCAAACGGTGCATTTCACTGTATGTTTCGATATTTTGATGCACAACGTTCAAAGTAAATTTATTATCTAAGTACATATATGTGATCATTTACAACCTTGAGATTCATTTTCTTGTGGGCAATTCTCAATAAATTTAATAACCATAATAAAATCAATGAGAGACTGCACCAACATGTGAAAAACAGAGGTAACATCCTTATCCCCCTCTCTCTATACGACAAGTTAGAATGTTAAAAATTTCCATTAATAATGTACAACTTACAATAGAACATGAATTTTTAAGTAGAGTGCAACAGCCTGGTCTGGATACAATTATTAGAAGCCAATTTAATGTTCAGTTTGGAATCTGGGTGGTTAATGTTTGCAAGGTGATTAACAGAATGAATTAGCTGTTCTTTTATTGATCTAAAAGAAAACTCCCCCAAAAGGACTACAACCTTGTCATTGGGTTTGGAGGCTAGTGTTCCTCAATGACCCAGAGAGCTGTGTTGGCTGTAATCACGGCTTTATGTTTCAGCTTGTGGTAGGTCACCCATGTCACACAGGTCATAGGGTAGAGACCAGACTAAGAGTGGTCCACTGGTCCTCCAGGTTCAGCGATTCACCTCAGGGCTAACCACCCTGACCAGTAAAACAAAATTGTTGCAGAAAGAGCAATGAAAAATCCTTCTACATCTGAGTGTGGCAGTATTCCCGAGTCTCCACCTGGGACTTGCATGACTGGCAGTAGTGAAAACCAAGAAGAAGCTACTGACATGACGACAGAATCCCTGAACACTGCCAGAGATGGAGGACCTCCATTGCTGATCTAAACACCAGCAGTGTATCTGGCAGTAAGTAAGTAAAAGAAAGCTGCTGAAGGTGTTCAGTGAGTCGGGATGCGTCAGTGGAGGCAGAGGGATGTTTGTTTCAGGTCGAGTTCGTCGCAGTTTGTCTTCGACTTCAAATTTCAGCATCTGCAGTCTTTGAAAGGAAAATCCTACAAAAGGTAGTGGATTCAACCTAGAATCTCATGGGTAAAGCCCTCCCAACCGTTGAACACGTCTACAAGAAAAGCCGCCATAAGAAAGCAACACCCATCATCAAAGATCCTCAGCACCCAGGCCATGCTCTCTTCTCACTGCTGCCATCAGGTAGAAGGTACAAGAGTCTCAGGACTTATGCCACCATGTTCAAGAACAGTTACTACCCTTTAACCATCAGGCTCTTGAACAAATCAGGTTAACTACACTCACTTACCCCATCTTGAAATGTTCCCACAACCAATGATTTCACTTTAAGGACTCTTTACCTTGTTATTTCATGTCCTCTTTATTTATGTTTGTATTTGCATAATTTGTTGTCTTCTACACTATAGTTTTCGTTGATCCTGTTATAGTTACTGTACTATAGATTTGCTGAGTTGCCTGCTGGAAAATGAACCTCAGAGTTGGATGTGGTGACATATGTGTACTTTGTTAATAAAATTCACTTTGAACATTGAGCTTTGAACTCCTGTGTCTCCAGTTTGTTTGTTGCTATTAGGTTGAATTAGGAGCGCAGATGGGATGTTACTGTAATTGGCTGGAAGTTCCATCACATAGAGTACCACTAGCAGAAGGAGGAGTGAGCAGGAGAAAACGTACGATATGATAAGATGGAAGGCCAAGGAAAATAAATGACAAAAGGAACTGTAGGAGCCATGATTCTGTTCTCTATCTGCCTTGTATTCTCTGTTGCACATTCATTATATTTATTATGGTAACTAGTCACTTGAGTGGGAGCATGGTAAAAGCGAAAGGAAATAAGTTACGTATTCTTGCTTATTTTGTAGCAGTTTGTTGCTTGGGACTGGCGGATGTTGTATATTTTGCTGACTGCTAAGTAGTGCTAATCTTACACTAGAGTATGCTTAAGTTTCATCGCCACAAGATTAGATGTTTGCTAATTGCTTAAGAGGATAGAAGAAAGGATTCGACCTTTGGAGCAACCTTTGGAAAAAAAACAAAATAAAATAATAATAAATAAGTAAGTAAATCAAATTACAGTATACGTATATTGACTAGATTAAAAATCATGCAAAAACAGAAATAATATATATTAAAAAAGTGAGGTAGTGTCCAAGAGCTCAATGTCCATTTAGGAATTGGATGGCAAAGGAGACGAAGCTGTTTCTGAACCACTGAGTGTGTGTCTTCAGGCTTCTGTACCCCGTACCTGATGGTAACAGTGAGAAAAGGGCATACCTTGGGTGCTGGAGGTCCTTAATAATGGATGCTGCCTTTCTGAGACACCGCTCCCTGAAGATGTCCTGGGTACTTTGTAGGCTAGTGCACAAGATGGAGCCGACTAAATTTACAACCCTCTGCAGCTTCTTTTGGTCCCATGTAGTTGGACTCCCCCCCACCCCACCCCCCCATACCAGACAGTGATGCAGCCTGTCAGAATGCTCTCTGTGGTACACCTATAGTTTTTGAGTGTATTTGTTGACATAGCAAATATCTTCAAACTGCTACTGAGTATAGTCGCTGTCTTGCCTTCTTTATAATTGCACGATATGTTGGGACCAGGTTAGATCCTCAGAGATCCTGATGCTTGGGAACTTGAAACTGCTCACTCTCTCTACTTCTATGGGGAATGGTGTGTGTTCCTTCGTCTTCCCCTTCCGGAAGTCCACAATCAGCTGTTTCGTCTTACTGACGTTGAGTGCCAGGTTGTCGCTGCGGCACCACTCCTCTAGTAGGTACGTCTCACTCCTGTATGCCCCCTCGTCACTATCTGGGATTCTACCAACAATGGTTGTATCATCAGCAAATTTATAGATGGTATTTGAGCTATGCCTAGCCATAGAGTCATGGGTATACAGAGAGAAGAGAAATGGGTCAAGCACACACCCCTGAGGTGCACCAGTGTTGATCGCTAGTGAGGAGGAGGTGCTATCACCAATCCGCACAGATTGTGGTTGAGGATCCAATTGCAGAGGAAGGTACAGAGGCCCAGGTTCTCAATCAGGATTGTGGGAATGACGACATTAAGTGCTGAGCTATAGTCGATGAATGGCATCCTGGCATAGGTGTTGGTGTTGTCCAGGTGGTCTAAAGCCGTGTGAAGAGCTATTGACCTATTGTCATACAGTATTGCCTTATTATTGTTCTATGTCCTGAGATACAGTAAAAAAAATTTTGCTTTGCATTGTAGGCAGCTGTCAATCCCAGGGGATCATGGGTGCCTCTAGTGGACTGTGTCCTCTCCAGGGCGCAAGCCTGGTTGGGAAGATTTGAAGAACCGGCTGTGGCCGATGTAGTGGGCTCCCCCTCAGCATGTCACTGATGTAGACCGAGGGAAGGGCAAGCGCCAATACAGCTTGGCACCCGTGTCATTGCAGAGGCTGCCAGAGTGAAATTGTAAACAACATCAAACTGCCTTAGGGACCCTGGCTCCAGATTTCTTCCTCGGGGTTTACTCCCGAAGCCTTTCCTGTGGCAGGGTATGGCCGCAGGGCAGTGGAGGTTTAAAATCAGAGTTTTCATTCTCCTAGGCAGGCTGCCGAACAAGGTTGATGAGCCCCACCTGACCAAAGCAGCTGGTTTTGAGGTGCCAGTGGTCGGCCCTTGCTCCTTCTCTTGTCAGTAGAAACAGTTCCGCCGGGCCTTGTAGCTAAGCCACACATGAAGGCCAAGAGTTGGATTTGGTTGTCAGAGACTGTTAGTGACGCACACAATTTGGAGCACTTTATAGGTGGTGGGTGATTATCGCCACTACCATCCCCATGACAACCTTAGACACCTTGTTTTGGATAAACACAAGAGATTCTACAGATGCTGAAAATCCAGAGCAACACCTACAAAATGCTGGAGGAGCTCAACAGGTCAGGGAGGATCTATGGAGGGGAATAAACAGTCAGTCTTATGAGCCGAGACCCTTCTTCAGGATGGTTCACAGACAATAAACTCCTGCAGTGATTCCCCTGGGGCTGAGATAACTGAATCACAACAAGTCTTGATGAATGATGTCAGCTTGAAACATTGACTATTTATTTCCCTCCATAGAAGCTGCTTAACTGCTGAGTTCCTCTAGCATTTTGCATGCATTGCTCAAGATTTCCAGCATTTTCAGAATCTCTTGTGTTAATGATATATTGTATTGCAGTTATGGAGAAAACATTGCAGACTTTCAGAGAATATCACTATTTCTGGTCCACAAAGGCAAAAAGAGCTGCAGGTGCTGGAATCTGGAATGAAAAGCATAATATTGTAAGAACTCAAAGGGTCTGATAGCATCTGCGCAGACAAAATACGTAAGTCAACATTTCGGGTCAAGACCTTTCATCAGGACTGATGCAGGGTCTCGGTTTGGAGCACCAACACACACCTTCTGCTTCCATTGAGGCTGCGTGAGCTGCTGAGTTCTTCCAGTGTTCAGTTTTTCAATGCTACTCATATGTACATCTGATAATAACTTGCTGGACAATGCAGCAACCTTGTAACTGAACTGACTGTTTCTTCACAGTGTGGACAGACCTGGGGTGGTGTGGGTAACACTAACATATTCTGTTTTTATTTTGGTTTTCAATCATCTGCAGGATTTTGATTTTGTTGGAGTTTAGTTATCCAGGAACCAGCAAGGGATTGGAGCATCTATGCAGGAGCTTATGTGCATCAGAGCAAATGAGTTTGTCAGGGGGAGAAGTGAACCTCATTAATTCCACCTACAGAGGCTTTTGTATCACACTAACTCACATTTGGCCAGGTCTAAGGTGGTGTTTATAGCCAGCCAAATGGTTCCAGTGACATTTACCCCTTTTATTCTGGAAATGATCTGCCAGAGGAGGCGGTGGAAATAGAAACAGGAACAACATTTAAGAGGTATCTTGACAGGCATGTGAATGAGCAAGACATGGAGGGATATGGAATTAATGCATGCAAATAGGATTGAAAAGGCAGGCAATACAGTCAGCATAGACGAAACAGACCAAAGTGCCAATTTCAGCGCTGTACAACTAGAGGAAGAAATTCAATATTGCATGTAAAAACTAGGAGGAACATTGCACACTTAACGGATACACCTGGAGGAATCTGTTCAAGAGGGCTCAGTGATACATGAGAACAACCTCTTCTGTGCCACAGAGTACAAGTGGCAGCTGAGAAAGGAAAGATCGGACAACCAAAAGATACAACCACTAACCACAGCCACGACTTGCTCTTGCCCACACTGAACCAGAATATGTGGGTCCTGGATCAGCCTCTACAGCCTCTTGAGGACCCACCAGTAGACAACTCCTTAGCAGAACATCATACTCGACTCAAGTGATCACACTACTACAACTCTATGATTTTAATCTAAATCTCTTTAAACCATTCTTGTTCTTCCACCACCAAAGTTCCCTCTAATTTTTCTTACAGCTGTGTGGACCAACCATTGAGCTGAGCAGGACATTTTTACATGGTCTTAAAACTTTAAATGCTTCCTTGTAATAGGCACTGTGAATATTTAGAATGAAAAGTTTAAAAAAAACAGATACTTTAGATTACTCATCAAAAAAAGAATATAGAATTTTTCTCATCAAACAAACACAAACCATAACTTATAACACAAATAAATGATGTCAGGCAGTCAAACACCCGACAGGCACAATGGCAAAAGTAAAATGTTTTGACTAGATGGCATCGGCGATCAGTGGCTGGGGATTTATTAGCAATGAGCTATCGTCTTCCATTCTGTGTCTATTGTTACAATTTGTAACAGTGCTGTAGCTTGAAATGCTGACAATATAGATATATTGAAGATCTAAAATATAAAGATTGGGGTATGTTTATTATTTAGAAAATTTATGCATTACTTTCTTTAACGCATAATTAATTATAGGGTGTTCACAATAATATTAACATAGATTTCAAAGTTATATTAACATTATACAAAATAAAATTCTAGCTGCATGGTAACAAAGGCTATGAGCACAAGAGCATTTTAGTTACTGCATGGCCACAAACCTACGCAACTGAGAAGGAACAGTATCCACCACTCACCTTACTCTCCAATGGCAATGGAGATATCCTTCCGTTATGAACATGAATTCCACAGCCATTTCACTGTGGAATTCCAATTCCAGTAAAGTGTTCCCCTCTCTGCCAATTCCTCCAACCATAGCATCACAGAGAGTCATAAAGCTTACAGCACAGAAATGGCTCCCCATGACCGTATTGACACTGTAACCATTTAACCAGTCCTATTGACATTTACTATTCAGTCACTTGTAAAATCTGGCTGAGTGAAGAAGGCATCATGGTGTACCTTGCAAAGAATCCTAGTTAATAAACATCTTTCATAATGGTTTTTATAGTTGGCATGTTAAGAAAGAAAGAAAGATTAGCTTATTTGTCGCTTGTGCTTCAACATCTTGAAACATACAGTGAAATGCATTGTTTTGCATCAATGGCCAACAGTGCAAGGATTGTGCTGGGCAGCCCATGAGTGTCACCTTGCTTCTAGCACCAACATAGCATGCCCACAGCTTACTCACCCTATCCCAAGCCATGCATCTTTGCAAAGTGGGAGGAAAGACAAATGGAAAGCAAAACAAATTGCAGACACTGGCCCCCAAACTTCCCTTCCCTTCAGACATCAACCGTCTCAACTTCATCACTCCTCTCTCCAATTCCAACCTCACTCCTTCCAAATGCTCTGCTCTCCACTCCCTCAGTACTAATCCTAACCTCACCATCAAACTCACAGATAAGGGGGGTGCTGTAGTAGTCTGGTGTACTGAACTCTATCTAGCTGAGGCCCAGCAACAACTGTCAGTCACCACCTTTTGCTTACCCCTTGAACAGGACCCCACTATGGATGACCAGGCCACTGTCTCCCATCCACTGCCACCAACTTCATAGTTCCTGCACCTCTCATTTCTACCTCCTACCCAAGATCCACAAACCCATTTGTCCAGGTAGACTTAACGTTTCAGCTTGTTCCTGCCCCACTGAACTCATATTTGCATACCTCGACTCTGTTTTATCCCCCCTAGTTCAGTCCCTTTCTACTTAACATCTGTGACACTTTATACACTCTAGATCTTTTCAATGATTTCAAGTTCCTTGGCCCCCATCATCTTATTTTTACTATGGATGTTGAGTCCCTATACACCTCCATCCCTTATCAGGAAGGCCTCAAAGCTCTCCATTTCTTTCTGGACACCGGATGAAACCAGTTCCCCTCCATCACCACTCTGCTCTGTCTAGCAGAACTTGTCTTCACTCTTAGAAATTTCTCCTTTGGCTCCTCCCACTTCCTTCGAACTAAAGGTGTCCTCACCTACCACCCCACCAGCCTCTGCATCCAATGCATAATTCTCTGCAACTTTCGCCATCTCTGACAGGTTCCCACTACCAAGCAGATCTTTCCCTCTCCCCTCCTCCCCCCACCACTTCCTGCTTTCCACAGGGATCTCTGTCTATGCAACTCCTTTGTCCATTCGTCCCTCCTGGCACTTTTCCTTGCAAGCGGAACAAGTCCTATACTTGATCCTACACCTCCTCCCTACTACCATTCAGGGCCCCAACAGTCCTTCCAGGAGAGGCGACAATTCATCTTTGAGTCTGTTGGGGTCATATACTTTGTAGGGTGCCCCAGTATGGCCTCCTGTATATTGATGAGACTTGACGTAGATCAGGAGACCATTTTGCTGATCACCTATGTTCCATCCAACAGAAAAAGCGGGATCTCCCAGTGGCCTTCCATTTTAATTCCACTTCCCATCCTCATTCCAATATGTCTATCCATGGCCTCCTCCACTGTCATAATGAGGCCACACTCAGGTTCAAGCTTATATTCCATCTGTGTAGCCTACAAACTGATGGCATGAATGCCAATTTCTCAAACTTCAGGTTCGTCCCCCCCCACCCCTCCTTCACCATTCCCCACTCTCACTTTATCTCCTTGACTGCCCATTGCCTCCCTCCGGTGCTTCTTCCTTCTTTTCCTTCTTTCATGGCCTTCTGTCCTCTCCTATCAGACTCCTCCCTTCTCCAGCCCTGCATCTTTTTTCACCAATCAACTTTCCAGCTCTTTACTTCATCCCTCCCCCTCCCAGTTTCACCTATAACCTTGTATTTCTCCCCCCCCACCCCCACATTTTAACTGTACTCCATATTTTTTTCCCCAGTCCTGCTGAAGGGTCTTGGCTTGAAATGTTGACTGTACTCTTTTCTATAGATGCTGCCTGGCCTGCTGAGTTCCTGCAGCATTCTGTGCGTGTTGCTTGGATTTCCAGCATCTGCAGATTTTCTCTTGTTTACAGACACTGGAAACAGCTTATAATTTGATTTCTGTTACCCATTGCTCTCCTACCCCCCCTCCCCCGCAACTTAAAGCCAATTTTTTTACTCTTTCCCAGTTCTGATGAAGAGAAACATCAACACTTTTTTTTTCTCACCACAGATGCTGCCTGACCCACTGAGTATATCCAGTACTTTGTTTACATATCACACCATATGTTGAGCAGCTTAAAATTAACTGGTAGAAAACAAAGCAGTTTTATTTAACAGCACTTTCTACAACATTCAATTCTGGCAAGACAGTAAAGGGTTTGTGTTATAAAAGACTTTGAGAATAATGAGAATATGATTTGGTCAACACAACATGAACTTCAAGAATTCATCTTGGGATATATTCGCAGGCCAGCATTTATTGCTAAACCCGAATTCAGGGGTTCCCAACCTTTTTTTGCCATAGACCCCTACCATTAACTGAGGGAACCCTTGCCCTAAGAGCTTTTGAAGTAGTGATTTGCCTTAAGCTGATCTAATGAACACAGTGAAAGTTCCCCCACAGTGCTACCAAAAAGACCCAGGTTTAATTCCTGCAGCTGCCTATAAGGAATGTTGTATGTTCTCCCCGTAACTGTGTGGGTTTCCTTTGGGTGCTATGGTTTTCTTCCACATGGGTTAATAGGTTAATTGGTCGCAGGGGTCATTGGGCTGGAAGGGTGTGTTACTGTGCTGTATCTCTAAATAAAATATAAACCATGGATTCTAAGATTTTAACCTGTAGCAATGAAGGACCAGAGAGAATTGGCCAAGCTGGGACAGTGCATGATTTCCCCAGTGCCTGCAGCTTTGAGAGAGTTGGTGATTGGCTGCTGTGTACTCAGCAGAAGATGCACATTATCATTATCACAGGCTGATGGAACGAAGAGTTCTTTAAAGTGCTGGAATGAGGTGTCAATCAAGTTGGCTTGCCTTATGCTGCAAGTTGCTGAGCTTGTTAGGAGTTGTCGGAACTTCATTTATCTAAAATGTGGTGTGAAGTGTATTCTTTCAGATGCTCCTGCATGTTAGATGGTGAAGAGGCTTTAGGGAGTCAGGAATTGAGACACTACAAGATAACCTATTCTAGACCACATTTCATCCAAACTCTTCTGTAACCAAATATGCTGTTAGAGTCAAGAGTTTATCATGGTGCATGTGAATATCCCCATTTAATAAATCAGCCATCGTGGTTGTGTGGAGTCAAATTGCAGGACATAGTGTATGGAAAAAGTACAAGGAGAGATTATCTGAATTCATGGATGCTTAAGATTCAGTTAGCTTTGCTGGAGGAATGTTTTGAGTTTAACTAAAAAAAAGAGAATAAACACATTAACATAGTCATAAGCCAAACATAAGTCAACTCAAATATCACAAAACTTATTGTTTAAAATATTCTCCATCATTCTGTTGGAGGTGTCCTGTCAAAATTTTAGATCTGGCTGATAGTGGTTTAGAATCCCGTGTTTAATGAGACCCGTCAATCAACAGCACTTACAAGGGAAATGACCAGCATATCAAAATGTTAAATGGGTTTAAAAAATTCACATGCTTGTCAAATTAATCCCTAAATCGGAATGTGTTCTGCAGTAAGGAGCTAACCTGAATTTCTATGATACCACACATAAGCTTCTCACGGTATCAGAAAGAAGCTTTTCACTAAATAAACCTAGTCACTGTGGAAACATGAGAGCAAATTTTTGTACTAGAATCCATGTGATAATGGTTTGACTTGTTTTGGCTGTCGATTCAGGTAATAATTTTGATCAGAAACCCTCATACTATTTATAGAGAGCACAGTAACAGGTTCTTTGGCATATCTAATCCATTCCAGTCTGGTCTTCTATCAGTCTCATCTACTTGTACCCAGACCATAAGACAGAGGAGCATTCAGCCCATCAAGACTGCTCTGCCATTCCATCATGTCTGATTCTGGATCCAACTCAACCCCTAACACCTGCCTTATTGCCATATCCTTTGATTCCCTGACTGATCAAGTAACTATCAACTTCTGCCTCAAATATACCCACGGACTTGGCCTCCACTGCAGTCTGTGGCAGAGCATTCCACAGATTCACTACTCTTTGGCTAAAAAAATTCCACCTTACCTCTGTTCTGAAAGGTTGCCCATCAGTTCTGAGGCTGTGCCCTCTTGCTCTGGATACCCCCACCATAATAAGCATCCCCTCCACATCCACCCTATCCAGTCCTTTCAACATTTGGTAGGTTTCACTGAGATTCCTCCCACATTCTTCTAAATTCCAGTGAGTAGAGATCCAAAGCTGCCAAATGGTCCTTATATGTTAACCCCTTCATTCCCAGAATAATCTTGTGAACCTCCTTTGGACTCTCTCCAATGACCATAGCTTTCCATACACCTCAGATCCACGTACATACCTATCAAAACTTCTCTTAAGTGTTGCAATTCAAACTGCACCTATCTGCTGGCAGCTTGATTCACACACGTTACCTTCTGACTCAGTGTCCCTATGCGCACGCACACACATGCACACACATCTATCCACTTCAATGTTTAACATGTTGTGTGCTCAGAGATGTCTTTCTGCACACCACCGTTGTAATGCATGGTTATTTGAATTACTGTTGCCTTCCGTCAGTGTGAACCTGTCATGCCATTCTCCTCTGACTCCCCCCCCCCCCATTAACAGGGTGTTTTCACCCACAGAACTACTGCTCACTGGGTGTTTTTTGTTTATCGCACCATTCTCTGTAAACTCTTGAGGCTGTTGTGCATAAAAATTCCAGGATATCAGCAGTTTCTGAGAAACTCAAACTACCACAACTGGCACCAACAATCATTCCACAGTGAAAGTCACTACGGTCACATTTCTCTCCTATTCTGACGTTTGGTTAAACAATGACGGAACCTCTTGACCATATCTGTATGCTTTTACGCATTGAGTTGGCTGATTACCCGTAGATAGGGACCTAGGCAGAAACTGGCGATGTCTTGTTTCCCCTGAACAGGTTGCTTTGCTAGGCTGTTTCAGAGTGCATTTAGGATTCCACCACCAGGGGTGGATCTGGAGTGGGTGAAAATGGCAGGTTTGCTTCTTTGAAAGACAGGTTGCTGGCAAAGTGGAGCAGCAGTTTTTGTTGCTGCCACACGGCTCCAGGTACCAGCTTTAATGCTGACCTTAGGTTTTGTCTCTGTGGAGTTTGCAAGTTATTATTCATGAGTTTTGCTTGGGTGCTCTGGGTTCTTACCACATGCCAAAATCACGTCGATAAGTTAAGTGACTACTGTAAGTCAGTTCTGGTGTAAGTGGGTAGCAGAGGAAACAGTGTGGAGTTCATGGACATGTGAGTGAGAATGGCTTATTGAAGGGTATTTGGACTGGTGGGAGTGTTTTGAGTGCTGGCAAAGATTTCATGGGACAAATGGACCCAGGAAATGGGGTGTGTACGAAAATCTGGTAGGTTTTTCATTTCTCACTGCTATTGGGTCTTTCACAACTGAGGCAGGGAAGGGAGATGGAGTCTCGGTTTAACTTCACATCAGAAAGATAAGCGCCTGGGATAGTGCAGCATTCCCTCTGCACTTATTCACATTCCCAGAGCCACAAAATGCTGGAGGAGCTCAGCAGCTTCAATATAGGGGAACAAAGAGTCCATGTTTTGGGTCTCAGTTGAAACATCAACTGTTCATTTCCCTCCATAAATGCTGAGTACCTCCAGCTGTTTGTGTGTGTGTGTGTGTGTGTGTGTGTGTGTGTGTGTGTGTGTGTGTGTGTGTGTGTGTGTGTGTGGGTGTTGCGTGAGATTTCCAGCATTTCAAGAATCTCTTGTGTTTATTGCATTCCCAACATGGATTTTATATCCAAATTTTTGCACTGCCATTGAATACCATAACCACCTGAGGCAGAGGTGAGAAAGACACCCCAGATTTAGATTCAGATTTAGTTATCACATGTATATTGAAACATACTGACCTGCTGAGTTCCTCCAGCATTCTGTGTGAGTTCCTCCAGTATCTGCAGAATTTCTTGTGTTTATGAAATGTGTTGTTTATTTTAATGGCCAACAAACCCAAAGATGTGGTGGGGGCATCCCACAAGTGCTGACACACATTCCAGCACCGAGATAGCACGCTCACAATGTTCAGTAGAACAACGAAAGCAACAACAGAACAACAATCGCAAATCAAGCCCCTTTATCATCCCCGTTCCACACACACACACACACATCCCCCTCCCTCCCCACCCCGCCCCAAGGACTGGCCACCTTCAGGCCTCCAGTCCTGGTCCCCAGACTCTCAGACTCAGAGACATTGGACCTCCAAATTTGGGACACACAGGTCATTTACTGGGACGACCTTATTTTGCATGCTTGGGAATTTTTGCTGCTTTGTTAAAGTGTGTATACTTTACAGAAGGTTGAAATTTGTCTCCTTACAGGGATGAACAAAGCAGCCCAATGGAATCGATTAAAACAAAAGTGAGACTGTCACAAACACCCAATGTGCGGAGCAAAAAATACAAATTGTGCAAGGAATGGAAGTGAGAAAATAGCATTCAGAACTGAAGTTCAGGAAAATGAGTCCACAGAAGCCCGTTAGTTGCAGGTCACAGCCTTAGTTCAGTGCAGAGAAAGCATTTTCAGAGAGGTTTAAATTGCTGATACAGCACTGGTTAAATGTTGATCTGACAGGCATGGATTCTTTAGCCGCCCCTCCACACCCCAAGACAGTGAACTATTTCAAATTCATTAACAGAAGTTGATAACTGTTAAATACAGCACACCCGTGGGAAGCCCCTAATCCTGAGTGTTTGGCAAGGGCAGTCTGGTATAATCCCTCTCACAGGAAGAGAAAAACATCAAGAATAAAAATACTGTTTGGCATTTAGATTCTGCTGTGAAAGCAGGTTTAGGAATACAGAATGCTGGAGAGTGCTTCAAAGTTATTTTGTTAAAGTCAAATGGTTTTGTATGATACCTGCCAGTCACGTTGAGCTGATTGGTCTCACTTCAGTCTCAGGTGCCTTCATTAGTACGTTGATTTGTGCATTAAGTTAGTTTTAACTGTTTATTCATGGCTTAAGTCTATTGCCTTCCTTTTGAAATGTTGAAAAGGTGATCTCCGCGGCACGTAGAGTTCCTACCATCGGAAGCATACTTGTTGCACTTACATATATGACTGTTTGGGTACATGATGATCATTTGATATTCAAACCTGTTACAGAGTGGATGCCACCAAGAGAGTACCTAAGGCAAAACCTAAATCAATGACACATTTGTAGAAGTATATGGGCCATCTTAAGACAAAGGAGTGGAGTTAGGCCATTCAGCCCATTGACTCTGCTGCGCCATTCCATCATGGCTGGTTCATTATCCCGCTTAATCTTATTCTCCTGCCTCTCCCCATAACCTTTGACATCCTGAGTTATCAAGAACCTATCACCTCAACTTTAAATATACCCAATTATCTGTCCTCCTCCACGGCCATCTGTGGCAATGAATTCCACAGATTTACCACCCTCTGGCAAAAGAAATTCCTCCTCATCTCTGTTCTAAAGGGACGTCCTTATAATCTATTCTATTCATTAAAAGTATCCTTTTATCACTGACAGAATTAATTATCTGATTATTCATCCTCACTAGCAAGTTAATTAGACTTTTTGAAAACTTCAGTGATTACATATAATGCAACAGATTAAGGAAGTGAGAGGTTCTGCTTCACTTAAGACATTAAATGGTTTTGTTAATTGCCATTTGATATTGATTGTAAACTTGGAGGATTGATTGAAGACATTACTTTCAGTATTTCTTAGTTTTGATTTTCCCCTTAATGAATTGTGGTGTTATGCTTATCAATTCAGGGACTGTCGATGCAGGAGAATGACACACTTTCCACTGAAGGCAGTCAATCCCAAAATAATGGTGCCTCTTCCCATAGCAAGGTTGAAGGAGAGGTAAAGATCCCTCCATTCTACCACCTGGTAAAGCAGTCTGTGCTTAACCTCAACACAAGAGATTCTCCAGATGAGGCAACAATTCACCCGTGAGTGTTGGGGTCATCTACTGTATCCCAACATCCTGATCTGGATCTCCGGCACATTGATGAGACCCAACGTTGATTGGGACACCACTTCGTCAAGCACCTACATTCCGTCTGCCACGAAAAGTGGGTTTTCCTGCTGGCCACCCATCTCAATTCTACTTCCTATTCCCGTTACAACATGTCAGTTCATGGCCTCCTCTCCTGCCTTGATGAGGCCACATTCAGGTTAGCAGAGCAACACCTTACATTTCGTCTGGGCAGCCTCCAACCTGACGGCATGAATGTCGCTTTCTTGAACTTCCAGTAATTACCCTCCCAATCCGCTCCGTCACCATTCCTGCTTCCCTCTCACATCTTCCCTCTGGTGTTCCACCCCTTTCCCTTTCTTCTATGGTCCTTTGTCCTCTCCCATCAGATTCCCATTTTTCCAGTCCTTTATCTCTTTCGCCAGTTAACTTCCCAGCACTTTACTTCACCCTCACCCGCCTCTCCTGGTTTCACCTATCACCTGCCACCTTGTACTTCTTCCTCTCCTCCCCACCTTCTTAGTCTGACTCCTTCCCCCTCCCTTTCCAGTCCTGATTGAAAGGTCTCAGCATGAAATGTCCACTGTTTACCCTTTGTTCATGGATGCTGCCAGGCCTGCAGAGTTCTTCCGGCATTTTGTATGTGTTGCTTTGGATTTCCAGCATCTGCTGATTTTCTCATGTTTGAGATTCTGCCGTTGCTGGAAATCTTGAGCAGCACACAGAAAATGTTAGAGAAACTCAGCAGGTCAGGCAGCATCTATCAAGCCAAAACCTTTCATCAGGACTCAGCACTTAACCTAAATCCTTTACACTTTGCTGGGATATTTCTCCATTTCCCATAGAGGTCTCTATTCAAAATTCACTACGGAATTAATTATGAGGGGTATAGATGGGGGTGGGTGGTGGAGGGGGATGCATCGCTACCAAAGTAGGTGTAAGGTGCACCTTCCCTCTGCTAACCTGCTGATCATCCTTGGGCAAGGTGTAGTACCTACTTATCCCCACCACCACCCATCAGGGTCACATGAAGCCATGAAATCAGGTGGTGGATGGTGGTACGAGCAGCTGGTGCATATCACAAGTCCACTGACACCAGGCAGACAATCTCTGAAGGGTATTGACAATGGCTGGGATCATCTGTCTTGTAAAGACACTGTCCAGAAAAAGCAATGGCAAACAACTTCTGTAGAAAAATTTTCCAAGAACTATCATGATGATGATGGTGAGGAGGTAGGGTAAATTTAAGCAGACTTTTCCATTGAGCTTGGGTGAGGCTGGAATTAGAGGTCATGAGTTAAGGGTGAAAGGTGAAATGTTTAAGGGGAACGTGAGAGGGACCGTCTTCACTCAGAGAGTGGTGAGAGTGTGGAATGAGTTGCCAGTGCAAGTAGTGGATCTGGGTTTGATTTCAACATTTAAGAGAAATTTAGATAGGTATGTGGGTATGGAGTGTTGTGGTTCAGGTGAAAGTTGAAGGGACTTGGCAGAATAATAGCTCGGCATGGACTAGATGGGCTGTGAGGCCTGTTTCTGTGCTGTCCATGGAGTCATTCTGTATAGGCTGAGAAATCTCCTGCAGACTGTTTTGTGCAGGGGTTGTCACGGTGCTGTTCTGAAGAGATCTCAAAGATTGGAACCAGGGATGACCAGGGATGAACCAAGGAATGATTTGGACTTACTTCGATAATGACCAATTATGCTGTAGTGATTTGCTGCATATTGCACCCACTGTGTGCCAGCTGAGGAGATTATAGAACATTGAACAGGCTCTTTGGCCCACAATGTTCTGCAACCTATATAAACCTGCTCTGCAATCAATCTAATCCTTCCCTCCTGCACAGTCCATAACCCTCCATTTTATATCTTCCATGTGCCTATCTAAGAGACCATTAAATGGCTCTGTTGTATCAGCTTCTACCACCAAACCTGCAAGTGGGCTCCAAGCACATATCACTGTCTGTGTAAATTCCTACCTCTGACATCTCCTTTAGACTCACCTTAAACTTAATGTCCTATGGTTGTGTCAAAGGTTGAGATGGCAGAGTTGTCTATAGGCCCCTTTACAGCAATATAGTACAGAGGACAGCATTAACTTAGAGACATGTGTTTCAAGAGTACTGCAGTAAATACCAGTGACTTCAATCTATAGATAGAACATAGAATATTGAACATAGTACAAGCCCTTTGGCCCACGAGGTGGTACTGACGTTTTAACCTACTCTAAGATTGATTGAACCTTTCCCTCCCACATAGCCTTCCATTTTTCTTTCAATGGTTACCACAATGTTTTACAGTACCAGAAACCTGGGCTCAATTCCCTCAGCTGCTTTAAAGAGTTTGTATGTTCTCCCCTGAAACTGTGTGGTTTTCCTCTGGCTTTCCTAGTCTCTTCCCACAGTCCTAAGATGTACATCCCTGTAGGTTAATTGGTCCCATGATTAGGCAAGGATTGCTGGGCAACATGGTTTGAAGGGCTGGAAGGGCCTATTCTGTGCTGTATCTCAATAAGTAATAAATAAAATCTACGTGCCTATTTAACAATCTCTTCAATGTTCCTAATCTATCTGCCTCCACCACTAGCCCTGGTAGCTCATTCAAATCAAAGAGGCAATGATACTGTGAAGAATGAACTCTTGTGGTGTGTATGAAAGTACATTTGTACATTGAGGAGCCAGCTGGGAACATGCTGTCCTAGAGTGGGTACTGAACAAGGAGAATGGGCAAGTTAATAATCTTATTATGCAAATCCTTTAGTTAAGAGATACTACAACATGATGGAAGTGAAAATGAGGTAGCTTAAACCTAAACAAAGGTCCTAGATGTAATCAAAAGAGTGTGTTGGCAATGACAGATAGGAAAATTTCATTAAAATACAAGATTGATCAAAATAGTTCTTACCTTTCAACCAGCTCCTGAACCAGCATGGATAACTTCACACGCCTCAACACTGAAGTGATCACTGATCACAACCTACGGACTGACATTCAAGGACTCCACAACTCGTTCTCAGTATACTTTATTTATTGCTTTGGTTTGTTTGTTTATTTATTTTTGTATTTGCACAATTTGTCTAGCACATTGGTTGTTTGCCAGTGTGTAGCTTTTCATAGATTCTGTTGTATTTCTTTGTTCTACTGAGAATGCTTCTGAGGAGATGAAACTCAGGGCAGTAAATGGTGACATATGCATACTTTGGTAATAAATTTACCTCTAACTTTCAGACAGCTTGGTCAGCATTGAGTTGGACAGGTGACGAAGGACATCTGGAATCCAAGCCTCTACTCTGTGCTGGAAGGCCAGCAATGTGTACGGATGACAAAGGACATTTGTCCCAGGAAAGGACATCTATGTGAGAAGGAGGCATTAGAGCTGGCGAGCCGGTGAGCCCGAGGTTTGGGGTCCAAACTTGCATGCTTCCCCCAGCACATCCTTGGTAGTGTTGGTTGTTAATGTAAATGGTGCATTTCACTTTGTGTTAACATGGACATATGATAAATAAATCTGAATCTGCGTGGGGCTGAGGGGCCATTTTCCAAGCTGTAGAATCAGAACACTCTGACACCAAAGAATAAACACCAGAACTGTAACATTTAAATATACTTTTCTGAAGCAAACATACAAAGGATGAAGCAAGGCAGTCATAGTTTCTAAAACTGTTGATTGTATTAGATATAAAGAGGCATCATACAAATGGGCCAGAAAACAGTAGCTGGCATTGAGCAAAAAGTAGCATTGAGATCAGTTTAAACTTCAATAAAAAAAAGTCCACGAGTTTGATTAAGTGAGGAGAAACTGAGCATGAAAGGAAACTTACAAGGCACATGAAAATGGATTGTCAAAGCTTCTACAAGGAAGTAAAAAGGAAAAGATTAGTGAAGACAAATGTCAGTCCCTTACAGTTATAAAAAGGGAAAGTTCCACTGGGGAACAAAGAAAGATCAGAGCAATTAAACACTTGTTCTGTCTTCAATGGAAGGGAACACAAATAGCATCTCAGATACGCGGGGAATGCTGGAATCTAATGAAAAGGAAGATTTAAAGGAAATTTGTATTAGTATAAAAATAGTGCTAAAAAAGTTAATGGCACTGAAAATTCCCAGGGCCTGATCATCTTTATCCTTGAGTACTACAAGAAGCAGCCATTGAAATCATGGAATAGTGAACCGTTGAAATAGTGAATGCATTCATCGTCATCTACTCCACAGAATATGGGATCATTCCTGCAAATTAGGTGGTGGAAAGTGTAAAAGGAGGGAAAGAGAAAACAGGGAACTATTTACCTAACAACAGCTGTAGGGAAAATGCTAGGTCTATTAAAAAAAGATGTGATAATAGGACACTTAGAAAATATCAGTCCTGATAAAGGGTCTTGGCCCAAAATGTTGGCAGTTTATTCCTCTTCATAGAGCTGCCTGATCTGCTGAGTTCTTCCAGCATGTTGTATGTGTTGCTCTGGAATTTCAGCATCTGTAGAATCACTTGTGTTTATGAAAGGAATATTATGTTTGATAAACCTGGTGGTGTTAAGAGGTAACTCATAGAATAGTTCTGGAAGGCTTTGGATAAAATTCCACAAAATGAGGTTAGTGCACAAAACTAAAACACGAAGTATTGGATGTAATATGGATTGAAAACAGCAGCATGGCATGAACAAGGTCATTCTTTGGTAACCAGTGCAGTAACACATGGATCAGTGTTTGGGAGCCAGCTGGAAAACAATATAAAAGACTAGAGACAAGGCAGGGATCATGAACAATTCCTTGAAGCTGCAAGGAAGATTGAAGCATTGAGATGAATGCCGATGGGGTCAGCAAAAGCTCTCAACAGAGGCAGTCAGCAGCTGGATTGGTGCATGTTGCCCTGGATCGGCAGCATTAGGAACTGAGTCAGCGATCACTCTTGATGGAAAGACTGAGTTCGTGCAGCTGCTCTCCTCATATGCAGACAAAAAGATGTTTCCCATATTCGAAGTTTTGTGTGATTGTTGGACTGTACAATCGCTTTTTTTGGTGTTTTCTTTCTTTTGAACAATTGGCGGGTGGGTGATGTGTTAATTTTTGTGTGTAAGGGGGGGGTTGGGAGTTTGGTGCTGCTGTTGCTTTTATCTGCTGCAAGTGGGGATTGTTTTGTGTAGGAGCTCGGTGATTGATGTTATGGATCTTTTTTTGCTGCAGGTGAGGGTGGGATTTTTGGGTCTGCAAGTTTTATTTCTTTTCGTTTTCCTGCCGGTTGGGGGGGAGTTGATGTCTTTTTTTTTCATCAGCATCCATGGTATTTCTGTATTTAATGGCTATCTGGAGAAGACAAATATCAGAGTTGTATTGTACGTGCATATTTTGACAATAAAATGAAACTATGAAATATACCTTAATGTTCTCAGTGAGGAACCAAATAAAACAATTCTAAAATAGATGACGGGCATAAATCTGGATGGGATTGCATGTGAGGAGAGGTTTCAAGATGAATGAGTTGCCAATTCTATGGCAGAAACAGTATAACACAGAGAAATGTGAAGTTCCACTTTGGTAGAAAAACACTGAAAGGCAGGCATATTATTTAAATAGTGAGAGATTGGGAAATGTTGATGTAAACAAAAGATTTTCTGGGTCTTCATATACCCATTATCAAAAGTAAATTTGACCAAAAGATCATAAGACACAGTGGCAGAATTGGGATATTCAGCCGATCAGGTACTCTCCACACTCAATCATGGCTGATTTATTATCCTTCTCAATCCATTCTTCTGCCTTGTCCCTGCAATCTTTGATGGTAAACGGCGTGTTGGATTTATTGCAAGCTCTGGGTACAGGAACAAGGATGTCTTTCTACATTTATAGAGGGTCATGGTGAGAATGTACTTGGAGTATTGTGTGCTGCTTTGGTCCAAGGAAAGGAGTGAATGGGGTCTCCAGGGAGGGGTAGCACCTCTGGTGAGGGGGCTTGTGTTCATTTTGGGGCAGTTCACTCACCTTTAGTTTCCACTGGACACTCAGCTCTCACCTATGGCTCCAAGAGGCCGCTTGCCTGCAACAGGGGCACCAGTACAGGCAGGCTAAAGCAGCTGAGGGTTGCCAGCAGGCCTCACACCCCAGTGAGATGGGGGCTGATCTGTGGCAGCATATGTAGTCACCTCTGGTGGACTGGGCAGGTAAGACCAAAAGATAGCTCCAATGTCCAGGAAGCCCGTTCTGCAATGCCTCATAGAGAGAAAAGGGCATGACAAGGCACATGGTCATCTACTGTAACCAAGTCAGACCCCAGTTATGGGGCCATTGGACCTAGACTGCCAAGGTCAAAAGAGTACAGCTGCCTCGGTGCAAAGGCTTTCCCACTTTATTTCTCCTGCGCTGTCACCAACATGACGGACATCCAACCAACCAGTTAATGAAGGTAAAGAGCCAAGTGCAGTTTCACCAGAGCGATTGCTGGAGGGATGATTGTATAAAGAGACATTGAGTTGACCAGAGTGTAACCTGATTAGACAGAGTGGATACAAGGAGAATGTTTCTCTGGCTGTGTAGAACAGTGGTGAATAGTGGTTCTGAAATGAGATATCAGAGTCTCAGGATAACTTGGATGGAGATGAGGAGAGATTCCTTCATTCAGCAGATGGTGAATCTGTGGTGCAGGATAAGACACAATATATTTAAGGAGTAGATCATAAGACCATAAAACATCAGAGAAGAATTAGGCCATTTGGCCCATCGAGTCTGCTCTGCCATTCGATCATGGCTGACGTAATGTCCGTCTCAACTCCATTCTCTTGCCTTCTCCCCATAATCATTGACACCCTTACTAATTAAGAACCTATCAACCTCTGCTTTAAATATACTTAATGACTTGACCTCTACAGCTGTCCATGGCAATGAATTTCAGAGTAGGTAGATTTCTCAACAAAAAGAGCATCAAGGGATACTGGGAAAGAGTGTGAGCACGTTATTGAGACAGCAGATTGGGCAATGATTGCTTTGAATTGCAGAGCAGACTGGATGGGCCAAATGGCTGATTGGCCTACTCCACTCTTATTTACTACATTTTAGACGGTAGATGGATTGTCAATCAAGCTTCTTCCTGAGAGCTTGGTTACTTCTCTCTAATGACACATACATTTTCCTAACTTGTGATTTGTCAGTGCTGGAGAGGGCTTAGCACGTCAGGAAGTGAGCAACTCTTCATTGACAACATTATCAATGGCCTGTTACATGAAGATATTGCCAGATTAACTGCTGTTTCTTTTCTGATTTTGATGCATGCTACTACTTTCTACGATTGAACTCCAACAAATCTTTTGGTATTTCTTGTCAGACCACCTGATCTTCCTGAATGAGCAGTGGATGAAGGGGTGGACTCACAAGGCCTGGTAATGCTCCACTTAAAATCCAGAACACTGGTTAAAAATTGTAGAGTCTTCCATTGTCAAAGAGTTAAAGTGCTGCTTTTCAGTACACAGTGCCAGATTAATTTGTACATTTGTGAAACACTTAATGCATTAAATACTTAACTATTTGCTCTTTCTTCCTTCCGGGATGGTGCAGAAGTTTGTGTTAAATCCATATGCATTCACTACACATTCAAAGAGTGGAGAAGCAACGTTTTCCACAGTAAACTTAGAGTAGTGGCAATGTCTTCCTTCTAAACGCGTCTTGGAACATTCAGTCCTCCCTCGGCGTTTGTGCGCCTGTGTCAGAGAATTCCCTAGATGGGTGCGAGAAGGTTATATTATGATGTTTGGCCCACTTGGCAAAGATGGCTTTCTCAGTAATGAATCTGTGACCTCCATGGTGGGCTTTTTCGTGCCTGACATACTCTGCGCATTCGTCTCGACTCCCAGGTTCATAGTAATGATAAGGAATTTTTTTGCGTTTTTCATTCCTGTGAAGACTGAAAGAAAAGCATCAATGACATTTTATCCTTGGCATATCCAGACTAAATACTACATCTAAAAAGTATCAAGGAACAAAAATTCTAAGGATGTTCTGTGTGTCCATTATCTGGATAGTTAATTATTTGTGATATCAATGTTCATAGGGAAATCAATAACAGGACAGCAATATCATGAAAGATCACATCCACACAGCTCATGGACTGTTTGTTCCTCTTCCTTCGGGAGAGAGGTAATGCAGCATCCACACCAGTACCATTAGACTCAAAAACAGTTCCTTCCCACAAGCCATCTGGCTGATCAACACCTCCACCCGTTAACCTACCCCACCACCATAAGAGATAGGAATAGAACTATGCCATTCAGCCCATCGACTCTTCTCCATCGTTCCATCATGGCTGATTTATTATCCCCCTCAACCCCATTCTCCAGCCTTCTTCTGTAACCTTTGACACCCTTACTAATCAAGATCCCATTAACCTCTACTTTAGATATACCTAATGATTTGGCCTTCACAGCCATCTGTGGCAACGAATTCCACAGATTCACCACCCACTGGCTAAACAAATTCCTCCTCAGCTCTGTCCTAAAGGGACATTCATCTATTCAGAGGGTGTGGCTTCTAATCCCAGACTCCCCCACTACATCAGAATCAGTATCAGGCTTAACATCACTGGCATCTGTCGTGAAATTTTTGTACTTTATTTGTTAATTATATGAAACATCCCCTCCGTGTTCACTCTATGCCTTTCAATGTTCAATAGGTTTCAATGAGATCCCCCCCCCCTTCTAAAATCCAGCAAGTACCATCAAATGCTCCTCAAATGTTAACCCTTTAATTCCTGGGATCCTCCTCGGACTGTTCAGTACCAGGACATCCTTTTCGAGATAAGGGGTTCAAAACTGCTCACAATTATCCAAGTGTGACGTGACCAATGCCTTATAAAGCTTCAGCCCTGAGAAACAACTCTCTAAGGTGGACTCAGGCTGTCCATTATCCAGGTGGAATGGTTAACTATTTGTGAGATCTATACTCACAGGGAAATCCACATTAATATTACATTTTTCTCAGCTTTAGGATACGTCTTTTCTGATAATGACGGCGTCATGGCAGTAACATGGAAATTGCACCAATCATTTGGTGTGCGACAAGATGGCACAACCAGCAACAGGGGACGTGATCAGATCATCTGTTTAGCTGAGACAAAAGAGACAGCAAATGAAAGAATCCAGAGCAACAGATAATCTGCTGGAGGAGCTTGGCTGGCCGAGGTGCATCTGTGGGGCTAAAGGAATAGCTGATGCCTTGCAACAGAACTGAAAGAATGATATGTGAAAATGGATTGATTTTTGCATAGGAGGGGAATTAAGGGTTATGGGGAAAGGCAGATCAGTGGAGATGATTCCATGGCCAGATCAGTCTAGGATTAGAAGCCACACCCTCTGAATAGATGAATGTCCCTTTAGGACAGAGCTGAGGAGGAATTTGTTTAGCCAGTGGGTGGTGATTCAATTCAGTCTTATTGAATGGCAGAGCAGGATCGATGGGCCGGAGATGGCTGACACCTGCTCCTATTTCTTATGTTCTTACGTAGATGTCAATCAAATATCCTGAAGTGCTCTGTATTAACAGCGCAAACCTGGTTAATGATGGGACCTTCACAGCCACGGTGTACACCACTTATTTTAGAAAGGTGTCGGGTTCAAAGTTCAACTCCAGTGATATCAGTATAAAATGTTAACCTGAAATGTTAAAGGCATTCTAATACAGCAGCTGCTCTGTCAAGGTAATACCTCATTGATAAAAATGTCACAGGGCAACAACCCATGAAATGGTGTTAGAAAGATAAACACAAAAATTCTCCAGATGCTGGAGATCAAGAACAACACACACAGAGGGTCTGACAAGGAGAAGAGAAGGGGTAAGAGGAGAACCGGAATGAGGAATGGAGAAAGAGGGAAAGAGGAGGGGAAGAAATTACCATAGGTTAGAGAAACTGAAGTTCATGCCACCAGGTTGGAGGCACCTGAACCTAATAAAATTTTAACAAAGCGGCAGGACTGCCTTTAGAGAAGCCTGTCTTCACATCTTTGGTTAATAATTTTGGAAAAATTTTCAGTATTGTGGCACCTTTCAACAATTAAATAGGCTGGGCATTGAATGATTGTTTAAATACTGATAATGGATGTGGAGAGGATGATTTCATTAGAGTCATAAAGCACTACAGCACAGAAACAAGCCCCTAGTCCATCTCACCAGGTTGATCTGTTTTCCTGCCTAGTCCCATCATTAGGAGTTTGAGGAGATCTTGTTTGTCACCAAAGACTCTAGCAATTTTTTAGAAAAGATACGTGGACAGCATTCTGACTGGTTGCATCACCATTTCATCTGGAAGCACGAATACACAGGATCAGAGAAAACTGCACAGGATTGCAAACCCAGCCAGTTCTATCATGGGCCTCCCACCAGCGAGGACATCTTCTAAAGGCAATTCCTTGAAAAGGTGGCATCCATCATTAATAACCCCCACCACCCAGAACATGCTCACTACTACCACCAGGGAGAAGATACTGGAGCCTAAAGACACAATGTTTTAGGAACAGCTTCTTCCCCTCCACCATCAGATTTCTGAATGAACCATGAACCCATGAACACTGTCTCACTTTTGATCTCTTTTTGCACTATTTATTTTTCATATTTGGGCAGAACTACGATAGCGCTTGACAGTGACCTCTTCGAGCTCATCTGTGGAAGCAACTTAATTTCTACCTTTAATGTCTCTCTTTTTCCTTTTCAAAGTGGATGGGGTTCTGTCGAAGATCCTGACCAAGAGCTACAGTTTAGTTCTTCGCGGCAATAAGATCCACTGCCGGGGCTGATTGACTGGTCATTTTTCAATATCCCAAGGACATGGCCTAGAAGGCAAGAGCGCCTTTGAGGTTTCGAGACTTCATGGCCCTAGGTTATGAGCTGATTCTATGCCGGTGACACCGAATGAAGAAAATGGAACATCGGGAACAGCTGATCAGCTGTCGGGTGCTCTATACTCGGCAAATCGCACGCTCTCTTTCTTTCTCTTGTTGGTGGGGGAAGAGTTTGTTGCTGGTTCTCAGGAAAAAAAAGTGACACAGCAGACTTTTAATCATCAGGTTGTTTGTTTTTGTTGGTCTCCCCTCTCGCTGTGAAAAGGTAACATCTCTCTGACCCTTTATTAGGGAAAGCGAGAGAGCCTGTGGCATGTGGAATTGTTGGGTGAACGATTAGTTTTTGTTGTACTGCAGATCAGGGTCTTTCTTGGGGGCTTGGCTATTGCTTGCTTGGTGGGTGGGGGGTGCTGACTTTTTTTTTGCTGAAGTAAGTGGGGAGGGGGAGCACTATTGCTTTGCTGCTGCTTGTGTGTAGGAGAGGGGAGTGGGGGGGCTTTGGGGCTGTAATGTTTTTACTGTCGCTCATGGTTTGGGGCACTCTTCTGTTTTTGTGGATGTCTGCAAGGAACAAGAATTTCAAGTTGTATATTCTATACATCCTCCGATATTTTATTAAACTATTGAACTATTTCTTATTGTAACTTATAGCATTTTTTATGTATTGCACTGTACTGCTGCCACAAAACAAGAAATTTTTCATAATGTATTAGTGATAATAACCTGATTCGGGTATCTTCTGCTGTTATGAATATGGTCCAAAGGTAGTAAAAGGAGATTGGCAAGGATCGGAGATAAAAGTCAGTTAGGACATGTAGATATAAAGGCGCTGTTTCTGTTCTGCACAACTCCATAACTCTAATTGAAAATGTTCATATTAATTCATATGGCCACAGGACCAAGCTCTGCTAGTGGCTTTTTGCTGATCTCAAGAACAAATAAGTGTGACAGATAGTTTCATTAAGTACTGTACATAATGTTCTTTAGAGTCAAGAGACTCTACAGTTAAAAGTAATATCCTAACCAATAATAAAATTGATTAGAATGAGCAGTTTAATTACAATTCACATCAAAGTGCAAAAATATATTTCTGAGGTTCATGAGCTGTTCTGTTTGTCTCTGCAATAATGCAGTTGACAATAACAACAGTTTGGATTCATATAGAGACTTTCAACCGGCTGGCGGCGTAATGGCATCAGCGCCAGACTTGTTTGCTCCGAAGTTCAAACCCAGCTGGTTCCCTTGCACGCTTTCCATCTGTGCTTGGCCTTGTAAACATAAGAAAGCCTGTTAAAAAAAAATGCCACCACGACGGCGTCCCGATGACTCCACTTGGAGTTAAGGGCCTTCTTCTTTCTTTATGTAGAGACTTTAACTTTGCAACTTCGCACAAAAGAATGATGAGACAAAATCTGGCGGTGAGCTAAATAAGAAGGTATCAGACAGTAAGCTAAGGTGTGAGTTTTCCATTAGAAATTAGAATTTCTAATGGAAAAACAAAAGAATACCTATATGTGGAAATCAGAAGTGAAAGCAAACCTGATGGAAATGCTCAGCAGGTCAGCCAGCATATGTGAAGGAATATCAGTTAAAGCTTTAGGCTGAGGATCTTTCAATGCTTAATGTATATCTTAAAAGTGAAATGAGAGTTATAAGAATAGCCTGTTATTTGGAATGTATTCCCAACCTTTGGACCCAATAGTGCAGAAATGGAGCCCAGCAGGCATTGTGAAGTGTGCTTAAAGTGCCGGAGCTGATTATAGAATAAACAAGAGCTCGGAAATAAAACAAAAACATGCATAGAAATGCTGAGTAGATCAGGCAGTAACTTTGGAGAGAACGGCATCAGCACAAAGTATTTTGGATGAGAATTATGAGATTAAAAAATGAGGAGGTCCATTTTAGGATTCATTTTCATTTTAGGTTCAATTAATATCAGAAAATGTGTACTGTGTACAACCTGAAATTCTTACTCTTCACAGATATCCGTGAAACAAGAGACCCCACAGAATGAATGACAGAACATCGAAGGCTCAAAACTGGCCCCACCCTTTGCAGAAGCAGCAGCAAAAGCATCAACCCCTCCACTCGTGTCAGCAGAAGCAGCAAGCCCACCCACACCCACCCACACCATCAAGCAATAACAAAAGCCCCCCCCCGAGAGAGACCTTGATCCAGAGTCCAGCAGAACTATAACCAGCACAGGCTCCCTTCTTCCAACAAGGGAGATAGAACTTGTGAGTCAAAATGGGTAAATGGGCAGTGGAACTCCAGAATCCAAATCAGAATCAGGTTTATCATCACCGACATGTGACATGAAATTTGTTAACTTAGCAGCAGCAGTTCAATGCAATACATAATATGGAAGAAAAGAAAAAAAAGTAAAAATAAATAAATAAGTAAACCAATTACAGTATGGGTATATTGAATAAATTAAGAATCGTGCAAAAACAGAAGTAATATATATTGAAAAAGTGAGCAGTGTTCATGGGTTCAATGTCAATTTAGGAATCGATGGCAGAGGGGAAGAAGCTGTTCCTGAATTGCAGAGTGTGTGCCTTCAGGCTTCTGTACCTCCTGCCTGACGATAACAGTGAGAAGAGGGCAGGCCCTGGGTGCTGGGGGTCCTTAATAATAGATGCTGCCTTTCTGAGACACCACTCCTTGAAGATGTCCTAGATACTTTGTAGGCTAGTACACAAGATGGAGCTGACTAAATTTACGAGCCTCTGCAGCTTCTTTCTGTCCTCTGCTGTAGCCTCCTCCCCCATACCAGACAGTGATGCAGCCTGTCAGAATGCTCTCCATGTCAAATCTATAGAATTTTTGAGTGTCAAACTCCTAATGAAGTATAGTTGCTGTCTTGCTTTATAGCTGCGTCAATTTGTTGGGACCAGGTTAGATCCTCAGAGATCTTGACATCCAGGAACTTAAAAGTTTGTGTGACTTGAAGCTTCTGAAGGAAGGCAAGTCAGTGAAAAATCAAGTCCAGAGATAACAAAAGTTTTAATGAGGTTTTCAGAAGATGATTTCGGTCAGAATCATTTAGTGCAGTAATATACCTCAGCTCATTACACAAAAGAGTAATCAGACAATTTCTGATTGAATTGCACAAGGTAACATTAAATCAAAAGCCCAGACAAAGAGCTAGATGAAAAGGAGTGTTTTAAAGAAGAGATGTGGAAATGGGGAAGCTTAGATTGTTGTGTCTGTGCACAATTACGTATCAATTAAATAAAAGCATGCGCATAGGAGATGGTATATTGACTGGCAGCAAGAGAGAGAGAGACAGACAGAGAGAGAGAACAATGCCCATGAACAGACAACAGGTTAATGCGTAGAGTGCTAAGGTGGGGGTCATTGCTCTAAAAGAAATAGATCCATACATTACACTTCCTCCTTCTTTAGATTAATGCAATATAAAATGGTATATGTACAAAACAATCAATTTCCCTTTCATAAACCCATATTCAAAATAAACCTGCTTTCACAACAACAGTCCATAACTAACTTCCCAGTTTTAAAGATTTAGTCTTTTGGGTGTCACTCTGTTTCTTTCAGGATAGGACCTCTGGACCTGCAGTGTGGCATCAGGTTTGGTAGGTGTCTTGTCAACAATAATGTTCTTATCGTGCCTCCTGACCTGTGGAGTGGCATCAGCTTTGGTAGGTGTCTTATCTAAGACAATGTTCTTGGTTTCCAATGGCATGTTGCCGTCAGTGACATCGTCATTGGTTGGTAAGTCCGGTGACTGTAACGTGTCCATCTTATTGGATGCAGTCAACTCAGGTGTGTTCTTCGGTTGAGCATCCAGTATCTGGTCCACATGACGTCTCCATGTATGATCTCCAACATCCACTGTGTACATCAGTGGTCCAGTTCTTGTAGCTCTCCTATAGGGTGTCCATTTGTCTTCTTGGTGATCACATGCTAGGACTTCCTGTTCAATCTTGAAGTTCCTTGCTGCTTCCCATGGTAACTGGCTGAACTGGTTATTCTGTATTTCCCTCCGTAGATCTACTTTCAGGAGGGCTATGTGAGATCTCAGATTCCTGTTCATGGACAGCATTGCATATATTTGATTGTTGTTGCATGAACAGAGTTCCGATACATAAAAAGGAAGTTGTTCACCTTATGCTTTAGAGAAATGTCCTCCTTGTCCATCACCTTAATAGACTTCTTGAATGTTGGGATAAACCTTTCAGGTAGCCCATTTGTTGATGAGGAGCTGACTTGAAATGTCTGATGCCATTTTTCTTCATGAAGAGTCGGAATCCTTCTGACACGTATTGTGGTCCATTGTCACTCACAATTTGTTCAGCTAAGCCATTTCTGGTGAAGATGGTCCTCAGAGGGGAGACAGTCTTTGCTAAAGTGGTTGACGTCTTTGGTCACCTTGAATGAGCATCCACAGAAATCAGAAACATGGAGTCCATGATAGCCTAGCAAAGTCAATACGTACTCTTTGCCACTGTGACGACGGCCACACCCGTAATGGTGCCTAAGGGGTGCATTTTGTATCTTTTGGCATCCTGAACAACTTTTGGCCAAGCCTGTCAACTATTCTCTTCTCAAACACCTTCTCTTGGTAATGCTACCATTTGGGCTGCTGTGCCTGTTGATGCCACACTGAGAGCTCTGATTGAGTGCCAGTCTAGTTGGAATTTTCGTAACCATTCATGTCCGAAAAGTGTTGGCCCTCCACTTTTCAACACATAATGGTCTAACTACTGTGTTTGGCCTCCATATGCCACATTCACTTTCAGTTTGCCCTTGGGAGACACTTTTCACCTGTGTAGGTCTTTAGCATCATTGATGGTAATCAATTCTCTAATCAATTCTTTAGCATCATTCTCTAACGGTATCTCAGAAAAGTCTATTATAGTCAGCCTCCAAAATTATAGTCAAAGTTGATCCATTTTCAGTTTTACACCAGACACATCTATTGTGATCCAGATTATTTTGTGATCTGCTTCAGTTATACTATGCAGTTCCAGGTATGACAGTTCACCTTTGTCAGACTCTATGTTGTCTGATTCTGTTTTACATTTGGTAACTATGTATTTGCTTTGTTTTGTGTTTGAGATTTCTCACTTTGTTATGCTTTTTGTCTGATTTCCACATTCTCTCTATGTGACCTTGTCTGTGACACTTCTGCAGATTTTTTCTGTGAACCAACTGCCATTTTCATCATGGGAGGATTTGCCACACCGATAATGTTTTTGGTTTTTTGTGCCATTCAGGGATAGTTTGTGCATTTCCCATTCTAACCTCTTTTTCTGTAGTTCTGCTGCATCCTTTGCTGTGGTCTCTAATGATATTGCAATGATCAATTCCTGTTCTAAGGTTAGGTCTCTTTCTGACAGTAGTGCATGCCTCATACAAGCTTGTCCCTTAGAAAGTTCACCTCTAAAGTCATAGTACTGGGAAAGTTTGTGCAGTTCTGTGAGGTATTCAGAAAAGCTTTCATTTTTGTCAGGTTCCTTTTGTAAAATCTAAACCTTTCAGCTATTGTCAGTGGTTTAAGACTCCAGTGATTTTGCTTGCTGGCCTTTCAGGAGTTACTAAGCTGCATAAGCGACTGTATGTTCTTAGGCCCATTAAGCTAAGAAGTGTAAGGGCTTTCTTTTGCTCTTCCACACTGTTCGCCTTAAAATACAGTTCAACCCTCTAGATATATGGCTTGCTATCAACTTTGTCAACATTCCCAACTGAAGCCATCGTCATGTTATTTTCACTTCAAGTTCAACACGTCTTTCACTGTTATGTATTTGTTGGCACCTGTGACTGCTGTCTCGTGCTGTTTCGTCTCGTAACTGTTGGTGCAGTTTGTGATATTCTCTAACATTCAGACGCCATCATCGTCACCAATTTGTTGTAACTGTGTACAACTACATATCAATTAAGTAAAAGCACTCACACTTTAACTGGTGCATACACATTGCAGAGGGAGAGAGAACAATGTGCATACGTAGTCCAACAGTGCATGCGCAAACAGATGAATATGCAGTGCTATGGGGCAGGGCGTAATTGCTCTAAAAGAGATAGGTCTAAACACGTTAATTGCAGAAATTGCTCTAAATACATTACAGAGAGAACCAACTACAGGGCTTGGCCACCAGGTGTGAAACAAATTAAATTGGGAGTGAACTGTCCCAGGAAGAAGTTATGGAGGTAGAGAGAGGTGAGAAAATGAAGTTAAAAATAATAAGCTGAAGCTCATTTATGACTAGAGTTGCATCTCTGTTCCTCAGTTGCCAAGGTAGGTTCAAAACTCCCCAACAACAGAAACTTGACTGAAATCCTTTCCTGCAATGAAACAACACTTCAAAAGTACTGGCAACTGATACTGGGAATCTCAGAATATGCAGATAATCCTCTCCCTGAGGCAAAATTTCCCACATTTCCTAGAACAGACCACATAATCAAAAGCGGTCTTTACTTAATTGGATATTGTTACAGATTCTGCTTTACTACCCATCAAAACTTTACACTTAGTTCCTCATTAAGGTTTTTATATCTTGAGGGGGGTGGGTGGCATGTAGCATAGTGGTTAGTGTCACAGCATTACAGTGCCAGTGATCGGAGTTCAAATTCACTGCTGACTGTAAAGAGTTTGCATGTTCTCCCTGTGACCATGTGGGTTTCCTCCGGGTTCCATTTTCCTCCTACATTCTAAAGGCATACAGGTTAGTAAAGATTAGCTTTATTTATCATGTGTACATCCAAGTACAGGAGTGAGATATGCCAACTAGTGGAGTGCTGCTGCAGCAACAACCTGGCACTCAACGTCAATAAGACGAAAGAGCTGATTGTGCACTTCAGGAAGGGTAAGACAAAGGGACACATACCAATCATCATAGAGGGATCAGAAGTGGAGAGAGTGAGCGGCTTCAAGTTTCTGGGTGTCAAGATCTCTGAGGATCTAATCTGTTCCCAACATATCAATGTATTTATAAAGAAGGCAAGACAGCGGCTATACTTTATTAGGAGTTTGAAGAGACTTGGCATGTCAACAAATACACTCAAAAACTTCTATAGTTTTACTGTGGGGAGCATTCTGACAGGCTGCATCACTGTCTGGTGTGTGTGGGCGGGGGGGGGGGGGGGGGCTACTGCACAGGACTGAAAGAAGCTGCAGAAGGTTGTAAATTTAGTCAGCTCCATCTTGGGTACTAGCCTACTAAGTACCCAGGAAATCCTCAAAGAGCGGTGTCTCAGAAAGGCAGTGTCCATTATTAAGGATCTCCAGCACCGAGGGTATGCCCTTTTCTCACTGTTACCATCAGGTAGGAGGTACAGAAGCCTGAAGGCACACATTCAGTGATTCAGGAACAGCTTCTTCCCCTCTGCCATCTGATTCCTAAATGGACATTGAATCTTTGGACACTACCTCACTTCTTTTTAATATACAGTATTTCTGTTTTTGCATGTTTTTTAAATCTATTCTATATACGTAATTGGTTTACTAGTTTGTTTATTATTTAATTTTATTTATTATTATTATTTTCTCTCTGCTGGATTACGTATTGCATTGAACCGCTGCTGCTCAGTTAACATATTTCACGTCACATGCTGGTGATAATAAACCTGATTCTGATTCTGCGATTGTGACGCCCGTCTCCCCTTCCCCCACCACCACTATGCAATCCCCTCTCCTTCAGATCCCATCGTCAGCTTCAGGGCCCTCAGAGGCTCCATCTTCCTCTCACCCCAACCCTTCCCTCTCCACTGACACTACCAGCCTTCCTCCCCCCTCTGATCCCATCTCTCATCTGTGCCAGGTCTTTACCATTCCCTCCGACCTTCAACTCTCTGAGACAGAGCGCTCTGTCCTCATTAAGGGCCTCACCTTTGTCCCCCTTCGCCCACACCTCAGTGAGTTCCGCGTACACCATGACACTGAACTCTTCTTCCGCTGGCTCCGTCTCCGAGCTTACTTCTTTGACAAGGATTCTCCTACCCCCACCGATGACACCTTCTCCCATCTTCAACCCTCCTCCTCTTTATGGACACCCCGCTCTGGTCTTCTGCCTGCTCTGGATCTCTTTATTGCTAATTGCCAACGGGACATCAACTGTCTTGACTTCACCACACCCTGTTCCAATTCCAACCTCACTCCTTCCGAACGCTCTGCTCTCCTCTCCCTCTGCACCAATCCCAACCTCACTATAAAACCCACAGATAGGGGGGAGCTGCTGTAGTCTGGCCAGGTAGTACCTCTACCTGGCTGAGGCACAGCAGCAACTCACTGATACCTCCTCTTATTTACCCTTGATCATGACCCCACTAAGGAGCACCAGGCCATTGTCTCCTATACCATCACCAACCTTATCAGCTCTGGGGATCTCCCATCCACTGCCACCAACCTCATAGTTCCCACACCCCGCACTTCCCGTTTCTACCTCCTACCCAAGATCCACAAACCTGCCTGTCCAGGTAGGCCTATTGTCTCAGCTTGCTCCTGCCCAACTGAACTCATTTCTGCATACCTCGACACTGTCTTATCCCCCCTAGTTCAATCTCTTCCCATTTATGTTCGTGACACTTCTCATGCTTTGAATTTTTTCGATGAATTTAAGTTCCCTGGCCCCCACCGTCTTATTTTCACCATGGACGTCCAGTCCCTATATACCTCCATCCCCCACCGAGATGGTCTCGAAGCTCTTCGCTTTTTTTTGGATCCCAGACCTAACCAATTCCCCTCTGCTACCACTCTCCTCTGTCCAGCGGAATTAGTTCTTACTCTCAATAATTTCTCCTTTGGCTCCTCCCACTTCCTCCAAACCAAGGGTGTAGCCATGGGCACCCGTTAGGGTCCCAGTTATGCCTGCCTTTTTGTTGGCTTTGTGGAACAGTCCATGTTCCAAGTCTATACAGGTATCCATCCCCCTCTTTTCCTTCGCTACATCGATGACTGCATTGGCGCTGCCTCTTGCACGTATGCTGAGCTCGTCGACTTCATTAACTTTGCCTCCAACTTTCACCCTGCCCTCAAGTTTACCTGGTCCATCTCCGACACCTCCCTCCCCTTTCTTGATCTTTCTGTCTCCATCTCTGGAGACGGCCTATCTACTGATATCTACTATAAGCCTACAGACTCTCTCACCCTGTCTCTTGCAAAAAGGCTATCGCCTTCTCACAATTCCTCCGTCTCCGCTGCATCTGCTCTCAGGATGAGGCTTTTCATTCCAGGATGAAGGAGATGTCTTCCTTTTTTAAACAAAGGGGCTTCCCTTCGTCCACCATCAATTTTGCTCTCAAACGCATCTCTCCCATTTCCCGCACATCTGCCCTCACCCCATCCACCCGCCACCCCACTCGGGAAAGCGTTTCCCTTGTCCTTACCTACCACCTCACCAGCCTCCAGGTCCAATGTATAATTCTCCGTAACTTCCGCCATCTCCAACGGGAACCCACTACCAAACACATTTTTGCCTCCCCCCCCTTTCTGCTTTCCGCAGGGATTGCTCCCTACGCGACACCCTTGTCCACTCGTCCCCCCCATCCCTTCCCACTGATCTCCCTCCTGGCACTTATCCTTGTAAATGGAACAAGTGCTACACCTGCCCTTACACTTCCTCCCTCACCATCATTCAGGGCCCCAGTCAGTCCTTCCAGGTGAGGCGACACTTCACCTGTGAGTCGGCTGGTGTGGTATACTGCGTCCGGTGCTCCCAGTGTGGCCTTTTATATATTGGTGAGACCCGACGCAGACTGGGAGACCGTTTCGCTGAACACTTACGCTCGGTCCGCCAAATAAAGCAGGATCTCCCAGTGGCCACATATTTTAATTCCACATCCCATTCCCATTCTGCTATGTCTATCCATGGTCTCCTCTATTGTCAAAATGAATCCAAACTCAGGTTGGAGGAACAACACCTTATATACCGGCTGGGTAGCCTCCAAACATTGACTTCTCTAACTTCCGTTAATGCCCCTCCTCCCCTTCTTACCCCATCCATGACATATTTAGTTGTTTGCCTGTTCTCCATCTCCCTCTGGTGCTCACCTCCCCCCCCCCACCTCCTTTCTTTCTCCCGAGGCCTCCCGTCCCATGATCCTTTCCCTTCTCTAGCTCTGTATCACTTTCACCAATCACCTTTCCAGCTCTTAGCTTCACCCCACCCCCTCCGGTCTTCTCCTATCATTTCGCAATTCCCACTCCCCCCACTACTTTCAAATCTTTTACTATCTTTCCTTTCGGTTAGTCCTGACGAAGGGTCTCGGCCCGAAACGTCAACAGCACTTCTCCCTGTAGATGCTGCCTGGCCTGCTGTGTTCCACCAGCATTTTGTGTGTGTTGTTGTTTGAATTTCCGGCATTGCAGATTTCCTCGTGTTTGCTCTGATTCTGATTTATTGGCTAGCTAACCTTCATATTTCATCATACTGTGTTGCAGCGACAACCTCGCACTCAATGTCAGTAAAACGAAAGAGCTGATTGTGAACTTCAGGAAGGGTAAAACAAGGGAACATGAACCAATCCTCATGGAGCGGTCAGAAGTGGAGAGAGTGAGCAGTTTCAGGTTTTTGGGTATCAAGATCTCTGAGGATCCAACCTGGTCCCAACATATTGATGTAGCTACAAAGAAGACAGAACGGCAGCTATATTTCATGAGGGGTTTGAAGGGATCTGGCTTCTCACCTAAGGTATTCTAAAACTTCTATAGACGTACCGTGGAGAGCATTCTGACAGGCTGGACCACTGTTTGGTGGCGGGGTGGGGGGGGGGGGGTCGCTACTGCACAGGACTGAAAGAAGCTACAGAAAGTTGTAAAATTAGTCAGCTCCATCTTGGGTACTAGTCTCCGTAGTATCCAAGATATCTTCATGGAGCAATACCTCTGAAAGGCTGCATCCTTTATTAAGGAACCCAAACACCCAATGCTCTCTGATGCCGCTCACAGGCCAAAAGTGCTCATTACACCTTTACATCACATAGATAGAAATTACAACAATGGTTGGTCAGCAAGTACTACATTTTATTGTACCTTCTGAGCATCAAGTGATACGTTGACATCCTAGGGAAAAATCAACACCTTAGTGAAAGGGGTAAATAGAGATTTTCTCTCTTTACAGAAGAGTAGGAAGTTCACACCTGTGGATGCTAAGCTTGATTGCCTGGGGCGTGTGAAAAACCAGATTTTGACTTGATTACCTAGGCCAGTATATATTGTGTTGGATGGCTCTGGGTCTGTACTTGCTGGAGTTTAGAAGAATTAAGGGGTATCTTATTGAAACCTTTTGAATACTGAAAGGCCTGGATAGAGTTCACATGGAGGGTATTTCCATGAGTAGGATCTGAGAGCACAGCCTCAAAATAAAGGGATGTCCCTTTAAAACTGAGTTGAGGAGCAATTTCTTCAGCCAGAGGGTGGTGAATCTTTGGAATTCATTGCCACAGAGGGCTGTGGAGGACAAGTCATTGGGTATACTTAAGCCAAAGCTTGATGGGTTCTTAATTGGTAAAGGTATTAAGGGTTATGGGGAAAAGGCAGGAGAATGGTGTTGATAAACTCAGCCATGATTGAATGGTGGAGCAGACACAAGGGGCGGAATGTCCAAATTCTTCTCTATATCTTATGGTTTTATGTTCATCCCTACTGCCCTTGAAAGTTACTGATAAGCTGCCTTCTTAAAACACTGCACTCCCACTGGGTTGCATTGGGCCCTGTGCTGAGGAAGGACCAGTGACATATTACCAAGTCAGGACAATGTGTGACTTGGGGAGGAACTGGCCAGTGCCGGTGGTCCCATGCACCTGCTGCCTTTGTCTTACTTGGTGTAAGCTTTTCGCTAAAAAAGAATACCCCCCGTTATGCCTTCCTCCCACTTGTGTCCAAAATATCACATGATGGTGCCATCGGAGAAGCCTAGGTGGGTAATTGCAGAGATATACACTGCGACCATCTTGCATCAGTTGCAGGGTACGGTGTATGGGTGTGCTCTGTCAATAAATTATACTGCTTAAGTAGTCTGTTGCGTAGGCCACACAACACAGTGAAAGATGAGAAGGTGTCCTTGGTGAGAAAGTAGCTCTAGTTCACTGCACAACAATAGAAATATTTAAAGGGAACATGAGGGGTAAGTTCTTCACTCAGAGGGTTGTGCAAGTGGTAGATGCAGATTCAATTTCAATATTTAAGAGAAGCCTGGTAAGTACATGGATAGGAAGGGTATGGAGGGCTGATGAGAGAAATGATTCTTAAGGAGTCCATTTAGAATGTGCTGACACAGAAAGAACGTGCAAAGCAACTTGCAGGGCAACGTATAAACCAATTTGCAAAATCAGGATGAAACAATAGCTTGCTGATTAAAGAAGCGATACGGGTAACGGGAAGACATGCTTAACGGTTGAACAATAACGGTGTTAATGCGCTGAGGCTGATAAGTGGGCCAAAGGGTTATCACATTTGTAATTTTGTAATGAGATTAAGGAAGAATGTCTGCACCTCACATGGGTGCAACTCACAAAGTCGTAAACAAGTAGGGTATAAAAAACTGTGCAAAGTGTAATTCGGCACTCAATCTAGCAGGAGCTGGTTGGGTCCGACTCTGCAGACTCGAAAAATAAAGTTTACCGTTCTGCAAATTGCTGAGACTCAGTGTGTTTCTGACAACGTGGGGGCTCGTCCGGGATCCACACTCTGGCCGCGGTGGACACGAGGAAGGACATCGGAGACGGTGCACCCCGCCGAGTTTGGCGGTCCCTGACTCCTTGCTCGTCGCTCCAACGCGGCTTGAGCGAGTGATATCCGGACAGCGCAGAGCGGTAAACGGGGAGAAGGGGACAGTACCTGGTACTGGAAGTCCCCAGGACGCACCGGGTAAGTGCCTACTATTATAGTAGAAGGGTGCGGGAATAAGTAAGGACGGAGAAGACCGGGATCGCTACCCGGGGGTCCTCCTGATAAAAGTCCTTGGGACGCACCGGGTAAAGTGCCTACTGTTGCAGTAGAAGGGTGCGGGATTAAGTAAGAGCGGAATAAGATGGGAGGGGGTGGCTCTAAAAAGAAAGAGGAAACGGAAAGACCGGGACCATACCCGGGAGTTCCTCCTGATAGCTCCCTCGGTAGAATGTTTGAGAATTGGGGATGTGGAAGACTAAAAGGGAAACAAAAGAAAAAAAATGATACAGTACTGTTTAATTTGGTCGAAACAGCCGATAGAAAAACCTGCGGTCTGGTGGCCGCGGCTTGGGTCTGAGGAGGATTGGGTACGACAAGCCTTAAACATTTACGTTAATTCAAAACCAAATGTAAAACCGGAAGAAATTGCTTATGCTTTTTGTTGGGCTCCATGGCCAGGAGTAACAACAAAGAGTTTTAAATTGGGCATTAAAGGGGAGCGGAAGTGGGACCCACTCGATCATTTACCCCCTCCCTATGTCCAGCCTTCTGCGCCCCTTGCGGGAGCAGAGGGAGGACGTGAAGAAAGTGAAAAAACAGAAGAAATAGACCCGGAGAGGGAAGAGAGGGATGTTAGGGAAAAAGCAAAAGCAAGGATCGAAACAAGGAGTGTGACAGGAGCAGATAAGAAAAAGAAAGACGAATTAAAAAAGGAAGAGGTACAGCTGTGTCCCCTTCGAGAGGTTCCAATGGGAGGAGAACGGGGAGGAACAGGATTTGTAAACGTCCCTCTGACAAGTACCGAAGTACGAGGATTTAAGAAAGATATGAAAACTTTATTAGAAGATCCAACTGGACTGGCAGAACAGTTGGATCAATTCTTAGGACCTAATGTTTACACTTGGGAAGAAATGCATGCGATTATAGGAACGCTATTTTCTGCACAAGAGAGGCAAATGATACGACAAGCTGCAATGTCAATTTGGGGAAGGGAACAGCCGAATGAGTTACCGGGGGACCAGAAATTTCCAGCAAACGACCCACAGTGGGACAAACAAGCAGAAGAGAGAAGACGGCAATATCCCATTGCCATGGAAGGGAGGAGGGGATTACAACCTGTAATTGAGACATTAGTATCAGATGGACTCCTGGAAGAATGTATGTTACCCTTTAATACCCCCATCCTACCGGTCCGAAAGCCCGACGGCACGTATCGAATGGTTCAAGATCTGAGAGGCTTAAATGCGGTAGTCCAAACACGATACCCGGTAGTGCCTAACCCCTATACATTAATGAGCAAAATACCTCCTGAACATGAATGGTTCAGAGTGATAGATCTAAAAGATGCCTTTTGGAGTTGCCCGTTGGAGGAAGGTAGCCGAGATATGTTCGCATTTGAATGGGAAAATCCCTTCACTGGGCGGAAGAAGCAACTCCGGTGGACCGTCTTGCCCCAAGGGTTCACGGAGTCCCCAAACCTATTCGAACAGGTACTGGAGCAAGTATTGGCTGGATTCCATTGTACCGAAAAGAACCAACTATTACAGTATGTCGATGACCTACTACTATCGGGACCAGCAGAGGAGGTAGTGCGAGACGATACTATAAGACTCCTGAATTACATAGGACGGGGGTCGGCAACCCGCGGCTCCGGAGCCACATGTGGCTCTTTTAGGTCTGTGCTGCGGCTCCCTGTTGCTTTGGGAAATAATTGGTTGTGGCGACCCTTTTCCTGGCACATCCGAACCGACTCACAATAAGATAGCCTACGGGGGTTTGCGAGCACAGAGCTTTGGAGCCTCTGCGCCATGGGGGGGGGGGGGCAGGTTGAGGGAGGCTTAAAAGTGAGGCTGAAGATTTCGAATAAAGTTTTTTTCCTTCGACTGCAGTTACCGACTCCGTGTCGTAATTTTAGCGCTGCGTGTAGCACACCGCTACATGGTCAGTATTTAATTAATATGTTTTTTATGTTAGTTTGTTAGTTTTTGAAATGTAAATCTAAATTTGAAGATTATGGTGATCTTGTACAATCTAAATAAGACGTTGTGGCGGGCGACCCATTTCCTGACACATCCGAACCGGCTCACAATTAGCCAGCGTTCAGGCTAAGGGAGATAGCCTACGGGGGGTTTGTGAGTACGTGTCTTTTGCAGCATCCGCGCCCATGGGGGGCGGGTTGAGGGAGGCTTAAAAGCAAGGCTGTTTAGTTCGAATAAAGCTATCTTTGACTGCAGTTTACTGACTGCGTGTAGCAACCGCTACAACGTGTTTTTATCGCTGGCTGTCCAGAGGGGAGGTGCTGAAACGCTTTGTCGCGCGTCTGGAAGAAGTGAAAACTTTCCTGGGCAGCAAAGGGCTCAACTTTCCTGAGCTGGAACAGCCAGAGTGGCTGGAAAAGCTACACTTCATGGTAGACATGACAGCGCACCTGAACACGCTGAACACAGCTCTTCAACGGGGTAAGGACGTACAGCCCTGCACATGTTGGGGGATGTTTTGCATTCGAGCGCAAGTTGACGTTGCTTGCCAGAGATTTACAGAAAGGCACATTGTCTCACTTCCCCAATTTGAGAGAGTTCAAACAATGTCACGACATGATAAATTCGGAGTATTTACATTCTGCAATCATCGCAATGCAAACATCGTTTGGGAAACGCTTCTGTGAGTTCAGAGAGGAAAAAAACACATTATCCTTCCCGGTCACTCCCCTAAGCATCGATCCATCCCTACTGAATACGACTGCATTGTCAGGTGTGAGTCAACCTGAAGAAGTATGATAAATATTTTAATTGCGTATTATTTTACGTATATTCATATGTTTTCATTGTTCAGTGAAATAGTCCTTTTATTTTTCAGGTTGACAGCTGGCTGACGTTATTTTTGGTTTGCTGCTGGCGGCAAATTTAAGTTTGGCGTTTTTCATAAATACAAGAAGGACTCAAATAGACGTTGAGTATTTTACTTAAAAGTAACCTTCAACCCAACGTCTTTTTTTCGGAGTTCAAAATGTTTTTGTTGCATGCAGAAATGTAATTTCGTTTTCTCTGCAGGAGTTCATCAATTTCATAAATGCAACACATTATAGTTTATTTATACATAGCATAAAGGCAAAACAAAACGTTGTATGCAGTGTTATTTCATTTTAAATGTCAAACGGGTTTTGCGGCTCCCAGTGTTTTCTTTTCTGTGGGAAACGGGTCCAAGTGGCTCTTTCAGTGGTAAAGGTTGCTGACCCCTGACCTAGGAGAAAAAGGATTGCGGGTGTCCAAGAAGAAACTGCAATTTGTCGAGAAGGAAATAACATATCTCGGACACAGAGTCAGTAAAGGGCACCGCCAAATAACCCCAGAAAGAATAGCGGGAATAACTAAAAATACCGCTTCCCAGGACAAAGAAGGAAATAAGACAATTTCTGGGCTTAGTGGGCTATTGCCGGATTTGGATAGAGAGTTATACCCCCCTGGTGAAGTTTATGTACGACAAATTGGCAAAGGAAGACCGGGGAATAATCAGCTGGACCGAAGAAGAAGAACAGAAGTTCAGGAAAATAAAAGGGCAACTAATTCGGGCCCCGGTATTAACACTGCCAGCACTGGAAAAGCCCTTTCAGCTGTATGCAACAAACAATGAAGGAACTGCGTTAGGAGTACTAACCCAAGAAAAAGGAGGAAAGCGGCAACCTGTGGCCTTTTTATCAAAAATGTTAGACCCGGTATCCCGGGGATGGCCGACGTGCATACAAGCCGTAGCGGCAGCAGCCGTACTAGTAGAAGAAGCACGGAAATTAACCTTTGGGGGAAGAATGACAGTGTATACCCAGCACTCCGTTAGCACCCTCTTAGCCCAAAAAGCTCAGCGGTGGTTGACGGACTCTCGCATACTGAAATACGAAACCATTCTGATGGTCGGGGATGATGTAAGCTTTGAAAGGAACAATAGTTGTAACCCGGCACAGTTCTTATACGGGGAATCAACAGGGGAGCCCGACAAACATCAGAAGGCGAGTGGAAGACCCCCGACGGACGGCAAGTACTGAATAAGGAAGTAACTCGTCATATACTGCAACAACTACACCAACAAAGCCATTGGGGAGTGCAAGCTATGTGCGACACTATCCTAAGGGACTATGTTTGTAAAGGGATATTCACACTAGCTCAACAGGAGGTGTGGGGCTGTTACCTGCCAAAAGGTAAACAAGAAAATGATGCGTGCCACCCATAAGGGGGGACAAACACTAGCCGTCCGACCGTTCCATCGGATCCAAATAGACTTTACGGAACTACCACAAGTTCAGAGATGGAAGTACCTGTTAGTAATTGTGGATCACTTCACTCGGTGGGTGGAAGCATTCCCAACCACTAAAGCGGACGCCCCTACAGTGGCACGGATCCTATTAGAAAATATAGTCCCGAGATATGGAATAATGGGGTCTATTGATTCAGATAGGGGAACACACTTTGCCTCAAAAACACACCAGCTAATCTATGACGCCTTAGGAATCCAGTGGAAGCTGCACACCCCCTGGCACCCTCAGAGCTCAGGAAGAGTTGAGAGGATGAACAGTACTTTGAAGACGCAATTGACAAAACTAATGATGGAAACCAAGCTACCCTGGACCAAGTGTCTACCCCTGGCCCTACTAAGAATCCGCACGGCTCCTCGAAAAGATATAGGAGTATCCCCTTATGAAATGTTGTTTGGCCTTCCATATTGGAACAAGGTGGAGGGCTATCCTTCCCTGCAAGGGAGAGATGTCTTTGTAAGGGACTATTTACAGGCACTGTCTCGTTCTTTTGCAGAATTGCGCAGGAAGGGGTTACTCGCACAAACCCCACCTCTGGACTTCGCACTCCACCGAACTCAGCCCGGTGACTGGGTCCTGATTAAGACTTGGAAGCCAGAGAAGTTACAGCCGCAGTGGGAAGGCCCATTCCAGGTGCTACTGACCACCGAAGCCGCAGTAAGGACAAAAGAAAAAGGGTGGACCCACGCCGCGAGAATCAAGGGACCCGTAAAGCCCGAAGAAGGTGCAGAATGGACTTGCGTCCAGGGAGAAGACCCGATGGTGCTAAAGCTCAAAAGACGGACAGAATGAACTTTGGGACTGTAATGTATATACTGCTATTGTTGAGAAGCGCTGAAGGGGGATGTGATAAGTGCAGGACGACGGTAAGGGTGGGCATGACGGTTTTTCCAGGGTCCTTTGTGTCACACTCGCATGTAAACGAGAAATGTTATGACTACAACAAAAAGGAGGAGTATGTGGAAAGTTTAATCTAACCAACTGCTGCTTAAAGATAGATGACAACGGAAAGGTGGTTCAAAAAAAATATCAGATAAAATAAGGAAACTGGCCCACGTGCCGGTACAGACCTGGAAGCCGCTGGGGTATTGGGACTGGCTGGACGGATGGTTGAAAGGAGGCTGGTGGCGAACCGCTTTAGGGGTTATAGGAGGGGGATTGATGGTCCTCCTTCTGCTACCATGTCTGATCCCCTGCTTGCGGGAGCTAGTAGCTCGGGTGGCAAGACAAGTCATGCAACCAGGGGCCCCAGCTGATCCTGTTCAGGTACTCCTACAAAGGGAAATAGAGCTAGAGGAAGAAGCCTATGTAAACCCGTGGCAAAAGCCCAACTGATAGCACATTCTAAAAAGAAAAAGGGTGGATTGAGAGAAATGATTCTTAAGGAGTCCATTTAGAATGTGCTGACACAGAAAGAACGTGCAAAGCAACTTGCAGGGCAACGTATAAACCAATTTGCAAAATCAGGATGAAACAATAGCTTGCTGATTAAAGAAGCGATACGGGTAACGGGAAGACATGCTTAACGGTTGAACAATAACGGTGTTAATGCGCTGAGGCTGATAAGTGGGCCAAAGGGTTATCACATTTGTAATTTTGTAATGAGATTAAGGAAGAATGTCTGCACCTCACATGGGTGCAACTCACAAAGTCGTAAACAAGTAGGGTATAAAAAACTGTGCAAAGTGTAATTCGGCACTCAATCTAGCAGGAGCTGGTTGGGTCCGACTCTGCAGACTCGAAAAATAAAGTTTACCGTTCTGCAAATTGCTGAGACTCAGTGTGTTTCTGACAGCTGAGGTCTAGTGTGGGTCAATAGGACTGGGCAGAATAACGGTACAGTAGAGTCCAGATGGAGCGAAGGACCACTGTAGTGCTTGATGATGCTATAACAGCTAATCCTTTTTTGAGTTTGTGTAATAAACTAGCAGTTGGACAAAAACCTGAACCATGAGAAACTACTTTATAATGTTAAAAGACAATATCTTAAAATTACATTGACAGTGATGCAGGCCTTCTAACATCTTGCACACCTCACCCTTTCATTATAATCTTCTAGTCCTTTCATCCTTCAATGCAGCTTTGAAATTTGCCTCAAATACTCCCTGTGGTAGTGAATTCTATATTCCAACCATCCTCTTGAAATTTCCTGTCCATTTATTTGTCACTATCCAATCAAAACATCCTCCTAGATTTAAGGAGGCACAGAGAAACATTGTCAATCCAACTGAACCCTTTCACATTTTCAGGGTTGCTCAGTGAAGAAAGAAAATCCCATCAGTGACCTTACCTACAATAAGCATCATTAACCATTCCAAAGATATGAATTTTAGGGCAGACTTCCATCGCAAGCACGAGTGTGAACCAGCCAGTACTTAGGTATGTACCTGACAATAACCTGCCAGAAAGAAAACAGAAAACATTGGAAAATGATCAAGTATTAGCACTTTGTCAAAACCGCATCACAAGGCAGGGAGACAAAAAATGCCACAGCTGGCGTCAGGCAGTGTGAATTATTTATCTCAAGCTTGTGATTCATGTCAGTTTGCAGCCTGCAGTATCTGTGGAAAGCAATTCACAAAGCAAGGTGCAAAATGCTGTTCAAACTAAATGACAAATGGGATATCTTGAGCTTGGAGCTGTGCAAGTTGTTTTTCAGCTGTTCACAGATCTGGCTATACTAGATCTGCAGTACTATCATTAGTCCTGTGCACTATATCTTGTGAAGGAGATATTGGCCCAAACTTTCCACAGAGGCGGCCTGGAGCTCAGAAGCCTGGGTAAAGCCAACAGCTCACAATGAAATACGCACACACACAGAAGTCCAAAATTTCCTTAGTATCCTAACCACTCCCCTTTGGATTTTATCAGTGGAGTGCAAATTTCCCCAGAATCCCAACCATTACTTTGGAAAATCTGTCTTCTAAACCTGCAGCAGTCTGACATGTGCCAACCTTGGCAACTCTATTCATTTTGGTGGAGAAGAAGAGGGGTAAGTTTCAGGTAATTTACATAAACCATACTTGCATCATACACCAGGGTGCTCTCTTTAGTTACCTGATGAGGTCACTTCGGCCAGGTGTGGATGTTGTCAGGTGGTGTCCAGCCTTCAGAGAGTGCTTCAACCCTTAACCACTACACTCTCCTCCAGCTGGGGGTGGGGGGGGGGGTCCAGCTCCAAGTCACTGCCCATCTGCTCCTGACTTCCAGCTCAACTCCTGCACCATTACTGCTGCACACATGGGGGCAAGAGAGGACCAGCAAGAGCGCATTCTGCTTCCTCTCCTATTCTGTGAGCTTCTTGGTTCTTGCTTTTGTTCATCAAGGCCCAGTGCAGACAGTAACCTCCACACAGACCTTTCCGGGAACCCTCTATAGCCGAGCTCCACGGGGAATAGCTTCATCTGCCATCCTTTGTCCCTGCACTCCTGGACTAAGGACTGGTACTTCAGGGCCTTCTTCTCGTGAGCCTCCTCACATCCTCCCTCCTGTGGTACTGTGAGCTCCACCAGGATGATTTTCTTGTCTTTGGTGGACCACAGTATGATGTCTGGTCGAAGTGTGGTTTGCACCACCTCCGGGAACTTCAGCTACCTCCCCCCATCGACCCTCATCTCCCACGATTTGGCAGTTTGCATCAGACTGGATTTAGGCCTCTTTGATATGACGGGCATGACCCTCTCCTTGATGAAAATGACTGCCCTGTACGTCTCTCTGCCAGCTGGTCTCTTTTTACACCTCTCCCGCTCCAGTGTGTCAGCAAGGGACAGCAGTATGCTGTCATGGCACCACTTATATCGTCCTTCTGTTAAAACGGTTTTGTATCCTAACAGTATGTGTTCCAGTGAACTTTGCTGACCACAAAGCTTGCAGTTAGGGTCCTCTCTTGCCCCCATGTGTGTACAGTCATGGTGTAGGGAGAATGTCATACTCAGAGCTGGAGGAAAGAAATGCAGAAGGGCTCCAGTCTTTAAAGCTCTGCCCAAGTGATTTTGTGCTTGGGAAGACCCCAGTTCATACAGGCACCCTGTGACTCTCACTGCCTTCGATACCTGCCTTTTATCCTCAGAGCTTCTGTACCTCTGTCAGTATAACATAGAACAATACAGCACTTCAGCCCATGTTGTTGTGCCAACATTTTAATCTGCTCTCACCATTCCCTCCTATACTATCCTCCATTTCCAATCATCCATGTATCTAGCTAAGAGTTTCTTAAATACCCTCTGTGTATCTGCCTCTGCTACCACTCCTGGTAGTGCATTCAACACACCACCACTCTCTGTGTAAAGGACTGAACTCTGACATCCCCACTATACTTTTCTCCAATCCCCTTAAAATTATGCCCCCTTGTATTAGCCATTTTTGTCCTGGAAAAAAGGCTTTGACAGACTATCTTTGTCCCCTTTCATCTTGTACACCTCTGTCAGGTCACTTCTCATCCTCCTTGCTCCAAAGAGAAAAGCCCAAGCTCATTCAACCTATCCTCACCTATCCAGTCGAGGCAATATCCTCTCCACTCTTTCTAAAGCTTCCATATTCTTCCTTTACTGAGGTGACCAGGGATGAACACAATATTCCTTGTGCTGTCTAACCAGAGTTATAAAGAGCTGCTTCACTACCTTGCAGTTCTTGAGCTCAATTCCGTAACTAATGAAGGCCAACATACCATACGCCTTCTTAACAACCCTATCAACTTGTTAAATATTAAACTTATTACATATTAAAATTTAATCAGAATCAAAGACAGGTTTAATAGCACTGACACATGTCATGAAATCTGTTGTTTTGCAGCAGCAGCGGTACATTGCATACAGAAAAAATTACTGTAAGTTACAATAAGAATTATTAAATAAATGCATAAAAAAAATTCCAAGAGGACCACAAACTTGCTGTGGCTTGGAGGCTTGTGTGCCTCAATGACCCAGAGGGCTATGCTGGCTGGAATCAGGACTTTATGCTTTGCCTCTTGATAGGGTCACTTGTGCCAACCAGGGTAGAGGCCAGACTAAGACTGATCCACCGGTCCTCCAGGTTTGGGGATTCAGCTCAGGACTAACAACCCTGACTGGTAAAACAAAATTGTTACGAAAACAGCAATGAAGGATCCTTCTGCATCTGAGTGTGACGGCATTCCCAGGACTTGCATGACTGACAGTAGTGAAAACTGAGAGGAAGCTACTGACATGATGAAGGAAGTTGTAACCACTGTCTGACATGGAGGACTTTCATTGGCGCCCTAGATGCCAGCGGCATAATGGACAAGAGAGAGATAAATACACAAACAAGTATATAAGTAACACAAAAAGAGAACAAAATAGTGAGGTATTGTTCAAAGATTGAACACTTTAAAACATTACCACTTTTAAAAATGATTTGAAGCGCATCAATTTTACTTTTGTTTGACAAGTAATGAACACAATATGTAAGTTTTATTCACGCCTGAATGTTGTTTTATGTGAGTGACGTTTAAGATATTTGACAATTTTGTCTGTCGGTTCAGCACAGTGACAAAAGTTTCACCAGGTGGTAATGCATCTCTAACTGTGTATTGGTTAGAATATTGCTGATCATCTTGGAGGAAGTTCATATAATCAAATCTGCATGGGAGAGGAGGGGGGATGACCATGGATATTATGACCTAGCTGTCTAGATACACAAGCCAGGGCAGTACCTTATGGAAGAGAAAGCTGTTGCCCATGTAGCAAGCTCTCCCTCTCCACACAACTGATGAACCCAAAGGAACAGCAGAGACCGATATAGTTTGGCACCAGCTGAGTTTCAGGAGTTGCCAGTCAGCATTGAACTCAATGTAGGATTGCCTTTGTGACTCCAGCTCCGGATTTTTCCCTTAGGGGTTTACTATCAAAGCTTTCCCCATGAGTGGTTAGAGCTGCAAGGCAGTAGAGATTTGAGATTGGAGTCATCCTTCTCTTAAATGAGCCGCCAACCGCAACTGATAAGCTCCATCTTATCCGAAGCTAAAGGTGGACCAAACAGTAAGGTTAATGGCGTGTGTGGTTACCCAAGTTCAATGTAGATAATTATGCGGTGATCCAGTTGCGGTATAAAAGATGTCCTTATATATTTATCCTTATACAGTGTCTGTGGTTCAATGTGTCTGCTGGAGGCCGAAGGAGATGACCTATCCTGGGGTTAGAGGAAAGTGTATGTGGGTGAGTGAGTTGATGGGAAGAGTGAGCAACTGGAGTTATTTTGCTCATGTTGCTTGGTATTTTCTAGTTTGTTGTGTTCAGTTTTGTTCTGCTGAACACTGTGGCACTGGAATGTGTAGTGACACCTGTGAGCATCCCCCTGCACATCTCGGTTGTGTTGGTGGTTAATGCAAATGACACATTTCACTGTGAGTTTCTATGTACACATGACAAATAAATCCAAATTTAAATCTGAATCTGAATCTGAGTAAGAGGATCAATAGGATAGATAGAGGAGAGAAAGGAAAGAGAGAGAAAGGGAGAGAGAGAGAGGATAGCTGATTTTCATGAGACTGTAAGATATAGGAGCAGAATTAGGCCATTTGGCCCTGTGAGTCTTCTCCACCATTCCATCATGGCTGATCCTTTTCCCTCTCAACCTCATTCTTCTGCCTTCTCCCTATAATCTTTGACATTCTTACTAATCAAGAACCTACCAACCTCACTTTGAATATACCCAATAACTTTGCCTCCACAGTCACCTGTGGCAATGAATTCCATAGATTCGTCATTCTCTGGCTAAAGAAATTCCTTCTCATCTCTGTTCCAAATGGACATCCCTCTATTCTGAGGCTGTGCCCTCTGGTCCTAGAATTCCCCACCAAAGGAAACACCTTCTCCACATCCACTCTACTGAGGCATTTCAACACTCAACATGTTGCAATGAGGTCCTCACACATTCTTCAAAATTCCATTGAGTATAGGCCCAGAGCCATTAAACGCTCCACATATGACAAGCCTTTCAATCCCAGAATGATTTTTGTGAATCTCCTTTGAACACTCTCCAATGCCAGCACATCCTTACTTAGATAAGGAACCCAAAACTGCTTGTAACACTCCAAGTGAGGCCTTAGCAGTGCCTTACAAAACCTCAACATTAAATTTTTGCTTTTATATTCTAGTCTTCTCAAAATGAATGCTAACATTGCATTTGCCTTCCTTACCACTGACTCAACTTGCAAATTAATCTTTAGGGAATCCTGCATGAGGACTCCCAAGTCCCTTTGTACCTCGGATTTTTGAATTTTCTCACCATTTAGGAAAATGTCTTGGCTTTATATGGGTAGTTATGGGAGATTTTAACATGCAGGTCGATTGGGAAAATCAGGTTGGTAATGGATCTCCAGAGAGTAAGTTTGTTGAATGTCTAAGAGATAGCTTTTTAGAGCAGTTTGTCGTTAAGCCTACTAGGGGATCAGCTATAATGGATTAGGTGTTATGTAATGAACCAGAGGTGATTAGGGAGCTTAAGGTAAAAGAACCCTTAGGAACCAGTGATCACAACTTGAAATTTGATAGGGAGAAAGTAAAATCTGATGTAGCAGTATTTTAGTGGAGTAAGGGAAATTACAGTGGCATGAGAGAGGATTTGGCCAAAGTAATTTGGAAGGAGCTGCTGGCGGGGATGTCAGCAGAGAAGCAATGGCATGGGTTTGTAGGAAAGATGAGGAAGGTGCAGGACATATGTATTCCAAAAATGAAGAAATACTCAAATGGTAAAATAGTGCAACTATGTTAGACAAGGGAAGTCAAAGCTATTGTAAAATCAAAAGAAAGGGCATACAACAAAGCAAAAATTAGTGGGAAGATAGGGGATTGGGTAGTATTTAAAATCCTACAGAGAGCACTAAAAAACTCTTTAGAAGGGAAAAGACGAAATATGAAAGCAAGCTAGCAAATAATACTAAAGTAGATAGTAAACGTTTTTTCAAGCATGTTAAAAATTAAAGAGAAACGAGAGTGGATACAGGACTGCTAGTTAATGAGTCAGGAGAAATTATAATTGGAGACAAGGAGATGGCTGAGGAACTAAATGAGTAATTTGCATCAGTCTTCACTGTGGAAGACACTAGCAGTATGCCTGATGTTGTAGTATGTGAAAGAAGTGAAGTGGATGCAGTTACTGCTACAAGAGAGAAGCGGAAAAACCTTTACCTTTACCTTTAGTACATAAGTTACCCAGACCAGAGGAACTACACCCTAGGGTTCTGAAAGAGGCAGCAATCGAGATTATGGTGGCATTAGAAATGATCTTTCAAAAATCAGTGGACTCTGGCATGGTGCCAGAGGACTGGAACATTGCAAATGTTACTCCAATCTTTAAGAAAGGAGGAAAGCAGCAGAAAGGAAATTATAGACCAGTTAGCCTGACCTCAGTGGTTGGGAAGATGTTAGAGTCAATTGTTAAGGATGAGATGATGGAGTACTTGGTGACACAGGACAAGATAGTACAAAGTCAGCATGGTTTCCTTCAGGGAAAATCCTGCTTGATGAATTCTTTGGAATACTTTGAGGAGATTACAAGTAGGATAGATAAAGGGGATGCAGTGGATGTTGTATACTTGGACTTTCATAAGAGCTTTGCCAGGGTGCCACACATGAGGCTGCTTACCAAGTTAACAGCCCATGGTATTACAGGAAAGTTACTAACATGGTTAGAGCATTGGCTGATTGGTAGGAGGCAGTGAGTGGGAATAAAAGGATCCCTTGCTGGTTGGCTGCCAGTGATTTCTTTTTATGCTGTATATAAATGATTTAGATGATGGAATAGATGGCTTTGTTGCCAAGTTTGCAGATGATACATAGATTGGTGGAGGAGCAGGTGGTGTTGAGGAAACAGGTAGGATGCAGAAGGACTTAGACAGATTAGGAGAATGGTCAAGAAAGTGGCAAATGAAATACAATGTTGTAGAATGCATGGTCATGCACTTTGGTAGTAGGAATAAATGTGTGGACTATTATCTAAACGGGGAGAAAATCCAAAAATCTGAGATGCAAAGGGACTTGGGAGTCCTTCTGCAAAACACCCTAAAATTAACTTGCAGGTTGAGTCAGTGGTGAGGAAGGCAAATGCCATGTTAACATCATTTCAAGAAGTCTAGAATACAAGAGTGAGGATGTGATGCTGAGGCTTTCTAAGGCATTGGTGAGGCCTCATCTTGAGTATTGTGAACAATTTTGGACCTCTCATCTTAGAAAAGATGTGCTGGCATTGGAGACAGTCCAGAGGAAGTTCACAAGGATGATTCCAGGAATGACAGGATTATCATATGAGGAATGTTTGATAGCTCTGGGCCTGTACTCACTGGAATTTCGAAGTATGGGGGGGGGGGGGGGTGGAGAACTCATTGAAACCTTTCGAATGTTGAAAGGCCTAGACAGAGTAGATGTGGAAAGGATGTTTCCCATGTTGGGCGAGCCTAGGACAAAAGGACACTGCCTCAGGATAGAGGGGCGCCCTTTCAAAATGGTTCTCTAGCCAAAGGGTGGTGACTTTGTGGAATTTGTTGCCACATGCAACTGTGGGGTCCAGGTTGTTGAATGTATTTAAGGCAGAGATTGACAGGTTCTTGATTGGACATGGCATCAAAGGATAAGGGGAGAATGCTGGGAACTGGGGTTGAGAAGGAGAAAAAAAAGATCACCCATGATTGAAAGGTAGAGCAGACTCAATGGCCAGATGGCCTAATTCTGTTCCTTTGTCTAATGGTCTTATAGTCTTTATTTCTTCTACCAAAGTGCACGGCCATACACTTCCCAACACTGTATTCCATCTGCCACTTTGCCCATTCTTCTAATATGTATAAGTCCTCCTGTAGCCTCCCTGCTTCCTCGACACTACCTGCCCCTCCACCTATCTTTGTATCATCCCTGACGATAAAAACAGGAAGCTTAAGTTCAGCTCAGCTTATTGCCATGTGCACAGTACAGTGAATTACAGGTACAGTGAAAAACTTATTTACAGCAGTATCTCAGATAGACCAATTCAGACAACACACAGAATATAAAATACACATAAATTATACAATACTGTAAACCAAAATTTAAAAAAAAGTTCTGGAAATACTCAGTGGGTCAAACACAATCTATGCAGACAGAAAAGAAGCCGTTCATCAACCTGTATCATTAACTCTGTATCTCTCTCTCTCTCTACAGAAACTGCCTGACCTGCTAAGAATTGCTGGTTCCTAGACCAACTGCACCAATCCCATTAGCCACATTCCCATAAAACCTCTCACATTCCACATATCCTCTTTATTCTCTATCACAAAGCTGAGGGGACACCTCATAGAAGTTTATTAAATGATGAGAGGCACAGATGGAGTTTGTTTGTAATGTGCTGTGTCATATGACATGTCTTATCCATGACTATGATTGTTCTTGGCAAATTGTTCTGCAGGAGTCGTTTGCTATTGCCTTCTTCTGGGTAGTGTCTTTATAAGACAAGTGACCCCCCCCCCCCCCCCACCATCATCAATACTCTTCAGAGATTGTCTGCCTGACGTCAGCGATCGCATAGCCAGGACTTGTGATGTGAGCAGCTCATATGACCATCCACCACCTGATCCCATGGCTTCACATGACACTGATCGGGGGGGGGGAGGGGAGGTGTTATGCAGTTGCTACACCTTGCCCAAGGGTGATCTGCAGGATAGCAGAGGGTAAAAGCACCATACTCTTCCTTTGGTAGAGACGTATCTCCACCCCACCACCCAAAGAGATAGTGTAGTTAGTAAGAATCTTCTTTTTCCCAGGTAGGTTATGAGGGGACAAAGATTTATGGTTTTAGATTTACTGAGTATGCCCAGAAGAAAATTAATCTCAGGGTGGAATGGTGACTTACAGGGTATATGTACTTTGGTAATAAATTTACTTTGAACTTTGAATCTGAGGAACAACCTCTTCCCCTCCACTATCAGATAGCTGAATGGACAATGAACCAACTCATAAACACTACCTCACTATTTTTGCTTTCTTTTGAACTATTTATTAAATTTTAAAAATATATATTTCATATTATAATTTATAGTATTTTGACATATTGCATTGTTTTGCTACCGCAAAACAGCACATTACGCAACATATGTCAGTGACAATAAACATGATTCTGATATCCAAAGGGTCAATTTGTCTTGATATTAGGTGGCCATTTGGTCTGGTCCCACTCTGTTGTCAAAGTACACAACCTGGACTCACTCCGGTGTGTGGGGGGAGTGCTGGACAGTTGGAAAAACCATCTTTAGAACAGAGGCTCTGCCTGCCATCTCAGATTCATCCAGAACATCCTGTATTGACAAAGAGCAGGGGTGTTTGCATGAAAGTTGATACTTACCTTTCCTGGTTTAAAAAAAAATCCAGTTGCTATCCCATTGTTTTTTGTGGATGCTTGTCATGAACAAATTAGCTGTCATGTCTTCTAATTTACTGCAGCTTGTTGTCTGTGAAATGTTTTAGGAAATCCTGAGGATGGACAAGGTGCTATTTAAATGCAAGTCACTTATTGCCTTTGAACTGAGCAACTTGTGCTGTCAGAGAAAATTGAGAGATTCTATGACATGAGGTCGAGTTTGTTGCATCGATCAGTGCTAACTGTCACCGCCCTTCTCAGTGCAAACCACCAGGGTTATTACAAGGGTCCCATTATCACACTCTGTGTCTCTCCACAGAACATCTGTCAGCACAAATGCAGCACATACCTTACACCAGGGAAGCAGGATTGAAAACATTTTTATAAATGCTTAATACATGCTGTCTCGCATTGCTTGATGTGTCACATTCACCGTGACACACTAATTGTGATTGAGTGGGAAATTCAATGTAAAATTTTGATTATATTTGAATCACTAAATCAACTGGAATTTTGCTCAGTGAATTGAGCATTGAACTCACCACTTCCAACAGTGGCTCATTTAACATGAACAAGGAGCAGCCATTCAATGGAAGGGGATGGTCCAAGTAAACAATTAATCTGTTGAAGGCTCTTCAAACTTTTGTTTTATGAGTTGAATGCCTGACAAAGTGTGGGATAGTATAGACTCAATTGCCCTTTGTTCTCTAACAATTCTGTGATTCATTCTAATTGCAAGCACAAACCCATTGTGCCATGAGCAAATATGAAGACAATTCTTTAGCACAAAGGTTAAAACCTACCCTATTCTCTCTGACATCTCCAAGACAGTTGAACTTCTTGTTTCCTTCAGGCTACATCCACACTACACCGGATAAATCCATAACAGAAGCTTTTTCTCTTTGTTTTTACCCTTTGTCCACACTAAAATGGGCATTTTCGTCCCCTAAAACTGGGACTTTTCAGAAACGTTCTCCAAAGGGTGTATTTTTGAAAACACCAGATTGGCCGGATCAGTGTGGACGGGGTAACCAGAGAAATCTGAAAATGCTGTCAGATGGCAGCGCGCTATTTCATTGTTTTCTTGAATGCAACCTGACAATTTCAGAACAGATGGCAATGAAACTGAAGCCAGAAGAGTTAGAAATGTAGTCACCAAATACTTTGACCCATAACTTACTGAATAAATAAGTATACTCACTTTGCCCTGTTTTCTGTCCTTGCTCGTATGAAGGTAATTTACCTATTTATGCAAGTACTCTAACAATAGATGTGTAACAGCTTAATGTAACATTGTATGGAAATACAAGATAACACTGATGCAGACATGTTTTATACATTTAATAAGGTGCTTTATTAATGCAACAGAATTAGTCAGTTTTTCAATGTTCGTCGTCAGCCAGGTCAATCTGTCTGTGAACTCCCTGTCGGTTGCCTCCGTACACTCCAGTATTTGTTTTTTTTTACTTTTAAGTTCCCCTGCGCGAAAGCCAACACCTGTCCATCGTTTTAAGTTTTTCTAGTCTGTAACTACACAAATGCGTACTTTTATGGCGAGATTCGACACCAAGCATGTCGTTTGTTTTCGGTAGATGTGTCCTGTGCATGCGCAGAAGGAGGAAATTCTCTGAAATCTCCGTTTCAATGTGGATAGAGATATTTTTAAAAACGCATAGTGTGGACGCCTATCGTTTTTACATGAAACTGGTGTTTTCAAAATTATCTGGTCTAGTGTGGACGTAACCTCAGTCTATCTGCTCTAGTTAGAATTATAGAACACTACAGACCTGTGTGTCAAACTGTTAATCTTCCTAGTCAGAGAGTCATAGAAAAGTAGATCACAGAAATAGGCCTTTTGGTCCCTCTAATCTGTGCCTAGCCATTCAAACTGCCTATTCCCATTAACCTGCACCAGAACCAGAGCCCTCCATATCCCTACCGTCGAGGTACCTATCTAAACTTCTCTTAAATATTAAAACTGAGCTTACATGCACCACTTATGCTGGCAGTTTATTCCACACTCTCACAAACCTCTGAGTGAAGAAGTTTCACCTTTCACCCTTAACCCATCTATACCCCTCACAATTGTACTTCTATCAAATCTCCTCTCAGTCTTCTACGGGCATACAATCCTAACCTTTCCATATAACTCAGGTTCCCCAGACCCGGCAACATCCTTGTAGGTTTTCTCTGTACTCTTTCAACCTTATTTACATCTTTCCTGTAGGTAGGTGACTAAAATTGCATACAATACTATGGCCTCACCCAGACCATAGCCCTTCATACCCCTCCCAACCCCTCCCATCCTTTCCAAATTTCTCTGGTATGTTGAAATCAAACAATATCAATAACTTGCTACAACAGTGTCTTTGAACATCCAAATATGCACCATAGAATTGTCACCTGCTGAAAATGCATCAACATCAAGTGACAGAAATACGGGACCAGACAATCAAAATAACTCATTTGTTAAAGACAAATTATCTTTGTTTAATGGGGTGGTTTTTGGATCGAGTGCTCCACATTGTGTGTGTTCTGTAGGACAATGGCTGCACATAATACCCAAAGGACATAAAAGCATGAATACAAAGGTAGCCAAAGGAAGCCAAAGGAAGTGGAGAGTTGGCAGATTGTCCCTAGCAATGAATAGGGTCCATTTTAAAGTTGGAAAATACACAAAAATCATTTGATATGCCACAGAGCTGCAGTAAGTATCATCAGAACTACAAAAGAACCATCACTAAAGGTGGAGAGAGAGCAAACTAGCTGTGCTGTTTGTAGAAATTCTTATGTTTTGTAACTTCAAAACATTAAAGTAATACAAAGGAAGATGTGGGGAGTCCAAATATACAGATGCAACTTCAAATTTATTAAGCAAGTCATGCATGTATCCCGTGGTAGTGTGATGACATATTTAATTTACGTATTTTTACCTACAACCCGTAATTAATTATTTAAATAAACAAGAATGATTAACCAATATTTATACAAGAATACGCAAAGGTAGCTTAAATATTAAATACAGAACAGAAATGATCATATGTCTGTTGGACTTTTGAATCAGAATCTGGTTTATTATCATAGAAACATAGAAAGCCTACAGCACAATACGGGCCCTTCAGCCCACAATGCTGTACCAAACATATACTTTCTTCAGATAATACTTACCCTTAGCCCTTTATTTTTCTAAGCTCTATGTACTATCCAAGAGTCTTTTACAAGACCCTATTAAATCCGCCTCCACCACCATCACTGGCAACCCATTCCATGCACTCACCACACTCTGCATAAAAAACTTATCCCTGACATCTCCTCTGTACCTACTTCCAAGCACCTTAAAACTGTGCCCTCTTGTGTTAGCCATTTCAGCCCTGGGAAAAAACCTCTGACTATCCACACAATCAATACCTTTCATTGTCTTTTACACCTCTATCAGGTCACCTCTCATCCTCTGTCATTCCAAGGAGAAAAGGCCAAGTTCACTCAACCTATTCCCAAGGTAACATCCTTGTAAATCTCCCCTGCACCCTTTCTATAGTTTCCACATCCTTCCTGTAGTGAGGTGACCAGAACTGAGCACAGTAATCCAAGTGGGGTCTGACCAGGGTCCTATATAGCTGTAACATTACCTATCAGCTCTTGAACTCAATCCCATGAAATATCACTGAAATATATCAGGAGCTTGTTTTTGGCAGCAGTACAGTACATGACATTAAAAAGTATTACAAGTCACATATAAATAAATACGTTTGTACATTGACTGATAGATAGATAGACAGACAGACAGATGGCTGGATAGATAGGTAGTCCAAAGGAGGAATAGTGAGGTAGTTTTCATGGGTTCATGGACCATTCAGGCATCTGATAGCCAAGGGGAAGAAATTATTCCTAAAGCATTAAGTATGAGTCTTCAGGCTCCTGTACCTCCTCACTGATGGTAGCAATGAGAACAGGACATGTCCCAGATTGTGAAGGTCCTTAATGATGGATACAGCCTTCTTGCTTATTAGTTTTTGAGGAACTATTGTTATCGTAGGAGCTCATATGTCTGTAAGTTGGATATTCTTAACTTGTAGTAAATAGCCTATAGTGGATGTTTCTCTTAAATAGGTAAGTTCATAAATTGGTTTATTATTGGGACATGTACCAATGTACAATGAAGAACATTGTTTTGCGTGCCACCCATATGGATCATTTCATCCTATCAGTTCACTGAGGTAGTATAAGGGAAAAGCAATCACTGAGTGCAGAATAAAGTGTTACAGTTACAGAGAGTATGCAGTGCTGGCAGAAAAAAAATGTAAGGCCAGAACGAGATAGATTGTGAGGTCCAGAGTAAATCCTATCATACTAGGGCTCTGTTCAGTGGTCCTCTAACAGCTGGAAGGAAGCTGTTCTTGAGCCTAGAGGTATGTGCTGTTTCAGCCTTTTGTATAATCCATTTGTACAAACAAATTAAAGGACAGCAAAGGGATGAGCAGTGGCCATAGTCAAAGTGGGCAGAGTTAGTGAAATTGAGGCTTTAGTTCGTCAAGGCTTCAGTCAGGGGAGGCAAAAAAGAAAAGTTCTAGGTTAAGTTTATTTTCCTTCCCTTCTTTATATCTGCTCAGCTAGGACAGTAGAGATACCAGGCAGGAAAGTTCGATGCTCCTCTTGCAGGATGCAGAAAGGCAGGGAGACCTCCAGTGCTATGGACAGGACAGGTGACAGAAGGTTGTATAGGGGAACAGTTTGCTGTACTTCTCCTTTAATCTATGACTCTAATCTGTTTGATAGGAACAGAAGAAAGAAACATCTGGGGTAGGATGACTGCTGAATCTGGGTGCTTCATTGAAGCAGTGGGAAGTTTAGGGAAGTCCATGGGAAGGAAGGTTGGTTTCTGCAGAATGCTGAGCTCTGTCCTCGACTCTCAACTTGAGAGAACAGAGAATGTTCAGGGTGCGTGGGATCTTTGATTATGTTACACTACCTCAATGCACTGATGCACTGAAATGATCTGGGTGGATCACATGCCCAACAAAGATTTTTACTGATGGCATGAACATCAATTCCTCTGACTCCCAGTAGTTTTCCCCTCCCCCCCCTTTTCTCTTCTTCCATCCCCTACTCTGGCTCACCTCTTATCTCTCCTCCTCTCCACAAATGCCTATCAATACCCTGTGCCCCTTCTCCTTCCCTTTCTCCCGTGATCCACTCCCCTCTTCTATCAAATTCCTTCTGTTCCAGCCCCTTTGCCTCTTCCAACTATCACCTCCCTGATTCTTATTCCTCCCCCACCCACCTAGCTTCACCTATCACCTTCTAACTTGTACTCCTTTCCCCCTTCACCCCACCTTCTAATTCTGGTTTCTTCTCTCTTCCTGTCCAGCCCTGATGATGGGTCTCGGCCTGAAACATTGAGCGCTGCCTGACCTGCTGAGTTTCTCCAACATTTTGTGCATATTTTGCTCTGGAGTTCCAGCATCTCTTGTATATTTTGTTTTTCATTGTACCACAGCATACACAATCATAATAAATGAATTTACCAGTATCTCTGAGCTCTCAAAATGGAGCATTGAGAATAACAAATCCTTTCTTCTGGAATTACACAAACCCCAGTGTAAACAGAAGGGGAGCATCACTTCTCAAACAACCTTCTGCCCCACCTGCGGCAGAATTTGTGGGTCTCATATTGGCCTCTTCAGCCACCCCAGGACACAAGAAGATGGACTGGAAGCAGGTTATCCTTGACACCAAGGGAAGTGCCTAAGAAAAGGCAGGAGGTTCCAAGACAAGGCACCCCAGGAGGGACCCAAGAGAGCGTCCAACACTGAACATCAAAGATCTAAGCAGTCAAAAACTTCAGCAAACATTTAAAAATAAACTGTTAATAACCATAGGAAGGAAGCTGTCTTCTTATAAAGCTGAAGATTAAATATTTACTTTAAATATTACCTTAAAAATCTCTCAGCTGCAAACATGGGTAGCGCATTAGAATGTGATGAATATTCACAATCCAGGGTTGGAAGGCATTTTGCTAAACTCAGCTTTTTCACTATAGAAGAAATTCTTCAAGCCTCAAGATTTTTATTATAAATTTTTAACTAGTATTATTTAGATGGTAAGACCATAAGACATAGGGATAAGTTAGGCCATTTGGCCCATCGAGCCTGCTGTGCTACTCCATCATGGCTGATATATTATTCCTCCATAAAACAGAGGAGCAGAAATTGGCTATTAGGCCCCCAGCTATCTTCTTGAGGAACAATACACTCCAGACTCAGAAAGCCTATTTTCGACTTAACTGAGAATAATCAGAAAGAACAATATTGTTTGTTAATTTAAGGATTCTGTCATCGGACTTGCCCAAAGCAGTCAGGAAAACATCACATGCTGGTTATGTCATCACTGGATGACTGGGTAATTAAAGATACAAGTATTAGAAGGCAATAAGGTGGGGAGGGGTTACATAGCCTTTACCACAGAAGGAAATCTTACTCCAGTCATCTTTTTGTCTTCATCTGCAACTCAGTGGTATCATTTTTCTGGTTGTAAGAATTGTACTTGTGTTTGAAAATCAGAATCAGATTTAATATCACCAGCATATGTTGTGAAATTGGTTAACTTTGCAGCAGCAGTACAAAAACAACATTACTATAAGTATATATGTACATTAAATAGTGAGATTAAGATAAGTAGTCCAAAAACAGAAATTTTAAAAAATGTGAGGTAGTATTCATGGGTTCAATGTCCATTTAGAAATCAGATGGCAGAGGAGAAGAAGCTGCTCCTGAATAATTCCTTTATAGATGTATAATCTCTGTTAGAATTATTCTTCAAAATAAATGTGTTCTACTTAAAGTAAAATAAATCTTTAATCCACCAGTCTCCATCAGGGGATTGGAGGTGGAGAGGGTCAGTAGCATTAATTTCCTTGGTGTTATCATATCAGAAGATCTATCCGGAACTTTTACAAAGATGTGACGAAGCCTCTACTTAGAGAGCATGCTAACTGGTTTCATCAGAGGCTGGCCTGGAAACACCAATGTCCAGGAACGGAAAAGGCTGTAGAATGCGGTGCACAAAATTCTCCCCACTGCTGAGCACGTTTACAAAGAGCATTGCCCTTATAAACAAGCATCCACCATCAAGTCATGCTCTCCTCTTATTACTACCATCAGGAAGGAGATACAGGAGCTCTTGCTCCCACATCACTAGATTCAGGAACAGTTATTACCCTACAACCATCAGGCTTCTGAACCAGTGTGGATAACTTCACTCACCTCAACTCTGAACTGACCCACAGATTCACTTCCAAGGACTCACTTGTTCTCAAAACTTTTTAAAATTTAGTCTGTCTCCTTTTGCACACTGGAGGTTTATATATAGTTTTTGCAATGTATGGATCTATTTCCTTCAGCGCAATGAGCACCCACCCCCACTTAGCACTATGTATTAATCTGTTGTCTGTGCATGCACAATGTTCACAGACACAACAAATTGGTGACAAGTACGAACTTGAATGTCAGAAATTATCACGAACTGCACCAACAGTTAGCAACGAAAGTTAAACAGCATGAGAAGGCCGAAGGACCCGTGAGTAACAGTGAAAGACACGCTGAATTTAAACTGAAATTACATGGTGATTGCTTCAGTTGGGAATGTTGAAGAATTTGATTATGCTAATGAAGGCTGGAAGCCGTATATTGGGAGGGTGGAACTGTATTGTAATGCAAACAACATAGAGGAGCAAAAAAAACCCATGCACTTCTTAGATTAATGGATGCAAGGGCATACAGTTTCTTATGCAACCCTGCAAAACCAGCAAGCAAAACAGTCAGCAAAATTGTTACAATTTAACAAAATCACTTGAGCCCTAAACCACTGGCAATAGCTGGATGATACAGGTTTTACAAAAGGAACCAGTCAAAAAATGAAAGCCTTTCTGAATATATTACAAAACTACGCAAACTTTCCCAGTACTGTGACTTTAGAGATGGACTTTCTGATGCATTAAGGGACAGGCGTGGATGTGGCATGCACAGTCAAAGCACTCAAAAGAGGCTACTGTTCGAAAGAGACCTAGCCTTAGAATGGGCATTGACCATTGCAATATCATTACTGCAGCAGATCTACAGAAGAAGGGGTTAGAATGTAAAATGCATGAAGTGTCCCTGAACTGTGCTAAAAGCCAAAAACATTATCGATGTGGCAAATCCTGCCATGATGCAAATGACTGTTAGTTCAAAGAAAAAATCTGCAGAAGTGTCACAGAAAAGGTCACATAGAGTGTGGAAAATAGACAAGATGCACAACCGAGTGAGAACCCTCAAACACAAAACTAAGCAAATGCATGAAGTTACCGAACGTAAAACAGGATCAGACGACATACAATCTGTCAAAGATGAACTGTCATGCCTGGAACTGCATTGTATAAATGAAGCAGACTGCAATTTAATATGGATTGTAATAGATGTGTCTTGTGTAAAAGTGAAAATCGGATCTGTTTTCTAAGATACCATTAGAGAAGACCTCACTGATGTTAAAAATCTACACAGGTGAAAAAGTGGCCCCCAAAGGCAAACTGAAAGAGAAGATGACTTATGAAGGCTAATTACAGCAGTTAGAGCTTTATGTATGGAAAAGTGGAGGGCCAGCACTTTTCGGATGTGAATGGTTGAGGAAAAATCCAACTGGCACTCAATCAAAGCTCTCAGTGTGGCATCAACAGGAAATGGCAGCCCAAATGGAAACACTAACCAGAGACTGGCACAGCTGCTTAATGCTAATGAGAAGGTGTTTGAGAAGAAACTCAAAGGCATGCAGGCCTGAATTGAATTGAATGAAGCAGCAACACCAAATTCCATAATGTGTGCCCGGTGCCTTACACACTATCTCCTAAAGTTGATGCTGAACTACAGAGTTTGGAGGCATCTAGAATTCTCCTCAAGGTTGAATGAGCAATTGGGCTGCACCCATTGTCCCTGTGATCACGAAAGGGAAGGCCGGAGTCATTCACATAAGTGGGGCTTTCAGGGTGAGCATTAACCCGGTGCTGCGTACCGTGCAGTATCCTCTGCCATGAATAGAAGACATTTTGCATCTTTGGCAGGCGGGGAGAGGTTTTCAAAGACTAACTTGTCACAAGCCTATCTGCAAGTGGAGATTGAGGAGTCTAGCAGGAAGTTCCTCATAATTAACACTCACAAGGGAATGGTCCGGTATAATCATCTCATATTTGACATTGCACCAGCAATTTGGCAAAGAGCAATGGACCAAGTGCTGGAACTTAATTTTAACTTGATGGCATCATCCTGACTGGAAAATGATGAAGAGCATCTTGAGAACCTTGGTAAAGTGCTTATCAGGCTGGGTGAATATAGTCCGCGTGCAAAGAGAGAGAAATGTGATTTTTTTCAAGAATGAAATCTCATATTGCGGAGATGTCATTGACAAGCATGGCTTCCATAAGTCACAAGTGAAGAATGAAGCAATGCTACAGGCACCCAAACCCGAAAAAGTGATACAACTCAGGCCATGCTTGAGCCTTGTAAACTAGTACCACCGACTTCTCCTAACCATTTCTACAGTGCTGCATCCATTGAATGGCACTGCTACAGACAGGAGCTGGTAACAAATTCTGAAATACAAAGGGAAACAAAGAATGACCCGATATTGCCAGAAATCTATGAAATCACCATGCAAGGATGGCCAGCTCATGGTAATCCTATGGTTCCAGAATTCTCAGGAAGACAAGACCAACTGTTGGTATGTAAAAGAATGCTGATGTGTGGATCTTGTGTTGTGGTTCCCTCTGAACTGCATACCGGAGTGTTAAAAACTCTGCACGAAGGACACATGGGTACAGTCAAGACGAAGAGTCTCACCTGGTGGCCGGAATAGAAAAATAGATTGAAAATTTGGCCAAAAGCTGGTCAGGATGCCAAGAAGTTCAAAATGCTTCCCCACAGGTACCGCTACACCCATGGGAGTGGCCATCTTCACCATGGCAGAGAGTAAATATTGACTTTGCTAGGCATTTAATGAACTCCATGTTTCTGATTGCTGTGGATGCTCATTCAAAGTAGCTGGAGGTTATACCAATGACCAGCTTGGCAACTACTGGTCTTTCATACAAAAAAAACCTTGCCCAGGCTTGCGCCCTGGAAACTTTCTAAGGTGCAAATCCATGGTCAATTGAGACTAACGGAGGCCTACAATACAAGTGCCTGCAGGAAAATGAATCCTATGGTAGTATATGGTAACATATATGTAGTGTGTCAGTACATTTAATTTGAACTTTGACTATCGAAATGGTGATTATTGACAGTTAAACATATTCAAGAAAGAGACTAAATTAGTCTTTCAATTATAGATTGATATAGAATAAACTCTCTAGAATGAGGCCATTTATGGATACCTATTACCATAGGACTTTAACCCTTGACTAAGGTATGGATCCAGTCAATATCATCTCAAAAAAATTGCAAGTACAGAGGATTCTGGTTAATTGGGCTATCAGTTGATTAGGGCAGCCAATTATTTGGGATAATGCTTAAAGAACAAAAACTAATTGAGAAAATAGCCAGGATTTCATTTGTTTATTTGGGACACAATGCAACTTAATTGGTTCAGAAGACTGTTGCAAAACAGCTTCTAACGAGCATCAGTCCTATACTTGTGTGTATAGGACACAAATAGCATCAGTTTCCTGTCTTGTGTTAAGTTGTTTATTTGGGCCGATGAACGCTGAGTTAAAAAGCAATGATTTTTGACAGTACTTCATGCAGGAAGGCAGTGAAGGTACTCTGCTATCTGCACTAGGTGACTGCTCTGATTTTCTTCATTTATTGTCAATCTAAAGAATATGGCAGCTTACATGGAATGGTCTTGAAAATTTCTCGATTATTATTTTGGTCAAACTGCTGAGTTGAAGCTGGATTCAGATGAATGTGTAAATTTAAACTGGGAGTTCTGCTGGTGTCCTGGCATCATGCGTGAAAATGCAGGAAATTAGGATGGAAGGCAAAGGAAGCAACTGATGTTGGAATCTGGAGAAACAGACAAAACACTGGAAGAATTCAGTAGGTCAAGAAATATCTATGGAGATTAAAGGAGTTAACAGCATTTTGTTTGTCAATATTTCTTTGTGTGTAGTTTTTCATTAATTCTATTCTATTTCTTTGTTCTACTGACAATGCCAGAAAGAAAAAGAATCTCAGGATATTTGGTGACATACATGTATATTGATAATAAATTTACTTCGAACTTTTGATCTTTGAGATATTGCTAATATGTACCAGTACAAGAGAGGTGGAATAGAAGCTGATAGGTGGTAGGTGCAGCGAGATGAGGAGAGCAACGTGTGTGGGAGAGAGAATGGTAAGTGCTGCATGGAACTAAATGAGATGATTGGCAGATGGAACCAGCTGGAGGAGGCAAGTATAGGACAGGGGCAGAGAAGTGATAAGTGGAACCAGATGAAGAGGGCATTATTAGCAGATGGAACCAGATGGAGAAGGGATGATTGGCAGATGGAACCAGATGGAGAAGGGATGATTGGCAGATGGAACCAGATGGAGAGGGGATGATTGGCAGATGGAACCAGATGGAGAAGGGATGATTGGCAGATGGAACCAGATGGAGAGAGGATGATTGGCAGATAGAGTCAGATGAGGGAGGACTGGATATATAGGACGGGGCATAGAGGTAATAGATGGAACTAAAAAGAGACTGAATAAATGGCAGGTGAAACCACATGGAGGATGGAGGGGGAGGGAAGGAAGGAGGAGGGGAGATGAAGGATGGATATCTTTTGGGGACAGAAACTGGATGCATCTCAAATGTACGCCAAGCTTATCAACGTAGGGGCCACATCGCAGGCTCTGAATGTATTACATCAAGTTGGTGGAGGAGCAAGTTAACTTCTTTCTCACCTGGAATGACTGTTTCGGCCCCTAGATGATGGTGAGGAAGGAGCTGGAGGTACAGCTGTTACACCCATTTCAGTTGGTATAAGGGGGAAGTTAATTGTAAATGCCAATAGGAGGAGGACTGATGTTAGGAATATTGATGTAGAAAGAAATCTTGGTGTGCAAGTTCTTATCTACCACCTGCCCATCTATCCACAACATGAGTGGGTGGGGTGGTAAAAAAGGCATATGGGTTCAATTCATCGATTTGGAATAAAAGTTGGAGAATTATGTTACAGCTGCATAAAATTTTGATTGGGCCATGTTTGGAATACTGTGTGCATTTCTGGTCCATTTCATTACAGGAAGGACGTGAGGGCTTTGAGAGGGCGAAGTAAAGAATCTTCAGGATGTTGTCTGGATTAGAGAGTAGAATTACCTATAAGTAGAATTTGAACAGACATTGTTTGTTTTCTCTGGAGCATTGGGGGCTGAGGAAAGACTTGAGAGAAATTTATAAAGTTATGAGAGACTCAGAAAGGTAGATAAAATCTTCTTCCCGACAGGCAAACACCTAATACTAGAGAACAAAGACTCAAGGTGAGGCTGGAATCTTCAAAAAAGTTTGAGGTAAGTTATTTTTAATACAGATAATGTTGGGGGTCTTGAAAGCAAGACCAGGGAAGGTAGTGAAAGCAGATTCAATAGTGATGTTTAAGAATCATTTAGGCAGATTTGTGACCAGGCAGAGAATGAAAGGATATGGATCACAGGCAGGTTGATATAATACCGTAAGACGACAAAGTATAGTATATTAGTTTAATTTGGCATTGTGGTTGACATTGACTTTGTGAGTTCCTGTGCAATACTGATCTATGTTATATATGACAGGAATTCCACTGCCTACTCCTGTGCAGTACTATGTGACAGGCATTCACAGAGTCCAGGTTGCAACTGGTTGGAGAGACTCGTGATCAGCATCTCGGTATACTCACACGTCAAGCAGCCCAGTTTAGAGGAGTTAGGGGTGGGCTGGGGAAGGAAATTAATGAGTGGTCGGGGCACTGACTCGATGTGATGTGCAGCCATTAAGCTGCCAGGAGCCAGCCAATGCAGCAGTTTGGGTGGTAACCAGTGGTGTGTCTGAATGCTGCCCGCAGCCACTCTGAGCAAGTCAATGGTCTGTAGCGCCACAGAATGGAGCTGAGTAAAGGCCCAAGACAACCATCAGAAGCAAGATTTATGGCCGAAAGAATAATTTAGAATTCATAAGGCATATCCTCGTCACTCTATGAAGATACTGTTACTGGAAGCAGAGGCAGTGCTGTGTTAATAACAAGGAATAGTGTTTTTGCAGAATCTAAAGGTTGAACGAAGGCTCGGCCGACTGTGACAACCTAGCTATCGCTTCTGCATTCATTTCATTCTCATTTCACTGTGCAGTGATTTACTCCACACTCGGCTGGCTTTATGATTCTGTTTTCCTTCATAAATGATTTAACTGGCCTGTCTAACAAAAAGGACGTGATCCATTGACAAAAAGGAACTTCCCAGCTTTCGCTGTTCAGCAGAGCTGGGGAGAAACTGAGCAGGTCTTGTAAACGGATTTGCTGACTCTGCCTTGCTTGTGGCATGGGACACTGTGCTTGCTCTTTATGGTCTCTCTTTCAACCAAAAAAGAGTGGCAGTGAGACCAGACATAGAGTAATTTATTTTACTAAATATGGTTTTGGCTTTTAGTTGCACCTAGGATGCCTCAAAGGAGGTTCACTACCTGATGAGGAAGGATTGAGGGGGTTGAGTTGGCTCTACCTCTACTTTCTTGGAAGCTTTACACAAGTGACCACTTTATTAGGTGCACCTGCTCACTAATACAAATATCTAATCAGCCAATCATGTGGCAGCAACTCAATGCATAAAAGCATGCAAACATGGTCAAGAGGTTCAGTTGTTGTTCAGACCAAACATCAGAATGAAGAACGCAAACACGAGGAAATCTGCAGATGCTGGAAATTCAAGCAACACATGCAAAATACTGGTGGAACACAGCAGGCCAAGCAGCAACTATAGGAAGAAGCACTGTCGACGTTTCGGGCTGAGACCCTTCATCAGGATGGAGGGTCTCGTCCCGAAATGTCGACAGTACTTCCTATAGATGCTGCCTGGCCTGCTGCGTTCCACTAGCATTTTGTGTGTGTTATCAGAATGAAGAAGATATGTGATTGAAGTGACTTTGACTGTGGAATGATTGTTGGTGCCAGATGGCGTGGTTTCAGTATTTCAGAAACTGCTGATTTCCTGTGATTTTCACACACTACTGTCTGTGGAGTTTACAAAGAATGGTGCAGAAAACATTTTTTTTTAAAATCCAGTGAGCAGCAGTTTTGTGGGCAAAAACGCCTTCTTAATGAGAAGCCAGAGGAAAGTGGCAGGACTGATTCAACCTGACAGGAAGGTGACAGTAGCTCAAATAACCATGCATTTGCAACCGTAGTTTGAGTAGAGCATCTCTAAACGCAAAACATGTCGAACCTTGAAATGCTTGGCCTACAGTAGTAGAGCACCATGAACATAAACTAAGTGACCACTTTACTAGGTACAGGACGCACCTAATAGCATGGCCACTGTGTGTGTAGCTCTATCATGACACAAAATGCTCTAACAAGCCCTGGTAAAAATATCCTGACCCACTGAATCACAGGCTGGTATGTACATGATTGCAAGAATAGTGGAAGAAAGGCATTTTATCATTGGCACAGTCCTCCCCACAACTGACAGCATCTACAGATGAGAGGTGAATTGGTAGACCTATTGCTGCCCGTGCCTTGTTTCTTCCTTTACAGTTGAATGGCTTGCAAGGCATTTTTAGAGAACAACTGCAATTCAGTCATGCTTAGGATGTGGCTGAGAGATTACGAGTAGCTTAGGGTGACTGGTTTCCTATCTAAACAGGATTTAAACTCATTTTTTAAAATCACAGGTTCATGGTAAATACAAAACTGTTGACAATTTAAAAATGTTGGCAATGGTAGTGTAGCAGTTGTTGTAATGCCTGACAGTGTCGGCAATTAGGGTTCAAATTCTACTGCTGTCTGTAAGGACACAAACACGAGAAAATCTGCAGAAGCTGGAAATCCAAAGCAATACATGTAAAATGGTGGAGGAACTCAGCAGGCTAAGCAGCATCAATGGAAAAGAGTAAATAGTCAAAATTTTGGACTGACCCTTCATCAGAACTGATCCGTTGGACCGGAGCTGTGACAGCGACTGCACAGTCCTGTTAAAGGATCTCGGCCCAAAATGTTGACTGTTTGCTTTTTTCCACAGATACTGCCTGGCCAGCTAAGTTCCTCCAGCATTATGTGTTTGCTGCGGTCTGTAAGGAGTTGGTACATTCACCCGGTGGGTTTCCTTGGGCTGCTGTGGTTTCTTACTACATTCCAAAGACATACAAGTTCGGGTTGGGGTAAGTAAGTAATGCACATGCTGTGTTGGCGCTGGAAGTATGCTGACACTTGCAGGCTGCCCCCAACACAATTCTCGGACTGTATTGCTTGTTGATACAAGCACTGCAGTTCACTGTAGATTATGATGTACATGTGACAAATAAAAGTAATATTTTTCCAGTTACTTTTATACTAGATTTAAGAAATTGAAATTCACAAATTGCGGCAGTGGGAGTAGAACTCATATTTTAAACAGATTACTGGTGCAGTCATCTGGATTACTAGCCTGGTGTCATAACACAGCAGTCACGTGGACATGTTCTTTCTGTTTTAACTGAAGTCATTAGACAATCAAAGCTGGACTTCAGCAAAATTTATAACTCAGCTCTCACCATCAGGAGAGCTGTAGTGCAACCATTAATAATACAATCACATCTTATTAAGGAAATGTACAACCTACTAATACATCAATCCATTACAATCCATCTCGCTTTCACTGCATAATTTTTGAAATGGAAATGTGACAAAAGCTTCCAATACAGTTTGTGTTCCAGGAAGAAATGATTAATTGCAAATAATGACCAGTAGTTAAAAACCTGCATTGGTGATTTCTGAGCCACATTAGCATTAACAAGACCAATGCATTCAAATAAATTAGATTGTCCCAGAAAGTCAATGGACCCAATTGTATGGGCAAGAATGACTTTGGGCAAAAATCCATGCTGATTTATTTGATTGAAGGAGATGAATGAGCCAATCTTTATTCAGCTTTGGGAGGAAACTAGCTTTCATTGCTGGCAAGTAATATTGATTGTGCAGTATTTAAATTATTAGTTACTTTTCTAAATATGTCTACAGTATTTCATAATTCATTTATTTATTGTGATACTGCATGGAAAAGGCCTTTCCAGCCTTTCGAGCCATGCCGCCCAGCAATCCCCTGATTTAATCCCAACCTAACCATGGGACAATTTACAATGACCAGTCAACCAACCAACCAGTATGTCTTTAGAATGCGTGAGGAAACCGGAAACCGGATCACCGGGAGGATACTCACGCGGTCACAGGGAGAATATACAAACTCCTCACAGGCAGCGAAGGGAATTGAACCCAGGTCGCCTGTAATGTAAAGCGCTACGTTAATCACTACGCTACTGTGCTGCCCCGATAAAATGAGTCAAAATATGAGTTCTAATCTCACTGCAGCAGTTTGAGAATAACACAGCTAATCCAAGGTGCAGGTTTGAACAGCGACTTGCTGAGCCAGAAGGTAGCGTTCAAACACCCCAAAAAAAGACTTGAGCCTAAACGTTCTAATTCACTGTACAGTGGAGACTTTTTGAGACATTAACCTGAATCCATATGTCTTCTATGGTGCTGTGGTGGATGTAAAGGATTCCACAATATTATTTGAAAGACAAGCAGTGGAGTGATCTTAGGCTTTCTGGTTTACATATAGGGCAGCACTGTAGTGGTCAACACAGTGCTTCACAGCGCCAGTGATCTGCAGTTGATTTCCTCCCACAGTCCAAAGACTCATGAGTTGGTAGATGAACTGGTCACTCTAAATTATCCCGTGATTAGGCTGGATGAAATCAGTGGTTGCTGGGTAGTGAAAGTCGAAGGCCCGGACGGGGCTATTCTGCAGTGTATCTCAATAAAATAATTAACAATTCCTGCTGCTGACTATAAGGAATTTGTACGTTCTCCCTCTGACAGTCTGCGTTTCCTACTGGTAATCTGGTTTAGACCCACATTTCAAAGATGCACGGATAGACTTAGTATTAATGAGTCGTGGGCAAGCTACGTTGGCACCTGAAGCACGACATTTGTGGGCTGCCTACAACGCAATCCTTGCAATGTGTTGGTATTGACACAAATGACACATGTTTCGATGTCTTCATGTACATGCAAGAAATGAAAAGATAACCTAATGTAATCCAACCTAACCTTTATATTTATCCCTCTACCACCAGATAATCCTATCCTAGACAATCTTGCAACTCCGTGCTCATAGTAGTTCAAGAAGGCAGATCACGGCCACCTTCTTGCACCGTATTGTTTACCTGCACTGCACTTTCTCTGTGGCTGTTACACTTTATCCTGCGCTGTTATTGTTTTACCTTGTTCTAGTTCAATGCACTGTGTAATGATCTGATCTGCATGAACAGTCTGCAAGACAAGATTTTCCCTGTATCACAGTGCATGTGACAATAAAAAACCAATTCCAATTCCAATTAGAGATGGGAAATTAAGTTAATTTAATTTTATTTAGAGATGCAGTGTGGAATAGGCCCTTCTGGCCCTTCAATCTGTATGGCCCAACAATCCCCGATTTAACCCAACAGTGAGTCAGTTTACAATGACCAATTAACCTACTAACCAATATGTCTTTGGACCACGGGGGGAACTGGAGGACCTGGAGAAAAACCATGCATTTCATGGGGAGAACGCACAAACTCCTTTAAGGTGATGTTGGAATAGTACTCCAAACTTTGACGCTGTGAGCTGCTGGAGTGTTGCACTACACGACGCTACCATGGTGCCCAGATTAATTTGGCCAGAGGCATCTAGATCTGGAAAATAAATTAAAGAAATACTGCCTAAGCTCTGGCTTTCCTTCTGCAGTTGTCTTTACTTTTCTTTAATCTTTTCTCAAAGCCAACCTCGAACCAATATTATGGTTAACTTTCCTCATAGCTTTTTACACAGCCAAGCATCAAATGGTGTCCCATTATGTTGTGCAAGCCATCCCATAAAAAAGATCTTGTTATTATTGTGCATCAGAGACAGACAGACATACTTTATTGATCCCGAGGGAAACTGGTCACATACAAAATGCTGGAGGAACTCAGCAGGGCAGGCAGCATCTATGGAAAAGAGTACAGTCGATGTTTCAGGCTGAGACCCTCCAGCATTTTGTGTGTGTTGCTTGGATTTTCAGCATCTGCAGATTTTCTCGCATTTGTTATTGTTGTGGGTTAGCTTGTGGAGTGATGTCACAGCAACAACCTGGCACTCGATGTCAGTAAAACAAAAGAGCTGACTTCAGGAAGGGTAAGACAAAGGAACACATACCAATCCTCATAGAGGGATCAGAAGTAGAGAGGGTGAGCAGTTTCAAGTCCCTGAGTGTCAAGTTCTCTGAGGATCTAATCTGGTCCCAACACGTCAATGAAAGAAGTCAAGACAGTGGTTATACTTCATTAGGAGTTTGAAGAGATTTGGTATGTCAACAAGTATACTCAAAACTTCTATAGATGTACAGTGGAGAGCATTCTGATAGGCTGCATCATTGTCTGGTATTGTGGAGGGGGGGGGGGGCTACTGCACAGGACTGAAAGAAGCTACATCTTGACACTCATCGGCGTGATTGATAAGTTTGTGGCCTAAGGTAGAAGGAGCTGAGTTATTAACTTCAAACTTTCTGCATAATCACTCAAAGAGTTGACCTGCATGTGCATGTAAGGAGAGCTGTATAACTCATCTCCTTTTGCCTTAGGCCACGAATTTATCAATCATCCCTCGTAAGCCTGATTATTGTATTATTATATACAACCTTGAGATTTATTTTCCTGTGGCCCCATTCAGCAAAATATAGAATAGTATCAAAAGCAAGACCAATAAAAGAGCAACCAGAGTGCAGAAGACAATAAACTCTGCAATAAATAATGAGTACATAATATAATGAGATAAAAGAGTCTTGAAAGTGAGTTCATTGGTTGTGGGGCTATTTCAGAACTTGAGGTTGGCTCCAGCTGCTCATGCCACCATATACCACCTGTTCCCATGGCTTCACATCACTCAGATCGGGGGGGGGGGGGGGTGCTAAGCAGGTGCTCCACCTTGCCCAAAGTGACCTGTAGGTGAGCAGAAGGAAGTAGCATCTTACACTTCCTTTGGTAGAGACCCTAAAAGGAGGTAAAATTAAAGAAGATATTTGACGTAAGTTTTTTTTACACAGTAAGTTGAATGTACCTGGAATCATGAGAAATGGAAGTAGGTACAATAGCAAAGTTTAAGAAGCATTTAGACAGACACATGAAAAGGGAGAGAATAGGGAGATGTAGACCATGTTCAGATAGATATGCAGTTTCAATTGTTGTAAAGGTCAGCAAAGTTATTGTGGGCTGAATGGCCTGCTCCTGATCTGCACTGTTTTGAGCATCAACAGCTCACAGTGAGTCAATTCTGGCCATGCTGGTGACACTGACATCTCCAGAAAGAATTAAAATAAACTGAAATATGAACTTTATTAAATCCTTCAATGGTCCGTTAACTTCTTTGGATTCCCAGAGGAGTAATTTTCCACTTGATTTACCAACATTTCCGTGCCAAATTTTTATTATTGGTGTTTTCATCACCTTTGACTTCACCAGATGTCCTTCAGATTCATGATAAGTCGAGGGGAGTTGTGTTCAGACCCCAAATAAAATACTGAGTACTTCACTGTGAATAATTAATCTCTTGAAATAGTTTCCTGAGGAGACTTTGAAAATACTTTTCAGAACCTTTTTTATTTTTAATCAGATTGGAACAAAATTATTCAATGTGCTTCTTTACTGATTGTGTGATTGTCCAAAGCTGAATCAAAGGCTGTTTCATGAAATTCTGAAGGAACAGGAAATCTGAAATAAATTGCTGTAAGTACTTTGTTAATGAGGCAGTGATTTTAGAGGGAGAAGCAAAGTCAGAGACTAGATCAGATGTAACTCAGCTTGCTGTCTGCTCCTCCCCCTCATACCAGACTTCCTGCTGTAGGCTTCTTTCGCTCTCCATGGCTATCTATGGAGCAGTATCAACATCTAAAGTCAATTTATAACCGAGTTTACTTTATTTGCTTAGTGATACAGCACAAAGTAGGCCCTTCTGGCCCTTCAAACCGCATCAGCCAGCAAACCCTGACGACCCCGAATTAACCCCAATCCAATCATGGGACAATTTAAAATGACCAATTAACCAACTGGCTTGTCTTTGGACTGTGGGAGGAAACTGGAGCACCCAGGGAAAACTAATGCATTCCACGGGAAGGATGCATAAACTGCTTACAGAGGACGCCAGATCGGACTCTGAACTCTGACTCCCAGTGCGTGGTAGTGTCGCACTAACTACCACACCACTGGGGCGCCCATGTATTACTATATACTACCCTGAGATTCTGCTTCTTGCAGGCATTCACAGTAGAACAAGAAAATCAATAAAAAAACTACACACAAAGACCGACAAGCAACCAATGTGCAAAAGAATCCAAACTGTGCAGATATCCCCCCCCAAAAAACACAAATAATACATAAATAAATAATGCTTTATTATTTATTTATAAATAATAAATATATTATTATAATTATATATATATATTATAAGTTGAGTTATAATATATATATTATAAGTGAGTTGTCGAATCCATAGGTTGCGGAGTCAGGCATTGTGGTGACTGAAGTTATCCACACTGGTTCAGGAGCCTGATGTTTGACAGATCCCTGAACCTGGTGGTTTGGGACCTGAGGCTCCCGTACCTCCTTCTGCAAGGCAGCAGTGAGAAAAGAGCTTGGCCTGGATGGTGGGGGTTCCTGATGATGGATGCTGCATTCTTGTACCAGCGCTCCTGCAGATGTGCTCAGTGGTGGTGAGACTGAGGCCAGTGAGGCCCCCATCTTTATTTTAACCAATTTTTACATCAGCAACATTGAGAATGTCCAAACTAGCTGCGTCGACATCTGGTAGGGGAATTGTAAGGCATTTGACAGCAAGTCCCTACAAAGGATTGCGAGTGCTGTTGAGAGAATTATCGGGGTCTCCCTTTCACCCATTGGAGATATTTCTCAGGGCCTTTAGAACTGTCAGTGATCTCCCCATCTTTCCAACAATCACTTTGATCCCCTACCATCAGGCAGGAGGTATTGAAGCATTAGGACAAAAATTACTAGGATGGGAAAGAACTTCTTCCCCGACTGTGAGGCTACTGAACTCCATGTTCAGACCGTTAGGCAACTGAACATCCACTGAAGAGTCGACATTTTGGGCTGAGGACCTTCATCAGGATGATGATGAAAGGTTTTGGACCAAAATGTTGACTCTTTATTCTTTTCCATAGATGCTGCCTGACCTGCTGAGTTCCTCCAGCATCTTGTGTGTGTTACTCAATTTAACAATTCCTCCAAAGCCCAACACCTCTGGTAGTGTGGCACTCTCACAGCTCTGGGCAAAGGAGCTTCAGTCTCCACCTGGCACTCTAGTGCCTGCAGTGTAACTTGGACCCAATACTTCCCAAATCAGATCCATATACAGCCACAGGCTACACCTGTAATAACTGGACCTCCATCCACAACCAGACTGAAGAATCAAGCTTGAGCAGTGTGCCTGGACAGCAGTGGAATTCCTCTCTCAGTATGTTCAGCCACTAAGAGCTGTCTGAGAAGACAAATTACCTGTAATTTATGGCTGGCTAAATCAATTTCTCTTCAGATGTCTAGCGAATTAGTTCTGAATTCTCCTCCTGATTGTTATGGTTTGCCCAGGGGTACAACAGTCTAGCTGCTTAGTGTATATTTGTTCCTTATTAGTCGCAATAACGAGTCAAGAAATCCAGGCCAAAATGCAGAGCTACTTGGTGTCACTCGCAATTCAGCGTCTGCATAAAATGAAGTATAAAAACTGCCTTGTTCCTTGTTTCGAGCAAAGCATTAGCAGGTGGAATACAGCATTGGGAAATATGTGTTCATGCACTTTGGTAGAAGGAATAAAAACACAGACTATTTTCTAAATAGAGAGAAAATTCAAAAAATCTGAGGTGCAAAAGGACTTGGGAGTCCTCATGTAGAATTCCCTGCAAGTTAATTTGCAGGTTGAGGTGCTGGTGAGGAATACAAATGCAATGTTAGCATTCATTTTGAGAAGACTAGAATATAAAGGTAAGGATGTAATGTTGAGGCTTTATGACTATTGTGAGCAGGGTGTGGGCCCCTTATCTAAGAAGGGATGTGCTGACACTGGAGAGGGCTCAAAGGAGGCTCACAAAAATGATTCCAGGAACGAAACATTGATTGTCTGAAGTGCATCTGATGGCTCTAGGGCAGTATTTATTGAAATTTCAAAGTATGAGTCGGGACCTCTTTGAAACATTTTGAATGTTGAAAGGCCTTGATAGAGTGGATGTAGAGAGATTACTTCCTAAGGCAGGGGAGTCTAAGACCAAAGGACACAGCCTCAGAATAGAGGGACATCCATTTAGAACGGGGATGAGGAGGAATTTCTTTAGCAAGAGAGTGGTGAATCTGTGGAATTCATTGCCACAGGCAGCTGTGGAGGTCAGGTCACTGGGTATATTTAAGGGAGAGTTGATAGATTCTTGATTGGTCAGGGAATAGGCAGGAGATTGGGGATGAGAGGGAAATAGATCATCCATGATGAAATGGCAGAGTAGACTCGATGGGCCAAAGGGCCTTATTCCACTCCTATAGCTTATGGTCTTATGAACTAAAATATACCTACATCGATAGAAGAAAATGGAGCGTACTTTTGCCCCTTTTCTCCTCTGTTTTAAATTGTTCCATAGTTTTTGATGGTAATGATTGATACAAGATACCAGAATACAGAAGGACAGCTAATGTTGTTCCTTTATTCAAGAAGGGCAGCAAGGATAAACCTGGTGACCTCAGGCCATTGATCCCCTTCCTCACTGTCAGGAAAATTATTGGAGAAAGATCTGAGCTACAGGATCTATTTTCATTTTGAAAGGCTGTGTCTGATTAGGGATTGTCAGTATGGCTTTTTGAGGGGAAAGTCCTGTCTCGCTAATTTATTGAAGGCATAGAGGGAAACACAGTCTATAAGATATTTGACAAACTCAAAATGGTAGGCTGGTCCAGAAGGTTAAAGCCAATAAAAAGCAATCAGATCCAAAACTGGTTTGGGGATAAGAGGCAGAGAGTAGTGGTGATAGGCTGATATCCTAATTAGCGTCAGTTTTAGCATGCTAGTATAGTGGCGAGCGTCACGCTTTACGGGGCTATTAAGGATGGCTGATAGCCTCCAGAGTCTGAAAAATGAAGAGATTAATTAAAAAACAAAACATGCACAAGATAAATACAGGAGATTCTGCAGATGCTGGAAATCTTGAGCAACAAACATAGAATGTTAGAGAAATTCAACAAGTCAGCAAGGAGGAGAATAAATAGTTGATGTTCAGGCCAAGACCCTTTATCAGGACACAGAATGCCTGAATGCACTTCACATTCAATGAAATGATTTCAAAATGCAATCATTGTTGAATTCTAGGGGAGGACAGCAGGCAGTTTGTTCACTGTATGCTCCCACAACCTGCAATGAGATATTAAGTTGACAAGCTATTGCTTTCCAATTCCCTTGTGGTAACTTAGTGCAGGAGCTAATTGCTTTTCATATTGCTTCAGGTTAGTGCACATCCAGAGATCCTGAGAGGCTTTATTTAAATTTGAGCACTTTCCTTAGTGCACCTTCTGTGCCTTACGGCAAAGTCACAACACAGTATTCCTGTTGTGGCTTGATGACACTACTGAATGTCATACCGGGGCGGTCAAACAAAGCAACATGAAGACAACAGAGAGGAAAACAAGTGTATTGATCTGGTTGTGAATCTTCATACATTCATCCCAAGCCTACCTTGATTTTTGTCAAATTACTGGCTTATTGAACTGTGTGGCATTTTAAAAAGAAATAAAGTTAAGGCCCTCATAAATAGCAAGCTATTATATGCTAGCCTCCAAGAAGTCCACAACCTTGGTCGCAGGGCTTGGAGGCTTGTGTGCTTCAAGGTCCCAGAGAGCTCTGTTGACTGGAGTCAGAGCCTTGGTAGGGTCTCATCATGCCAAACAGGTCAAAAGGTAGAGGCCAGACTCAGAGTGGTCCACTGGTCCTCCAGGTTCAGGGGTTCAGCTCTGGGCTAACAACACTGATGGGTCTAAAAACAATTATAGAAACAACAATGAAGAAGCTTTCTATACAAACAGAGATGAATGACCTTCATTGTTGCCCTAAACACCAGTGGCACAACGGACAGTAAGTAAGTAATATGCCAAGATCCCTCCTTCAGTTAAACCAACATAATACAGAATCTCACACATCCATAACTAACTCACTTTACTTCAAAAAGGGTGTGTTTTTAATCATATGCTATGATGAAGTAATTAATATAATTTTAATCAGTCAGAACAAATGCGTAAAAATTAGATTAATTAATTAGTTATAGAGTAATTCCGTTTTCAATGCCTTTGCTGTCACTTTACATTCAAATCCATCCAGAGTTTATATTCCATTGTGGAACCTTACTGCACAAGATGAGGTCATTTGGCTGTTTGAGAGGGCTCTCTATTTATTAGAAATTAAGAAAAAAAACAATGCAAATCTAAAATAAAAAATACTCAGTAGATTAGGCCACATCCATGGGAAGAGAATTAGCATTATCAAATCAGGACTGAGAAAACTGGGAACGTGGCACATTTCACACAAAATGCTAGAGGAACTTAGCAGGCCAAGCAGCATCCATGTGAAAGAGTAAACAGTCAACTTTTCAGGCCAAGACCCCTCATCTGTTTGGGGCCCTGAATGGTAGTCAGGGAGGAGACGTAGGGGGCAGGTGTGGCACTTGTTCCGCTTGCGAGGTTAAGTACCAGGAGAGTGATCACTGGGGAGGGATCAATGGACGGAAGAGTTCCAAGGGAACCCTGCGGAAAACAGAAAGTGGAGGAGGAGGGAAAGATGAGCTTGGTGGCGGGATCCAATTGGAGGTGGTGGAGGTTACAGAGAATTCTGTGCTGCAAGTGGAGGCAGGTGGGAGTGGTCCTTCTAGGTAAGGCGACACTGCAGCTGTGAGTCTGTTGGGGTTACCTACTGTATCCGGTGCTCCTGATGTGGTCTCCTGTATATCAGTAAGACTGCTTTGCTGAGCACCTACGCACCATCCACTAGAAAACACACGATAATCCAGCAGACACCCATTTCTATTCTACTTCCCATTTCCATTCCAACATGTCAGTCCATGACCTCCTCTACTGCCATAATGAGGTCACACTCAGGTTGGAGGAGCAACACCTTATATTCCATCTGGGTAGCCTCGAACCTGATGACATGCACATCAGTTTCTTGAACTTCTGGTAATTGCCGCTCCCCCTCCTCTCCTTCGCCATTCCCCATTCCCATTTCCCTCTCTCACCTTATCTCCTTACCAGCCTGTCACCTCCCACTGGAGCTCCTCCTCTTTCCCTTTCTTCCATGGTCTTCTGTCCTCCCCCATCAGATTCCCCCTTTAACTCTTTCACCAATCAACTTCTCAGGTTTTTTTCACCTCCTCCCACTCACCTGATTTCACCTATCACCTACCACCTTGTAATTCTTCTTCCCCTTCCATCCCCCACCTTCTTGCTCTGACTTCCCATATTTTTTCCAGTCCTGATGCAGGGTCTCGGCCCAAAACATCGACTGTTTACTCTTTTCCATAGATGCTGCCTGGCCTGCTGAGTTCCTCTAGCATTTTGTCTGTGTTGCTTTGGATTTCCAGCATCTGCAGATTTTCTCATGTTGGAGAACATGGAGCACTTTATTCATATCTTTTCTACAGGAAATATATCAATAAGATTGGAAGAGTGCAGAGAAAATTTACAAGAAAGTTGCTGAGACTTGAAGACCTGAATTCTTCAAGTTATAATGAAAGACTGAATAGGTCAGGAGTTTATTCCTAGTTGAATGAAGGGTGATTTGATTGAGCTATACATAATTATGAGGGATATAGACTGGGTTAATGCGAACAGGCTTTTTCCACTGAGGTTGGGTGAGACTAGAACTAGAAATCATGGGCTAAGGATGAAGTGTGACATGTTTAAAGGGAACCTGAGGGGGATGTTCTTCTTTCAGAGGGTGGTGAGAGTGTCAAGAGAGCTGCAATGGTAAGTGGTCGATGTAGGTTTGATTACAACATTTTACGGAAATATGGATAAGTACATAGATTGGAGGGGTATGGAGGGCTATGGTCCAGATGGAGGTCAATGGGACTAGGCAAAATAATAGTTTACCATGGGTTAGATGGGTCAAAGTGCCTGCTTCTGTGCTGTATTGCTCTTTGACTATGATTCTATCACATAGAACAGTACTGTGTAGTACAGGTCTTTTAGCCCATGATGTTGCGATGACCTCTTAATCTACACTAAGATCAATCTAACCCTTCCCCCCACATGACCATTTTACTTTTATTCACGTACTTATCTAAGAGTCTCATAAATGTGGGAGGGAGTGAAAAAAGAGCATTAGGTAAAGGGGTGTGGGTGTGTGGGAAAAGGTGATGGTGTTGGGGGATCGTTTCTACTAGGGCAACAGCAGGGTGAAGATGGAGATAGACTGTAAGCCTGTCTCCATGGTAACCCAGGTTTTACCCTGTCTTTTATCCTATCCTCACTGTCGCTTAACAGCCTTCTCTCCTACTTTGATGAAGGGTCTTCCAGCTGAAAAGTTAGCTCACTCTCTTTTCACAGAATCGGCCTGATCTGATGAGTATTTCCAGCACTTTCTAAAATTATTCTTTGTTTACTGGCTCTGCCCCTTCCTCAGGGCCCCAAATGGTTTCCCCTTTCAAGTGCTTGTCCAGTTTTCTTTTTGAAAGTTATGTTCAGCAATGCTCTTTCAGATAACTACAACTTCCTGGATTAAAAATAATTTCTCCACTTCTTGGCTCTGGCTCTCTCACTAATTATGTTAAACCTCTGTCCTTCAGCAGCAGACCTATCTATCCAAAGGAACAATTCTCTTCACTCAGATCCAACCTTTCATCACTCAGCATGCACAATCAAATCAGAGTCTATTTGATACCAGTTTCTTCTGAGGTTGTTGGTTGGGGTACAACCTTGGGATTATGTTAAATTTGTTTTCAAAGACAGAAGATGATGAGCAGAATCTCAGTGGATGGTTTCTGCGGTGATATGCCTGAAGATGAGATTTGTCTGATCCATTATGTTAGTCAAGCAGGCGAGCAAAGCTTGGAATTGGAATTGGTTTATTATTGTCACATATACCAAGATACAATGAAAAGCTTGTCTTACATCCTGTTCATATAGATCAGATCATTACACAATGCATCGAGCAGGAATAAGGTAAAACAATAACCATAAGACATAGGACGGGAATTAGGCCATTCAACCCATCAAGTCTGTTCTGCCATTCCATTATGGCTGATCCCGGATCCCACTCAGCCCCATACACCTGCCTTCTCGCCATATCCTTTGATGCTCTGACTGATCAGGAAATGATCAACTTCTGCCTTAAATATATGCACGGACTTAGCCTCCAACATAGTCTGCGGCAGAGCATTCTACAGATTTACTACTCTCTGGCTAAAAAAAACTTACTCCTTACCTCTGTTCTAAAGGGTCTCCCCTCAACTTTAAGGCTGTGCCTTCAGATTCTGGATGCCCCCACCATAGGGAACATCCTCTCCACATCCACCTTATCTAGTCCTTTCAACATTCGGTAGGTTTCAATGAGATCCCCCTACATTCTTCTAAATTCCAGTGAGTACAGGCTCAAAGCTGCCAAACGCTCCTCATATGTTAATCTCTTCATTCCTGGAATCATCCTCGTGAACCTCCTCTGAACTCCCTCCAATGACAACACATCCTTTCCAAGATCTGGGGCACAATTTCAGCACGGACTAGAAGGGCCGAGATGGCCTGTTTCCGTGCTGTAATTGTTATATGGTTATATGGTTAAAACTGTTGACAATACTCTAAGTATGGCCTGACTAGAGTCTTATAAAGGCTCAGCATTATCTCCTTGCTTTTATATTCTATTCCCTTTGAAATAAGTGCCTTCTTTACCACAGACCCAACCTGTAAAGTAACCTTCTGGGAGTCTTGCATGAGGACTCCTAAAACCCTCTGCCCCTCCGATGTTTGAACCTTGCAGAATAAAGTGTAAAGCCTACCACAAAGAGTACAATACAGATAAAGAATAAAATATAAGATAAAAACAATGTAGATTGTAAGGCCAAGAGACCATCTTACTGTAAAAGAGATCCATTCAAGAGTCTGATAAAAGTGGGATAGAAGCTGTCCTTGAGCCTTGTGATACATGCTTTCAGGATTTTATATCTTCTGCCCAATGGAGAAAGGGAGAAGAGAAAATGTCCAGGGTGGGTGGCATCTTTGATTAGGCTGGCATTGAGAAGTATAGACAGAGTCAATACAGGGAAGGCTGCTTTCCTTGATGTGCTAAGATGTGTCCATAACTCTCTCCACCCCATCTCCTGGTCAAGAAGCCTTTTGGTTGCTTAGCCATTTTTTCAACACAATTTGGACACGTCTGACAAAGCCAATCCTTCTTGTCCATTACTTAGTGCCATTGAACCATTGATGATGAACATCTGCAGACTGTGTTGAAAGTACTCATGATGTTCTGTTGGGTAGGAAGTTCTGAGACTTTAACAGTAGCAACAATGGAATGCAAACCTCAGAGTGGTGCCTAGCCTGGAGGGAAACATACATACTCCATTGTACCGGCTGCCCTTACCTTTACCGGTGGTACAGGTGGTGGGTTGCGAGGTGGTATCAAATTGAATATTAACACGTTGTCAGGAATTCAATCATGAAAAATGTGAGGAGATGCATTTTGGGAGTCAAATACGGAGAGGATATACATTATAAATAGTAGGGCACTAAAACATATTGATGAACAGAGACCTTGGCATCTAAGTCCATAGTTCCTTGGAAGTAGCAACATGGACCAAAAGGATTGTGAAGAAAGCATATGGCAATACCACCAATGTGCAGGATTGAAAGGCTGCAAAGGGTTCTTGGCCCTGCAAACTCAATCATGGACCATCAAGGACATGTTTAAAAGGTTGTGCTTTAAGAAGGTGGCAGTGAGATAAAACACATGGAGCTGGCTGAGTCTACAATGCTCTACAGCCTCTTTCAACCCTACGCAATAGAGCATCCATACCAGGTGGTGATGCAAACAGTTAGAGTGCTCACCTTCCTAGCAGTCTCTGCCTTCACCCTCCCTTCTTTTCTCCTAGTTCCAACAGATTGTTTCTTGGCTGCTTCCACCTATCATCCACTGCCTCTGTCTCCCAATTCTTGAATATCGGGGATATACCCTCTTCTCATTGCTATCATCAGGGAGGAGGTACAGAAGCCTGAAGACCCAAACTCTTAAGTTTTAGGAACAGCTTCTTCCCCCTTGCCACCAGATTTCCCATGAACAGTACCAGCTTATTCCTCTTTTACACTGTTTATTTATTTTTAACTTACAGTAATTTTTATTTATTGCACTATTTTGCTGCCAGAAACACCAGATTTCAGTGATAATAAACTTGATTCTGATTCTGATAAAGGATACCAGTGTTGAGATTTGCATATAGAGGGGAAGAAGCTAAGGATAGTGGTGAATATTGGTCGCTTGAGTTCAGGCGCTTGATGTTGAGGTGTTTGCCGAGCTTGGCAATTAGCTTTATATCGAAACAGACGCCATCTTCGAGCCCCCAAGGATCAAAGAAATGTGAGCCAATAGAATTAAAAGGTCAACTGAAGGGGTAGCCAGTCAGGGCTGAGGCAAGTGAGGCAAGGGGGGGCTATATAAACACAACTACTCCCAGAGAGAAACACCATCAACTGTGAACTGAGGATGTCACCTCGACTGGGGATGAAATGTCTGCAAGCTAATTGCTAAGCTCGGTGAACACTGCAACATCAAACAGAGAAGCCCTTGATACTGTATCATTCTGTCAGTCTGGATTACATGCTCATGAGTCTGGAATGTGTATAAAACTTGTAACTCTTTCATTCTCAGGGATATGTACCTAGCCCCATTTTTCTACTCAGTCTATACTCTCGAATCAGTGCCTAGACACAGCTGAACTGGCAACTATAAATTCATCAGTGACACATCTGTTGCTGACTGAATCTCAGATGGTGGCAAGGAATTGTACAGGTGTCAGATGAATTGGCTGCTTGAGTGGTGTTGCAACAACGACCTCGCACTCAACATTAATAAGACCAAAGGACTGATTGTGGATTTCAGGAAGGGGAAGTCCGGAGAACACACACCTTCCCTCATCGGGGGGGGGGGGTCAACAGTGGAAAGGGTAAGCAGCTTCAGGTTCCTGAGTGTCAATATCTCTAAAGATCTATCAGTGGTCCAACATATTGATGCACTTACGAAGAAGGTACACTAGTGGCTAGTTTGAGGAGATTTGGTATGTTACCGAGCAAATTTCTACAGATAGACCATATAGAGCGTTCTGACTGGTTGCATCACCATCTGGTTGGGAAGTGCAAATGCATCCATCATTAAGGACCCTCACCATCCAGGACATGCCCGCTTCTCATTACTACCAACAGGAAGAAGGTGAAGGAGCCTGAAGACTCACACTGAACATTTCAGGAACAGCTTCTTCCTCTACACCATCATATTTCTGAATAATACTTGAACCCATGAGCATTACCTGAATATTCACCTCTCTTTCTGTACTATTTATTTAGTTTTTTACATTTCTTATTGTAATTTATCGTAATTTTTATGTATTGCATGGCACTGCTGCATATGCCAGTGATACTAAGCTTTATTCTGATTGTAATTGTTGAGCGTGTCATAAGAGATCAATGCAACACTGAGGGAGTGAGACACTGTCAAGAAGCTCACTCAGCTGATGCACGTCTCAATGTATACTAGGTGGTGATGACATTATAATGACATTAGAAAAAGATCAAGGGGAGGCTTTGTAGAACACTCAGTTTAGCTTACTGTCAAAATGGGTTAACTCACCGTGCATTAATACGTAGGCACATGGATAACAGAAAAATTGAGGGCTATGTAAAAGGGAAGGGACAAATTGATCTTAAAGTAGGTATAAGGTCAGCACAACATTGTGAGCTGAACAGCCTGTTCTGTACTGTAACGTTCTATGTCTTACTGACCTCTTAACAGTTGCATTCTTTCCTTGATGTGAACAATTATTTGTCCATAAGTCACTGCTGTCTCCTTCTCGGGGTTTGAGAGGATGCTGTACAAATACAGATTATTCCTTCCTTTGGCAAGGTGCTGAGCTGATCAAAGACTTTTCAACATAAATAAAACTGACAGCTTAAAAAATAAGGTACTTAATGAAGTTGTTCTTGTTGTGAAATGTGTATAACTAGAACAGATTGCTTTGGAGAGGCTAAGTCTTATTTGGATTCGTGAATCACTTTTAGAATGGGGACAGTGGTGGGGGGGGAATGATTCTGTAAATGTCAAGGGGTGGTGTTGAAGTTCTCACTTGGTAAAGATGGTCATTTCTAGATATTGGCCTATATGTTGGCCAGGAATAGCTGTACTTCTCTAAAGGACATGACTGAACAGACTGAGTCTGGCACATCAGAACACCAGAAATGGAAAGAGGACGAAGCCAATCAGCTAGACTACTCAGCGCTTGCTGACTCAGCATCTGGGATCACTGACCTTTGACACATGGTCCGCACAGGGCGCTTCAATTTAGACTCTGAACATTGGCTCATGCAGTTGACTGTTCATTCTCCTTCACCCCGTCCCTAAATCCTAATCTGTCCTCTAAGTTTGAGCCATGACATCAATGGCCATTGCAGCTTGGCACCATGTTGATCTTAGTGTTTTTAAATTTTTATGCAGATTTTGTCAGCCATAAGACTATAAGATATAGGAGCAGAATTAAGCCATTTGACCCATAGAGTCTGCTCTGCCATTTCATCTTGACTTATTTGTTATCCCTCTCAACCCAGCAATCTCCCATAACCCTTTGACTTCCTTACTAATCAAGAACTTATCAACCTCTGTTTTAAACATACCCAATGACTTGGCCTCCTCGGCTGTCTGTGGCAATGAATATTACAGATTCATCATTTGGACATGCATTTAACTGGAGAGGAAGTAAATGCACACGAGTTGTGAGGGGTAGGTTTTTCACACATCCAATTGGTGCAAGGAATACACAGCCTGGAGTGGTGGTAGAAGCAGATAAATCAGTTAGGTTGCCAATTTGTATATTAATTTAATTGGATTAGCACAACATTGTGGCTGAAGGGCCTGTTCCTGTGCAGTACTGTACTGTTCTATGTCCAATCTACTTCCGGCTAACAAAACTCCTCATCTCTGTTCTAAGGTGAAGTCCTTCTATTCTGGAGCTGTGTCCTTAAGTCCTAGACTCCCCCAATATTAGAAACATGCTCTTAATGTCTACTCTACTGAGGCCTTTCAATACTTGATAGGTTTCAATAAGATTCCCCCCATCCCACTCTTGTAAACTCCAGTGAATACAGGCCCTGAGCGATTAAACTCTCCTCATATGTTAATCTTTTAATTCCTGTGATCATTCTTGTCAACCTCCTCTAACACATCAAGGCCAACACATCCTTTCTTTGATATGGTGCTCAAATCCTCCAAACAACTTATAAAGCCTCAGTATTAGATCCTTGCTTTTATATTCGTCTTTTCAAAATAAAAGCCAATGTTGCATTTGCCTTCCTTACCATTGACTCAACCTGCAAGTTAATCTTTAGGGAATCCTGGATGAGGACATCCAAGTCCCTTTGGACTTCTGATTTCTGAATTTTCTCTTCTTTTATTAAATGATCATCAGCTTTATACCTTCTAGCAAAGTGCATGACCATACACTTCCCAGCACTGTATTCTATCTGCCTTCTCTTTCCCCATTTTCTTAATCTAAGTCCTTCTGCAGACTCCCTGATTCCTCAAGACTACCTGGTCTTCCACCTATCTTTGTATTGTCTGCAAACCTGGTCCCAATGCCATCACTTTGATCATCAAAATCATTGACACAGAACATAGAACATTACAGCTCAGTCCGGGCTCTTCACCTCACAATGTTGTGCCACCTTTTAACCTACTCTGAGATCAATCTAACATATTAATCTTACATATAATGTGAAAAGAAGCAATCCCGATATCAACCTTTGCAGAACACCCTAGTCACTGGCTGCCAACCAGAAAAGGCTCCCTTTATTCCCACTCTTTGCCTCTTGGCAGTCAGCCAATTTCCTATCCATGCTGGTATCCTTCCTGTAATACCATACGCTCTTATCTTGTTAGGCGGCCTCATGTGCAGCAGCTTGTCAAAGGCCTTTTGAAAATCCAAGTAAACCACAGCTATTGACTCTCCTTTGTCTATCCTATCAGTTTTCCCTCAAAGATTTCCAACAGACTTGTCAAGTAAGATTTCCGCTTAAGGAAACCATGCTGACATTAGTCTACTTTATCATGAGTGTCCAGTTAACCAAAAACTTATCACTTGTGATTGTATTGGGTTTGCTGATAGTGAAATTCTAAACTCAAATGAAGAGCTTAAGTCCTATTGGACAGACAGACAGACATACTTTATTGATCTCGAGGGAAATTGGGTTTCATTACAGCCGCACCAACCAAAAATAGTGAAAAAATATAGCAATATAAAACCATAAATAATTAAATAATAAGTTAATCATGCCAAGTGGAAATAAGTCCAGGACCAGCCTATTGGCAAGGGTGTCTGACACTCCGAGGGAGGAATTGTAAAGTTTGATGGCCACAGGTAGGAATGACTTCCTATGACGCTCATTGTTACATCTCGGTGGAATGAGTGGATATATCCGATGTATATATCCACAAGTACTCTCGCTAAAGGGTGATTATTCTATAACTACCAAATCTTCAAAGGTTCATACACTTCCCTATTTATTCTCCATGGCGAGTTTACCTGCCAATACCCACTATTCAAGTAGAGTGATCCCTATCCCTACCAAGGAGAAGATTCTTCCAGCTAACAAAGCAGTTTGAAACACAGTTCATTTATTTTCAGTGATACACATTTAAATTCAAACAACACTCTTATTACATATATAAAACTCAGAGGATTTCTTTCTCACACATTTCCAAATTACAAAGCAATTCTAAAACACAAATGATTTCTAAAAAAAACAGGTATAATTCCTATAAACTAAAAAGCCATACCAAATATGCAGACTATTAAATCATCCATTGCTGAAGTCAAAGCCAGGGGATTGGATCTTGTTCAAGTCATTTCTTTCATGCCTCTTCATGTTCTTTACCCATTCCCAATAAGCATCAACTATATTATAATTTTTTTCTTTGACATTTGGGTGACTTCACACATATCCATTATTTATTCAGGCACACCTTTCACATAATTGGTCTAAAAGCTTTTTGAAGATGCAGACCTCAGCTATCCAGCACTAATGCTGTGAACCTAACTACCTTGAGTCAATAAAACTCTCAACACTAATAGATAACTTACTAATGTCGGGAGTGATTGTGCATGAATCACAGAAGGTTGGTTTGCTGGTGCAGCAGGCTATCAAGAAGGCAAATGGAATGTTTCCCTTCATTGCTAGAGGATTGAATTTAAGAGCAGGGAGGTTATGTTGCAACTACACAGGGTACTGGTGAGGCCGCACCAGGAGTACTGTGTGCATTTCTGGTCCCCTTACTTGAGGAAGGATACATTGACTTTGGAGGTGGTACATTCACCAGGCTGATTCCAGAGATGAGCGGGTTAAACAATGATGAGAGATTGAGTCGCCTGGGACTGCATTCACTGGAATTCAGAAGAATGAGAGGAGATCTTATAGAAACATATAAAATTATGAAAGGGATAGATAAGATAGAGGCAAGTAAGTTGTTTGTATTGATAAGTGAGATTAGAACTAGGGGACATAGCAAGATTTGAGCGAGTAGAGTTAGGATGGAGATGAGGAGGAACTGCTTTTCCCAGAGAGTGGTGAATCTGTGGAATTCTCTGCCCAATGAAGCAGTGGAGGCTACCTAAGTAAGTATAGTTAAGACAAGGTTGGATAGATTCTTGCATAGTAGGGGAATTAAGGGTAATGGAAAAAAGGCAGGTAGAGGTGAGTCCATAGTCAGATCAGTCATGATCTTATTGAATGGTGGAGCAAGCTTGATGGGCCAGGTGGCCTACTCCTGCTCCTATTTCTTATGCTCTTATATATAATAAATAATATTAACTATCTGGTGTGATGCCTTCCTTGAACTTAACAAATTATCCAAGATGCTAAGAGCCAGGAAGTCTGTGCTATTAACAAAATTTGTTTGTAAAGCTGTGCTTTTAACTTCAAGCAGATACTGCTTGCCATTTATATTTTAAGAACTGAAGACTGGCTCCCATTTACGGCCGGAGCTAAACAATGTTATTAGTTGGCAGTTTATTTATACTGTATCTATTTGATCTTACAAGAAGAAACTGCTGTGTTTAGAAAGCAAGCTTTGCAAAAAAACCAAAATGCCCACTGGCCCAGGAAGTGAATATCTATCACACTCTAATAATGGACTCCACTATACTTCCACCACTGAGTCAGGCTAACTGGTTTATAATTTCCTATCTTTTACCTCCTTCCCTTCTTAAAGAGTGGAGCGACACTTGCAATTTTCCAGTCTTCCAGAACCATCTCAGAATCTAGTGATTCTTGAAAGATCACTACTAATGCCTCCAAAATATCTTCAGCTACCTCTTTCAGAACCTAGTCTAGGTTCTACCTTCAAGTCTTTCAAGCACCTTCTGTTTAGCAATAGCAAGTACACTCACTTCGGCCCTCTGCCACTCTCGAATTTCTGGCAAACTGCTGCTGTCTTCTGACTGATGCAAAATAATTCTTAAGATTTTCTACCATTTCTTTGTCACCCATTACTACCTCTCCAGCGTCATCTCCCAGCATTCAGATATTCACCCTTACTTCTCTTTTACTCGGATGTTCCAAAGGCTTTCCAAGGCAAATTAATCAATTATGAGGAACCTCCCTATTGCATGGCCAGGTTACATGCACAGAAAACTGGGTAAATCACCAGTTAAGCTTAGTCAATCTAAGGTTTTAAGGTCTGGCCAACTGATTGGTTAGGAGGTTAAGGGAAACATGGTTGAGGAAAGAAAAATCAGCTATGATTGATACAGCAGCCAATGCCCTAATTCTACTTCCTGATGTCTCATAGTAACACTGTGCAGTCCCAACCCTGACAATCGGGTAGAAGATACAAAAGTATGTACTACCAGGCCGAGTGGTAGCTCCTACCCCACTGTCATAAGACTATTATACAGTTCTCTAGAACAATAATTGGACTCTTGACCTCACAAATCTATCTCATTATGGCACTGCACCTTATTGTTTACCTTAATTGCACCTTCTCTGTAACTGTTACACTTAATTTGTACTGTTACTGCTTTACCTTGTTCCACCTCAATGCACAGTGTAACGAATTGCATGAACAGTATGCAAGACAAGTTGTTCACTGAATCTCAGTACATGTGACAATAATATACTAATTCCACTTCCAATCCCAATCCTCTGTGCAGTTGGAATAACCTGGGAGTGAAAAGGTTGATGTAATAGGATAGTCGATTGCTCCGGGCCTGTACTTGCTGGAGTTTAAAAGAATGAGGAGGGAGTCTCATTGAAACCTACTGAATATTAAAAGGACTAGACAGAGCGGATGGGGAGAGGATGTTTCCAATAGTGAGAGAGTCTTGGACTAGAGAGCACAGCCTCAGAATAGAAGGAGGTCATGTTAGACAGAGATAGATGAGGAAGAATTTATTTAGGCAGAGGGTGATGAATCTGTAGAACACTTTGTCACAGACAGCTGTGGAGGCCAAGTCATTAGGAATATTTAAAAGTGAAAATCAATAGGCTCTTGATTAGTAAGGGTGTCCAAAATTATGGGGAGAGGGCAAGAGAATGGGGCAGAGAGGGAAAATAAATCAGCTATGATCAAATAGTGGCTGATGGGCTGAATTACCTAATTCTGCTCCTATACCTTAAGGACTTATGGTTTAAGACAGATCTTTTCCCTGGGACAACGGCAAATAAGTGGTGTTTTAGTGCTGTGCTTTCTGCCTTCCCATTCATCATTATTAGGCTTGGAAAAACATAGAAACATAGAAAACCTACAGACCACTATAGGCCCTTTGGCCCACAAAGCTCTGCCAAACATGTCCTTCCCGTAGAAATTATCTAGGGTTACCCATAGCCCTCTATTTTTCTGAGCTCTATATACCTGTCCAGGAGCTCATTCCACGCACTTACCACTCTCTGATTAAAAAACTTACCCCCTTACCTCTGTATCTACTTCCAAGCACTTGAAAACTGTGCCCTCTCATGTTAGCCATTTCAGCCCTGGGAAAAAGCCTCTGACTATCCACACAATCAATGCCTCTCATCATCTTATACACTTCTATCAGGTCACTCCAAGGAAAAAAGGCCGAGTTCACTCAACAAATCTAATCTTAAATCACTATGGTGAGCTTTGAACTCATGCGTCCAGATCATTCAGCAAGGACTGAAAGTTAACACATGTTGGTGATCATAAACCTGATTCTGAGGGCCAAGAATTATGTTCAAAAATACAACTACTATATCACAGAATAGAGAGCTGGGCCTACATGAAAATGGGCACCCGTACAACTCCTTTGTAGTGGTAGAATGTCTCAAGTTGATTCAAGTGAAATTTGACAATGAAACTTGTGTCAGGACAAACCTGGCTTTTAAAAAGCACCTAAAAAGACTGAGAAATGGAAAAAGAAGCAGAGCTTTAAGGAGAAAATTAAGGGTCTCAGGGACATGGCAGAGCAACAATGGAGCAATGGACAATGGGACTGCACAAGAGGTCGCAATCAAAAATGATGTGAGATATTGGAGAGTAGTGGGACTGCAGAAGGCACCTGAGTAAGAAAAGGGTGAACAAGGAAGAGAATTTAACCTGAAGACAGTGCCAGACCTGGAGTAAATGTGGCCTACCAATCACAGGTATGATGGCCTTTCCACAGTGTATCCGATTCAGAATCAGAATCTGGTTTATTATCACTGACATAGGCCAGAAAACATACTGTTTTGTGGCAGCAGTACAGTGCAAGGCATAAAAAATTACTATGTTGCAATAAGAAATAAAATATAATTAAATAGTGCAAAAAGTAATTGTGAGATAGTGATTTGAGAGAGGAGTACAAGATGATTAGAAGCATAGATAGAATGGATAGCAGAAGCTTTTCCCAAAGTGGAAATGGCTAACATAAGGGGCCATAATTTTACAGCGTTTGGTGGAAAGCATAGAGGGAAGGTCAGAGATAGGTTTTTTACAGTGCTAAGTGATGAATGCATGGAATGGTACTGCCAGGGATGATGGTAGAGGTAAATATATTAGGGGCATTTAAGAAACTCTTAGGTAGGCACATGGATGATAGAAAAATGGAGGGCTGTGTTGGAGGGAAGGGTCAGATTGATCTTAGAGTAGTTTAAAAGGTCAGCAAACATTGTGGGATGAACAGCCTGTATTGTGCTGTAATTTTCTATGATCTGGTGATTATGGGTTTATGGATTGTTCAGAAATCTGATCCTGGGGGGGTAAAAAGCTTTTCCTGAAAAAGTTCAGGCTCCTGAACATCCTACCCAATGGTACTAATGAGAAGAGGGCATGCTCCGGAATGTGAAGGTCCTTAGTGATGGATGCTACCTTCTAGAGGAACCGTCTTTGGATATTGTCCTCTGTGGTGGGAGGATTGTGTTCCTGATGGAGCTGGCTGAGTCTACAGCCCTCTACACACACTGTAAATCCCACAACTCAATTATTCAAGTCAGTATAAACCACAGTATATAGAGTGTGCCTCAGTGCATTACAATATATACTGCAGTAAGCCATAGTAAGCAACAGTCTAACACAATATGTAGTATACCAACCTCTCTATCTTATCATGCCTATACAGCACAGTGAATTACAACATATATCATAGTATGTACTATAAAATACCTCAGTACACATCATGGTATATCATATTATTCCAATATATACACTGCAGCATACCATCATATATATATGCAGCATTCAATATACTATATTATATACACAGTATACAAGAATATATTCTGCAGTGTACCTCAGTAAATACCACAAAATACTCTATGTGTACAATAGAATGCCTCAATATAATTCAGTAAATACTGGAGGATCTTGTAGTCTGTACGTTGTACCACAGCTTATGCAGCAGTATGGCGTAGCATAACACTCAGTATATCATAGTTTACCACAGGGGAATAGTGAGACCCTTCATCAGGTGAGACCAGGTAAGAGAGAAGGAAGGTGGGTGGGGAGGGGGAAATGAAGAAAGTAGCCAGTCAGAGACTGGGGGAGCACCTTTGCTCTGCCTGCTGTGAAAGGCAGGATTGCTTTGTGGCCACCCATCTCAATTAAACTTCCCATTCCCATTCTGTTGTGTCTGTCCACAGCCTGATGAGGCCAAGCTCAGGCTGGAGGAGCAGCACCTCATTTTCTGTCTGGGTAGCTTCCAATCTCATAGCATGACCATCGATTTCTCCAATTTCCAATTTCCAATTTCTTCTACCTCCCTCCTTCTCTCTATTTCCATTCCCCATTCTGCTAGCCCTCTCACTCCTTCACTTCTCAGCTGCCCATTACCTCCCTATGGTACTCCTCCTCCTTCTTTTCTTGCATTGTCCTCTCCTTGTAGAGCCTTTCTTCTCCAGCCCTTTGCCGCTTCCATCGATTCCCTCCCAGCTTCTCACTTCATCCCCCCTCTCCCATCCACCCACATTGCTTCTCACCTATCACCTGCCACCTTGCACTCCTCCCGACCCCCTGGCTTCTGGCCCCTTTCTTTCCAGTCCCGATGAAGGGTCTCGTCCGGAAACATCGACTATTTATTCTCCTCCATAGATGCTGCCTGACATACCACAGTATACCAGGGAAGACAGCAGGGAAATAATACATTCCCTGTGGTGTGTGACTGATACTGAAGAGGTCTCTAGTTATTTCAATGATACTTCATTGGGTGTGAAGCATTTTAGGGCATCACTGAGATTTGATCAGGCACTACTCTAGTATGCCTATTTCTCTTTAGTTGACTGAACCAGCTGTGCATTTCCAGCAGTTTCCATATTCAATTGCGTAATTATGTTGTTTGTATGATTTCCCTCCTGCTCATGTGAAGCAGGACTCAAAACACTTTAGAATATAACTGCAATATTGTTTCCTGGAGCCACTGATCTCTCAGCAATTGCAGAACTTATAGCACAGACACAAGCCATTTGGCTCAATGGAAACCTCATTGTTATTCACTGCATCTCATCCCATGATTGGATCCATTCATATCTCCCTCGGGTATTTACTCAGCCTTCCCTGAAGGACATCTACACTCGTTGCCTCAAACACTGAGAAGCTCCATATGCGATAAGGAATTCCTCTTTGGACTTTTAACTTTTAAGTTTTTTACTGAGATACAGTGTGGACGGAACAGGCCCTGATTTAATCCCAGCCTAGTCACGAGATGATTTACAATAACCAATTAACCTACCAACTGGTACACCTTTGGACTATGTGAGGAAACCAGAGCACCCAGAGGAAACCACGTAGTCACGGGGAGACTGTACAATCTCCTTACAGGCAACAGGGGGAATTGAATATGAGAAAATTGCTCTGTAAAGTGATGCGCTAACCGCTACGCTACTGTGCTTATCTGTGAATGGTTTAAATGTATGCAGCCTAATCTGGTCTTCTTTAGCAGTGGGGTCAAGGAAAAGGTTGAATAGGTTAAGGAGAAGTACAGGAGAACGAGGGGATATTTGATACAGGTATACAAAATTACAAGAGGCTTAGATAGGGTAACTGCAAGAGGCTTCTTCCACTGAGGTTGAGTGAGACTAGAACTGGAGGTCATCGGTTAAGGGTGCAAGGTGAAATATTTAAGTGGAACGTGAGAAGGAATTTCTTCACTCAATGGTCAGAGTGTGGAATGAGCTGCCAGAGGACTTGAAGACCCACATATTGACATTATTGTCCAGATGACCTCTGCCCATGCTGCATCACTCTGGGATGCTATGGTTCTCTGATTCCTCAATGATCACCTTCAAAGGGGTCCACACAATGACCTAATAGGAATCCGAATCACAGTCAGGTTTATTGTCATTGACAGGTATTGTGAAATTTGTTGTTTTGTTGCAGTAGCAGTAGAGTGCAAGACAAATAAATAATAAACGAATAAATAGTGCAAAAGAGGAATAGTGAGGTAATGTTATGGGTTCGCAGACCATTCAGAAATCTGATGGCGGAGGGGAAGAAGCTGTTCCTAAAATGTTAAGGGTGGGTCTTCAGGCTACTGTACCTCCTCATTGAAGGTAGTAATAGAGGGCATGTTGTAGGTGGTGAGAGTCCTTAATGATTGATGTCACCTTCTTAAGGCTCCACCTTACTCATTTATTTATTGATTTATTGCCTAATAGAGGTACAGCACAGAAAAAGCCCTTCTGGTCCTTTGAGCTGCACCACCAGCAAGCCCGCGATTTAATCCTAACCTATTCGCAGGAGAATTACAATGATCAATTAACCTACCAACCAGTATATCTTTGTACTGTGGGAGGAAACAGGAGCATCCTGGAGGAAATCCACACAGTCATGGGGAGAATGTACAAGCTTCTTACAGGCAGCAGCAGGAAATGTACCTGGTCGCCCGTACTGCAAAGCATTGTGCTGACCACTATGCTACCACACCACATCCTTTTGAAGATGTCTTTGAGGGTGGGGAGGCTAGTACCCATGTTGGAGCTGGCTGGGACTACAACCCTCCGCGCCCTCTTTTAATCCTGCAAGTTTGAGCCCCCATACCAGGCGGTGATGCAGCTCGTCGGAATGCTCTTGACAATACCTCTGTAGAAGTTTGCTGGAGTCTTTGTACTAAGTCTGCTCAAACTCCAAATGAAAAGAAAGCCCTGAGGGTCTTGGCTCAACCACACCACAAAGGGTTTCACTTCTGCTAGCCTACTCATGCAGAGCAAGATCAAAACAGAGGAATATGGGAAAAATCCATTTGCAGGTTGAAGGACAGACTTTTACCAGGCAGAGGACTGAGAGTTGAATTCACAACCTTCTGACTTCAAGGTGAGAGAGCTTCCAGCTGAGATACAGAACAAATATTGGCAAGTAGCCACACACTGTATTAATGCAATGAGATCATTCACGGACACGAGAGAGGGCAGACAAGCCTCAGTATAATACCTCATCTCAAAGACATTAAACTCTGTCAGTGCAGAACACTCTCCATTCTGCTCTGATGTGCTGGCCTAGATTTTTGAGCTCAAGGCTCAGGAGAGATGTTTGACATTAATAGCAATGATGTACTTTAGAGGCCGATGGATGCTCGTTTAGAGAGAAAATACGATCATGCCTGAAGGAAGTTGTTGGACTATGAGGAAGGGCCCTTAGATATAACATCTGGGCCACTTGGGCTGTTTCTGAAATATTCTACAATTGTTTCAGACTGCAAAGCAAAATAAATAGATAAACGATTTGGGACCCGTTGTCTGGTATCATTCCAAGGCCATTCATTGCCTGTGTTCCTTTGTTCATCTATTTCTGAATCAAATCACCTTACATCCAATTATCATCTCATTAATGTGACCCCATCAGTGGAAATGTAGAGCATATTATAAAGCCTCTGGACCTTCATATAATTTATAAACTGTCATAATTATTTAATGCCTTTCAAGAATTCTTGCCGTTTCTGTTTTTAAAGAAAGCATGTCTGCCAAGTATAATTGATGAGGTTGGTGCGATGTGTAATGGGGGTGGAGACAAGTTTGAGGTGGGCATCAGCTGCTCTGTCTGTCTGTCTCTCTCTTTCTAGTTCAATGTTGTTTGGAATATTGTGATTATCTTATTCATCATGCTGCAATGTCCCATTTTCTGTTCCGACCACAGAAAGGCAAACAATCACAATCGCCTCTGTGTTACATCCTGACTTAAAGTATCAGTAGATTAACCAACCTGTAATGTCTGTAAGTAAGACACCTGCATACATGCTCGTTAAAGCAAATATCTAATCAGCCAATCATGTAGCACCAACTCAATGTATAAAAGCATGCACACATGGTCAAGAGGTTCAGTTGTCGCTCAGACCAAATATGAGAATGGGGAAGTCTAAGTGACTTTGACTGTGGAATGATTGTTAGTGCCAGACTGGGTGGTTTGAGCATGTTAGAAACCATTAATGCCCTGGGATTTTCAGCCACAAGTCTCTAGAGTTTATAGAGACTGATGCAAAAAATAACATCCAGTGGGCAGTAGTTCTGTGAACAAAAATGCCTTGTTAATGAGAGAGATCAGTGAAGAATGGCCAGAGTGGTTCAAGCTGACAGGAAGGCGACAGTAACTCAATTAACCATCCGTTACAACAGCGGTGTGCAGAAGAGCATCTCTGAATGCACAACACGTTGAACCTTGAAGTGGATGGGCTACAGCGGCAGAAGACCATGAACATACACTCAGTGGCTACTTTGTAGGGTACAGGAGGTACCTACTAAAGTGGCTGCTGAGTGTGAATGTCAAATGTAATGCAAACCAAAAGAACAAGGAAAAGGCTGGAGTCTTTACCTGTGGTTCATTTTAATAAGTCACCTGGACCTGATGGACTACCCCCAGCATTCTGAAAGAGGTAACTGAAGAGATTGAAGGGGCATTAGTAATGATCTTTCACAAATCACTAGATTTGGAATGGTTCTGGAGGACTGGAAAATTGCAAATGTCACTCCACTCTTCAAGTAGTGAGGGAGGCAAAAGACAAGACATTATAGGCCAGTTAGTTTGACTTCAATGGTTAGGAAGATATTGATCCATTAAAAAGGATGAGGATTCAGGGTACTTAGAGTCACATGATAAAATAGGCCAAAGTAGCCTGGATTCCTCAAAGGGCAATCTTCCCTGACAAACCTGTTGGAATCCTTTGAGGAAATAACAAGCAGGATAGACAAAGGGGTCAGTAGGTTGTTTACTTGGATTTTCAGAAGGCTTTTGACAAGGTGCTGCACATCAGGCTGTTCAACAACAGGCAACGGTATTACAGGAAAGATGCTAACATGGAAGAAGATGGCTGACTGGCAGGAAGCAAGAGTGGGAATAAAGAGGGCCTTTTCTAGTTGGCTGCTGGTGACTACCACAGGAGTTAGTGTTGGGACCGTTTTTATTCCACATTGCATGCAAAGATTTGGATAGCGGAATTGATGGCTTTGTGGCCAAGCTTGTGGGCAATACAAGGATAGATGAAGGGGCAGGTAGCTTTGAGGAAGCAGAGAGTCTGCAGAAGGACTTGGACAGATTAGGAGAACGGGCAAAGAAGTGGCAGATGAAATGTAATGTAGGGAGGTGAATGGTCATGCACGTTGGTAAGAAGAATAAAGGCATAGATTATTTTCTAAATGGGAAGACATCTGAGGAGTCCCAGTCCAGTATTCACTAAAGGTTATCTTGCAGGTTGTGTTGCAGCAAGGAAGGCAAATGCAATTTTGTATTCATTTCAAAAGGACTAAAGTATAGGAGAAAGGATGTAACGCTGAGGCTTTATAAAGCATTGGGGAGGATAGTGTTATGATGTGGGGAGGAAATCTGTGCTGATTGTCTGTGTAGTGAACTTCGTGTATTGTGGTCTGGAATTTTGCCTGCATCGGCTCATAAATAGGATGCAGGTTGACGTGTTTGTAGACCTCGAAAGATTTCCTGCCACATCACAAAATGACAACAAATCAGTTGATTGAAAAGTATAGAAAGGCCAAGTATTCGGAGGACACACCACAATCAATGGTGCATTAATGATGTTTCCTTGCATGGTGACGAAACACTTGAAAGTAAATTGCCAAGATTGGCAAACAACTCAGCCCAACCATCAACCAACCAAGCTACACATCTTCCAAATTACTTCCATTAAGACACATTTTTGTCAAATCACTATTCTCATGAAGCAGTCTGCTGACTTGAGTTTAATCATTGTAATGAAAATTTTGGTTGTCAAATTATACTTTAAATGAGCTCTTGCACATTAATGGTTGCCGCTGTGACCTCCACCCTACCTTCTCTTCAGCATAAATCACATTAATTGAAATATATGTGAAACATTAAAAATAGGCTATAGAATTAACTGCAATCTCGGCACAGTTCCACACATTATCCCTTCATTCCTTGGTCCAAACTGGATGGGAAAAGCTTATGCATGCAATGTACTCTTGGACTGACATCATAATTAAGGCACAAACTGTTAGCAAGGCATATTGCTTTATCCAATTATGATGATGAATTACTGATGTGTCAGGGTTTTTTTTTTGCAGGTCACATTAAAATATAATCAATCCTGAAATCAATACAATCTCTGTCAATCAACAGAGTTTGTTCTGTAAGTCATTCAGGCTTCAAGACAGACCAGGCCCTAACCCTTTTAAGATTTCCAGACACATTTCACAAACCCAGCTTATACATTTTTTTAACCCACAGGAGGAAGCCACCAGGCCCATTGAGTTAAGTTCTGACTTCTGTAACAATTCTGTTAATTTTACCTCAAACACGATGTCCTCTGCACCTTTTTGAAATCGTGAAACAGGATCTTTTACGTTCACTTGTGCCCTGGTGCATGTTTCACCTGCAAAATGGCACCTTCAAATGTACATCCCCAGTACTGCATACTTATTAGTTCATGTAGAGAGTCACTTAATTCAAAGTTCAAAGTAAATTTATTATCAAATTACAGTATGTGTACAGCATGTTACCAGATATTACCATGAGATTCATTTTCCTGCAGGCATTTACAGAGGAAAATACAATAGAATTTAGGAAAAACGACACAGAAACAGACACAGCCAAACAAGCAATATGCAAAAGAAGAAAACCTGTGCAAATAAAAATAAATACGGAGAAGAATTTCTCAATGAATAATGCTCAGTGGACTGGTAACAGTTGCAAAAGGCAGCACTTCTCTTCCAAAGTCCAAAGTAAAATTATTATCAAGGTCTATACTGTATGTCAAGTCAAGTCAAGTCTATTGGCATTTTTTATATATATGTATACCAATAAACGAGATTATGTTTCTCCAGACCAGGGTATAAAGCACAGTAATACACATAACACACAATAACTTACGAAAGTAAGAATGAAACCTACAAATGAATTATGCATAAGTAAACAAAGTAAAGTGCATAAATTAAATATTGTAGGGTACAGAACAAATTAACCAGTGATACTTCGAAAGCGATGTGGCAGGGAGTTCAGAAGCCTAGAAAGTTAAAGAGGACGCTGGATGGATGGGTGGGATCCTTGATAATAGTAAGAACCCAGCTCAGGGTAGTACAAGAAACCATTTAATATCCTCAGATTCATGTTCTTGCAGGCATTCACAGTAAACAAAGAAATGCAATAGAATCACTGAAAACTGAAAATACAAACCTGCAAACATCTCTGTTCTAGGAAGATGGCAGCGTGGTCGGACATAGTGGCTTGTATGGGGTCAACAAATGATATTATTGTCCTTTATAAAATATTTTTGTTATGATCCCAATACTCTGCTGGTCATTAAGAACTTAAAGTACTGCAAGTCTACTCCATCAACCAGTTGCTTGTTGCTAGAGGAACTGAAGGAGACTTTTTCTCCAGTACTGATGAAGGGTCTTGGTCTGAAACATTGACTGTTTACTCTTTTCCATAGATGCTGCCTGGCCTGCTGAGTTCCTCCAGCATTTGGTGGGGGTTCCTATGCCTTATGGTCTTTTCAGCTCATATTGCTTACTGGGGTGCTAATGGGTCGTTCGAGTCATCGTTCTTGACATTTGTTCCAACCTGATCAAGCGAGAGTTTTACCAGCTCATTTCCCCATTCTCTCATTCCTCAAGTTCTGTCTCAACTTACCAAGCTAAGTAAAACCTATTGACCTAAATGATAATGACAGGAGATCCTGCAGATGCTGGAAATCCAGGGTAACACACACACACACAAAATGGATGAGGAACTCAGCAGGTCAGGCAGTGCCTATGGAAAAGCATATACAGTTAATGTTTCAGGCCAAGAGCACTGAAACTTTGATTATTTATTAGCCAGTCCAATGAAGGATCTCAGCCCGAAACATTGTCTGCCTATTTCTTTCTATAGATGCTGCCTGATCCATTGACCTCCTCCAAGATTTTGTGCGTATTGTCCTAAAAGACTCTTATCTGGAAAATAAGATACTATACTGTTGAAGGATACATCACACTTGTTAATACAATAACCTGACTGCATCAAAATACAAAGGTCCAATTCTGATCCAGTAAGCTATCAATCAAACACAGGCATGAGCTCATGTGAGAAAACCTATTTGTTGAATTTATTTTTGATGTCCCTGAAAGCTAATGTGTCAACTCTGTTGTCCATTATTAATGGCTGTGCCTCTAGGCTTCATTGCTGCATGGCTCAGGAACTCAGCACACAATGGGGATGTAAATCAAGGGCCCATGTTACCAGGTGGGTGTAAAATTTCCCATTACCATATTTCAAAAGCAGGGCAGGAGAATTCTGCCAAGAATTGTGTGCTATTTATTCCTCAAATAATGCTAAGTAGATAAACTTTCTGGTTGTTCACCACTTTCCTGTGCAGGAGACCGGCCTGAGTGCAAATGAGGATTGTATTTCCTATCTTACTGTGCCAATATGTTTACATGGGGAAGCACAGTAGCACAGTGGTGAGTGTGAAGCTTTATAGCATTGCTGGTAAAATTAGCTTTCTGCAGTAACAGCACAGTTCATTATAAAATATATTCAAATAATGTAAATGACTTGTGCACGAAAACAACCAAGAAAATAAATATGACACTAGTGTAATTGAGACCTCCAAGAGGACCGCATCCTTGTTGTGGTTTGGAGGCTTGTGTGCCTCAATGACCCGGAGAGCTATGTTGGCTGCAGTCAGGGCATTACGCTTTGGCCCTTGGTAGGGTCACCTATTCCAAACAGTTCAAAGGGGAGAGGCCAGACTAAGAGTGGTCCACTGGTTCTCTGGGTTCGGGGGAGGGGGGCTAACAACCCTGACTGGTAAACCAAAACTGTTGAGGAAACAGCAATGAAGAATCCTTCTATATCTGAGTGTGACGGCATTCCTGAGACTCCACCCGACAGACAGTAGTGAAAATCAAGCTACTGACATAATGAAGGAAGCCCTGAACACCGCCTGAGATGGAGGATCTTCATTGCTATCCTAAATGCCACAGGCATAGTGGGCAGTAGAATATAACTGAGAGAGAGAGAGAGAGAGAGAGAGAGAGAGAGAGAGAGAGAGAGAGAGAGAGAGAGAGAGAGAGAGAGAGAGAGAGAGAGAGAGAAAAATAGGGTCTGAGATAGTGGGTGGAAGAGCAGTAGTGGTTAGCACAGTGCTTTACAACACCAATTGTAAGATCGAGGCTTGATCCCATTGTTGTCTGTAAGGAGTTTGTACCTTCTCCCTGTGGGTTTCCTCCGGGTGCTCCAGTTTCCTCTCACAGTCCATAAACACGCAGGCTAGTGTTTGGCATACTATGTTAGCGCTGGACGCATGGCGACACTTGTGGGCTGTCCAGCACATTTCCCACTGATTGGATTAGAAGTAAACAATGCATTTCACTGTATGTCTTGATGTACATGTGACAAATAAAGTTTTTTTATCTTTATCTTTAACATTGATCAATAAAGCTGTTAGGAAATGTGTACTGGGAAAATCCTTGTGTCTATTGTACATGAGGAAGTATGATTAAATATTTATTAATAGCTTTATCAAGAAAGAAAACTAATATCAATCCATAAAAGATGTTAAGAAATGTGTATCTTGGAAGTCCCTCTGCTGGTGTGAGTCATAGCCTCACTCTAAAGAGATCGATCTTGCTGGGATTCAGTTATCCCAATGCCAGGGGTATCACTGGAACCACTGGACGAGTTTATCAGTGCATTATCTGTGATCCAAGCATCTTCATTACCGTGTTCTCACCATGAGGTGAGAGATGGGGGATGTTTGCTCTTGATGGCTTAATGCTCAGTTTCACACCCAGTTCCTCAAATTAGAAAGCCAGTCAATGTCTGTATGCAGCAACATTTGACAAGTTACGAGCCAGCCAACATTCAGGAAAGCAGCATCCATCATCAAGGACGCCCACCATCCAGGACATGTTCTGTCCTCACTGCTGCCATCAGGAAGAAGGTACAAGAGCCTCAGGCCTCACATCACCAGCTTCAGGGACACTTATTACCCCTCAACCATAAGGCTCTTGAACCAGAGGGGATAACTTCACTCAACTTCACTTGTTCCATCACTGAATTATTTCCACACCCTATGGACTCACTTCAAAGACTTTTCATCTCATGTCCTTGATATTTATTGCTTATTTATTATTATTATTTCATTTTTTATCCTTGTTGTACTTGCACAGTTTGGTGTCTTTTCCATATTGGTTGCGTGTCTCTCCCTGTTGGGTGGTGTTTTTTTTAAATTGAATCCATTATATTTACTGTGAATTCCCATAAGAAAATTAATCTTTGGTTTGCATATGGTAACATATATGATAATAAATTTACTTTGGACTGTGAATGTAAGCGGTGTTCCTGCCAATTGAATATCTTCGCCAAGAGGTCATCTATCATGATCTTAGCATGGAAGGAGGACTTGCAGACCATAAAGCAAATGCCAGCTCTATGCAAACGTCCAGCAAGTACAACTCCCTTGCCCTTTCCCTATAGCCAAACAGATTTTTGTTTCTTTAATCTCTTCTTGGCAATCAATGAATTCTCCATTTGATATTCTGATAGCCATTCTGCACCAGAAACAACAATGGTCCACGTGGAGTCAGCCTTTCTGGCCCTTTGAGCCCCGTTACCCAGCAACCCTCAGAAAAATCCGATTAACCCTAACCTAAAGATGGGACAATTTACAATGGCCAATTAACCTACCTGCTACATCTTTGGACTGTGGGAGGAAACCAGGGAACCCAGAGAAAACACACGCATTCCAAGGGAAGGACATCCAGAGACACCTTACAAAATGGTGCTGGAATTGAACTTTGAACTCCAGAATGCTCCAAGCTGTAATAATGTCACGCTACAGGAGTGGAATCCAGTGTGGTCTTCTGCCCCTGTAGCCCATCCACTTCAAGGGTCCATGCGTTGTGCATTCAGGCGTGAGTTAGTCATCTTCCTGTCAGTTGAATTAGTCTGGCCATTCTCCTCTGACCTCTCTCATTAACAAGAATCAGAATCAGATATAACATATACACTGAATATATAATTAAATGAAATAAGTGCAGAAAGATGGGAGAAATAGTGAGGTTGTAGCGCCTCATTTCCTAGCGTATCCGAACCGACTCACAATTAGATAGCCTACGGGGGTTTGCGAGCACAGAGCTTTGGAGCCTCTTCGCCATGGGGGGCCGGTTGACAGAGGCTTAAAAGTAAGGCTGAAGTTTTCGAAAAAAGCTTTTCCTTCGACTGCAGCTACCGACTCCGTGTCGTAATTTTAGCGCTGCTTGTAGCACACCGCTACAATTGGTGACCCCGACGGTCCAAACGATTTTTGGACCAGAAATGACCGACGCCGCCTCTGTTCATGCGGTTTCGTTGAAACTGCCGGGTTTCTGGACACAGCGCCCGGACCTATGGTTCCAGCAAGCCGAAGCCCAATTCCACGTTCGCCGGATCACCTCAGAAGACACCCGCTACTACTACGTGGTGGGCTCCCTCGACCAGGACACAGCTGCCCAGGTCGCGGAGTTCGTACAGTCGCCCCCGGCAGACGGCAAGTACACGGAATTCAAAGCCCTGCTCCTCAGGACTTTCGGACTCTCACGGCGCGAGCGGGCTGCCCGTTTACTGCACCTGGATGGCTTGGGCGACAGACCTCCATCGGCTTTAATGAATGAGATGTTGTCTCTGGCCGAGGGACACACAGGCCTCATGTTTGAGCAGGCATTCCTGGAGCAGCTGCCCGAGGACATACGCCTGCTGCTGTCCGACGCGGATTTCAGTGACCCCCGGAAGGTGGCAGCCCGGGCGGACTTGCTGTGGAACGCCAAAAAGGTGAGCGGGGCGTCCATCGCACAGATCTCCCAGCCACGCTCCCGGCAGCAAACCAGTCCAGGCCCGGCCGCAGAGCCCACTAACCCCCGGCCCAATGACCACTGGTGCTTCTACCACCGGCGGTGGGGCGCAGAAGCCCGCCGTTGCCGCCCGCCCTGCAAGTTCCCGGGAAACGCCAGGGCCAGCCGCCGCTGATGGCTACGGCGGCTGGCCATCGGGATAGCCTCCTGTATGTGTGGGATAGAAGGTCGGGACGCCGGTTTTTGGTCGATACTGGGGCTGAGATCAGCGTTTTACCTCCGACGAGTTACGACACCCGCAGCAGGGCACCGGGTCCCCCCCTGAGGGCCGTGAATGGCAGCACAGTAAGGACCTATGGCACCCGTCAGGTGCAGCTACTGTTCGGCCCCAGCCAGTTCACGTGGGACTTCACACTGGCCGCCGTAGCCCAACCGCTTCTGGGTGCGGATTTTTTGCGAGCTCACAGCCTGCTGGTTGACCTGCCCAGGAAGAGACTGGTACACGCCGAGACCTTTCAGACGTTCTCCCTGGGCGCGGCCCAGTTGCCAGCCCCTCACCTCGGCTCCATCACGCTGTCCGACAACGATTTCACCAGGGTCCTGGCGGAGTTCCCATCGGTTCTGGCACCGCAGTTCACAGCAGCCATGCCCAGGCACGGCGTACAGCACCACATCCCGACACAGGGACCACCCCTCCATGCCCGTGCTCGGCGGCTTCCCCCGGACAAGCTCCGACTGGCGAAGGAGGAGTTCCAGAGAATGGAGGAATTGGGGATCATCCGGCGGTCCAACAGCCCCTGGGCTTCCCCCCTGCACATGGTGCCCAAAGCGACGGGGGGCTGGAGACCGTGCGGCGACTACCGCAGGCTGAACGAGGCTACCACACCGGACCGCTACCCAGTGCCGCACATTCAGGACTTTGCGGCAAACCTGCACGGCGCCCGGATCTTCTCCAAGGTCGACCTTGTCCGAGGGTACCATCAAATCCCGATGCATCCTGACGACGTCCCCAAAACGGCTCTCATCACCCCGTTTGGCCTCTTCGAGTTCCTCCGCATGCCGTTCAGCCTGAAGAATGCCGCACAGACGTTCCAGCGGTTAATGGACGCGGTGGGACGGGACCTGGACTTCGCGTTCATCTATTTGGATGACATCCTCATAGCCAGCAGCAGTCGTCAGGAGCATCTGTCCCACCTCCGTCAACTCTGCGCCCGACTGAGTGAGTACGGTCTTACAATCAACCCTGCCAAATGCCAGTTCGGACTTGATACCATTGACTTCCTGGGCCACAGGATTACTAAAGACGGGGCAACCCCTCTGCCCGCTAAGGTAGATGCGGTCCGCCACTTCCCCCGACCCACCACGATCAAAGGCCTTCAGGAATTCGTAGGTATGGTCAATTTCTACCGCCGCTTCCTCCCTTCAGCTGCCCGGATCATGCGCCCCCTGTTCGCCCTGATGTCGGGTCCGAGCAAGAACATTACCTGGGACGAGGAGTCCGCCGCCACTTTCGTTCAAACGAAGGAAGCTTTGGCTGACGCCGCAATGCTAGTACATCCCAGAATGGACACCCCTACCGCCCTCACAGTGGACGCATCAAACACGGCAGTCGGTGGGGTGCTGGAGCAGCTCATCGCAGGTCGCTGGCAACCCCTGGCGTTTTTCAGCAAACACCTGCGGCCACCCGAGCTCAAGTACAGTGCTTTTGACCGGGAACTGTTGGCGCTCTACCTGGCAATCCGGCATTTCAGGTACTTCCTAGAAGGTCGGCCCTTCACCGCGTTCACGGACCACAAACCGCTTACCTTTGCGTTTACGAAAGCATCCGACCCCTGGTCATCCCGCCAGCAACGCCACCTGTCCTACATCTCTGAATACACAACGGATGTCCGGCACGTCTCGGGTAAGGACAATGTCGTGGCGGATGCGCTCTCTCGCCCTACCGTTCATGCCCTTTCCCAAGGGGTAGACTTTGAGGCACTGGCAGAGGCACAGCAGGTAGATGAGGAGATTCCGAGTTACAGGACTGCGGTCTCTGGTTTGCAGCTCCAGGACTTCCCCGTGGGCCCAGGTGAGAGGACCCTACTCTGTGACGTCGCCACCGGCCGGCCCCGTCCGGTCGTCCCCGCAGCCTGGCGGCGACGTGTTTTCGACTCCATTCATAACTTGGCGCATCCCTCCATCCGGACAACTGTCCGGCTGGTTTCCAGCAGGTTCGTTTGGCACGGTCTCCGCAAACAGGTCAGTGAATGGGCCAGAACGTGCATGCACTGCCAGACGGCCAAGGTTCAGCGGCACACCAAAGCCCCACCGCAGCAGTTCCATCCCGCCCACCGGCGTTTCGACCACATTCATGTGGATATCGTGGGCCCCCTGCCAGTGTCGCGCGGAGCGCGTTACCTCCTGACTATCGTGGACCGGTTCACAAGATGGCCAGAGGCGGTCCCGCTCACCGACACCACCTCCGAATCTTGCGCCCGAGCCCTGCTCGCCACCTGGATATCCCGCTTTGGTGTACCAGCCCACATTACCTCCGACAGAGGCGCCCAGTTCACCTCCAGCCTGTGGTCAGCTATGGCCAGCCTTTTGGGGACTCAGCTGCACCACACCACTGCCTACCACCCACAGTCGAACGGGCTAGTGGAGCGTTTCCACCGTCACCTGAAGTCGGCCCTCATGGCCCGCCTGCGGGGAGCCAACTGGGCGGACGAGCTTCCCTGGGTCCTTCTCGGCATCCGCACAGCGCCCAAGGACGACCTGCACGCCTCGTCGGCCGAGTTGGTATACGGCGCGCCCCTGGCCGTCCCCGGGGAGTTCCTACCAGCCCCGAGGGGGCAAGAGGAAGAACCCACTGCAGTCCTGGGCAGACTTCGCGAGAAGCTCGGTAACCTGGCCCCCATACCCACTTCACAGCATGGGCGGCACCCGACCTGCGTACCCAAAGACCTACGGAACTGTAAGTTTGTGTTTGTACGAAGGGGCGGGCATCGGCCACCGCTGCAGCGGCCATACGAGGGGCCGTTTACGGTGCTCCGGAACAACGGGTCCACGTTCGTGCTGGACGTTGGGGGGAAGGAGGAGGTTTTTACGGTGGACCGCCTCAAGCCGGCCCATGTGGACCTGGCGCAACCGGCCGAGTTTCCGGAGCCTCGGCGCAGAGGCCGACCTCCCAAGCAGGTTCTGGCCCAGGCTGTGGACATTGGGGGGTGTATCGCCGGTTCTGGGGGGGGGGGGTTATGTAGCGCCTCATTTCCTAGCGTATCCGAACCGACTCACAATTAGATAGCCTACGGGGGTTTGCGAGCACAGAGCTTTGGAGCCTCTTCGCCATGGGGGGCCGGTTGACAGAGGCTTAAAAGTGAGGCTGAAGTTTTCGAATAAAGCTTTTCCTTCGACTGCAGCTACCGACTCCGTGTCGTAATTTTAGCGCTGCTTGTAGCACACCGCTACAAGGTAGTATTTATTGGTTCATTGTCCATTCAGAAATCTGATGGCAGAGAGAGGAAGAAGTTGTTCCTGAAATGTGTCCCTGTGGCCCCTGTACCTCCTCTTTGAGAGTTTCAATGAGAAGAGGGCATATTCTAGGTGACAGGATCCTTTATGATGGACGCCACCTTTTTGAGGCATCGCTTTTGAAGGTGTTCTTGATGTTGAGGAGGTTCGTGTTCATGATGGAGCTGACTGAGCTTACTACTTTCTACAGCTTGTTCCGATCTTGTGCAATGGTGCCTCCATACAGATGGTCAAGTGACCAGTTAGAACGTTCTGGATGATACACTTGTACAATTTGAGATTGTTTTGGTGACGTACCAATTCTTCTTAAACTCCTAATGAAATTTAGCTACTCACTGGATGTTTTTGTTTTTTGCACCATTCTCTGTGCACCATTGCCTTACACTCATACACAGTGGTGTGTGAAAATCCCAAGAGATCAACAGTTTCCGAGATACTCAAACCACCCCGTCTGGCACCAACAATCATTCCACGGTCAAAGTCACATGGATCACATTTTTTCTCCATTCTGGTGTTTGGTCTGAACAGCAACTAAACCTCTTGATCATGTCTGCATGCTTTTATGCATTGAGTTGCTGCCACATAATTGGCTGATTAGATACTTGTAATAGTAAGCAGTGGTATAGGTCTATCTAATAAAGTGGCCACTATGTCTATACAGTGTGGTTACAAGAGCAGGAAGGAAGCTGGGGAAATTATTTATTTCTGGGCTCCCAATGTTCTGAAGCATCTGCAAGATAGAGGTGAGGTGTGATGGATACTCCACCATAATAATTGGCATCCAGTGTCATGTTTACCACCTTAATCATACTCTCATTCCATTGTTGATGCATCTCACACCAACCACTAATTATTCTGCAGAAACATTAAGAGACATCAACAACTGACCCTGCCAAACCTGCTTTCTCCATTGCCTGGCAGGACAAGGTATAAAAATGTAAAAGCATTAAGAAAAAATGCAAAACTATAAGACTGTAAGACCTTGCAGCAGAATTAAGCCATTCAGCCCATTGAGTCTACCCCACCATTTGATCATGGCTGATTCATTTTCCTTTTCAACACCATTCTCCTGCCTTCTTCCCACAATCTTTGACACCCATTTTAATTAACCTCCACTTTAAATATACCCAATGACCTGGCCACCACAGCTGTCTATGGCAATGAATTCCACAGACTCACAGTCCTCTGGCCAGAGAAATTCCTTCTCATCCCTGTTCTAAAGGAACGTCCTTCTATTCTGAGGCTGTGCCATCTGGTCCTAGACTCTCCCATATTTGTAAACATCTTCTCCATGTCCAATAGGCCTTTCAATATTTAGTAGGTTTCAATGAGATCCTTCTTCAATCTTCCAAACTCCTATGAATAGTCATCAAACGCTTCTCATGCATTAACCCTTTCATTCCAGGGATCATTCTCGTAAATCTCCTCTGGGCATTCCTCTAGATCAGGCTTTTCCAACCTGGAGGCCATTGTCCCCTTAGTTAATGGTAGGGGTCCATGGCATAAAAAAGGTTGAGAATCCCTGATCTAGACAAAGGCTGCCCTGCCATTGATTAAGATCATGGCTTGTTTGATCTTGGTTACGTTTTTGCTTCTTCCCCACACTATTTCACTTCCCTCAAGCCCAATAATTCATCTGTCACATTAGCGTAGTGGTTAGCGCTATCACTTTGAAGCACCAGCTATCACTGATTGGAGTTTGATTACCATCAGTGTCTGTGAGTTCATCCTGTGACTGTGTGGGTTTCCCCCAGAGAGCTCCACTTTTCCCCTAAATTCCAAATCTTTACTGTTAGGGTTGTGAAGCTGACAGCATGCTATGTTGGTGCTGGACATGTGGTCACACTTGCACATTGTTCCCTGTACGATCCTCGCTGATTTGATCTGACGCAAAATTACACACTTCACTGTATCTTCCAATGTTTCAACATACATGTGGCAAATAAGGTTAATCTCTCTCTCACACAATATCTCTCTGGGGTACAGAATTCCAATAATTAATTATTCTCTGCGAGAAGAAATTCCTTCTGATCGCCATGTTAAATGGACAACTTCATCATAAAGGAAAACATCCCCTCAGATTCTGTTGTGCTAAGTCTCTTCATCATCTTATAGAATTCGCTGACTTCACCTCTCATCTTCCGAATTCCAATGAGTGTGGGCCTTATCTTCTTCATGAGCCAGGCACAGTATCCTATGGACCAACTTTGTGAAGCTTCTCTGACCTGCTCCACTACAGGTAAATATTCCTTAAATAAGGATACCAATCCTGAACGCAGTACTCAGACATAGTTACCCCATTGAGGCAACCATCAGGGCAGGGTCCAGGCACCAGAGTGTATTGTAGTGACAGAACCTGATGCTTGGATGATGACTTAAGCACTGGGCCAGACTGAAAAGGTCAGGGTGTTACGACCCGAGGCAAGGGAGAGTCTGGTTCATCTTGCTGCTCTGTGCTGAACTGAGGATCTATGGCTTCATGTCTGGGAACAGTCTTTTTATCTTGGACTTCAGTTCTGAATGCTATTTGCTTGCACTAAATGTTTACACAGTCTGTTGTTTTCTCTCTCTGCGCATTGGGTGTTTGAAGGTCTTTCCTTTTTGAGTTATTTTGTTGTTTTTTAGCTGCCTGTTAGGAAGCGACCCTCAAGGTTGTATACTGTATACATACATGGTTAATAAATGTACTCTGGACTTTGACTTGTACAGATGTAGCAAGGCACAGGTTCCATCCTCTTTGTAATAAAGACAAACATAAGGAAAACACCTCAGTGGAGTGTATTTGTATAAGGTGCCTCATATATAGTTAGTGACAAGGTAAGAGTGCATGGGATTGGGAGTAATAAATTGGGATGAGTAGTGCAATGTGTAGTAAACAGAAACTACCTGGGATAAATGAGTCATTTTTGTGCTGGCTGACAGTGTTTGTGTCTCAACTATTTACAATCTATATTAATGATTTGGATGAAGGGAACCAACTATCCTACTGCCTGATTTAATGATGATAATGTTGAACATCTGGACATGCTATGTAGGCACCAGAATGTGTGGTAATGCTTGCGAGCCGTCACCACTCAGCACATAGAGTCATTGAGTTATCATCATAGAAAAGTACTTCACAGAAACAGGCTCTTCAGCTCATCCAGAACCATTGGATAGAAAATCCTGCAAAAGGTAGTGGATTCAGCCTAGTCCATCATGAGTAAAGCCCTCCCAACCATAGAGCACATCTACATGAAATGTAGATGAACTTCTTTACTCAGAGAGTGGTAGCTGTGTGGAATGAGCTTCCAGTTGAAATGGTAGAGGCAGGTTCAATTTTGTCATTTAAAAAAAATTGGATAGGTATATGAACAGGAAAGGAATGGAGGGTTATGGGCTGAGTGCAGGTAGGTGGGTCTAGGTGAGAGTAAGCGATCGGCATGGACTAGAAGGGCTGAGATGGCCTGTTTCCGTGCTGTAATTGTTATATGGTTATATGTCAAATCAGTGAGGATTGAGCATACCCAAAACACATTCATCCTAACCATACATCTTTGGATTGTGGGAGGAAACTGGAGCAACAGGAGGAAACTCACACAGTCATGGGATGAGCATAAAAACTCCATACCGACAGCAGTGGGAATCAAACCTGAATCTTACAGCTTGTGCTGTAAAGTGTAGTGCTAACCACTATGCCACTGAGCCAACCAACTAATCCCAGCTTAATAATGCATTTGGCACTTATCCCGCGAATATGGGACAACGGTGGGTAAATGGGATTAATAAATGGATCATGCGCAGACAGCTCCAAGGATTACATTGTCTACCACTGTGTTCCTCACTTTGCCTTTCTTTTTTCACATAATACCATTCAGTGATGATTCTGGGAATCAAGCCAAGGTTTGGAATAAATGAATAATTGTGTTTGATGACTATATCTGTAAATTATTACCCAATGACTTATAATAGAGGACAAGAGTTTATTATTTTTGTACAAATTAAGTTATAATGAGGAAATTACTGGAGGAGGACAAGTAAAACTCAAGAATTTTTCTTGGAATGAGGAAGAGGAATAGGGTTAAGGGGCCAATGATGAAGCTAGTCCGAGCAATGAAAGGTTCTGATGAGATAATTATTTCCAAAAACCTGTCAGCCAACAACTGTCAGATATGAAGACACACAAAGAGAAATTTCAATGGGTGAACAAAGGTTTTGTTAAAGAGCTTAGTTACAAGGATAATCTTAATGGAAGAGAGAGATGTGGAGGAAGCATTTAGTGTCATGAGCCTTGTGGGTCTCTGTGGCTTGCCATAGAGCATTGGGCTCTGGCTTTCTCGAGTACCTGTATTTACTAATTGTTGTCTTAACTAGAATTGTTAAACCCTTGTGCTTACTGTTTAACCATGCTCAAGTTAGTTGTGACTAACACAGATTTTCAGCCTACTGAAGGTTGAAAGGACTAGATAGGGTGGATGTGGAGAGGATGTTTCCTATGGGTGGGGTATCCAGAAATAAGGGGCACAGCATCAAAATTAAAGGGTGATCTTTTCGAACAGAGGTAAGGAGGAATTTTTTGAGCCCGCGAGTAGTGAATCTGTGGAATGCTCTGACACAGACTGCGGTGGAGGCCATGTCCGTGGGCATATTTAAGGCGGAAGTTGATCGTTTCCTGATCGGTCAGGGCATCAAAGGAAATGGTGAGAGGGCAGGCGTATGGGGTTGAGTGGGATCCGGGATCAGCCATGATGGAATGGCAGAGCAGACTTGATGATCTGAATGGCCTCATTCTGCTCTTTCTGTGATTATTTAGAGTGGGAGCACAATTAGAACATCGTTGTGTGTGTGTGTGTGTGTGTGTGTGTTTGAGAAGGATTCTGCTCGCAGTGATGCTCAGTCAAGGCACCAAAGTGCTTATAAAATTCCAATGAATAAACTCTTGTGTCTATCTCTTCAGGGGAGTTTGTTGTTCCTCTGCACCCAGATTCAGTTGCCAGTCAGCACTCACTGTGACAATTTAGCATTTTCAACTTCAAGTAGATTCTGGAAAGTTGGAAGTGATTTTGATGGAGAGGGGAGAGGCCTGAAAGGGATCTGAAAACAAGCACGTGGTAGAACAAGTGGGAGAAAAGGAGAATGAGGGTGTGTGATTCTTTCTCAGAGTGGGGGATAGTATAGTTCAGCAAATATAGGAGTCACTGGAATTCATCAAGGAGGTTCATTGATGAATATTTCCACTACTGATGCTTGTGGGGAATTCACGTATGCATCAAGGTGTTCCATAAATCCATGAATCTTGTTATTCATTTTTTTACACCTTTATTTATGTTTGCAATTTATGGTAAGATTTTTGTCTTTGCACTATCATCAGAATCCAAATTAGAATCAGGCTCAACCCGGTGTTTTCATGGGTGTGGTAAGTATGACTGCTGAGACCCAGAGGAGGGCTGAACCCATAACCATTTCCCACAGACAGCAAATGTGATGAGCCAGGCTGATCTGTCACTCTTTGTTGGCATATGTTCTTAATGAAGAAGAAGCATAAACTAATAGAGCAAAAGAAGGCCTCTCAGCCCATTGGCTTATCTTGGGCTCTCCTGGAATGCAATTCAGTTACTCCCCCTCCTTTCTGAAATCCCTAGTGTTTCAACTCCATCCCCTTTTAAACTCCATTCTTCAGTCTGTGACCATTCCTAAACTTAATGATTCTTTATAAAAATCTTATTCTCATGTTGTGTCTGCTTCTTTTGCCAATCACCCTCAATTCCACTTCTTGGTTCAAAGATACAGGATTCAAAGTACGTTTATTATCAAAGTATGTATAAGTTATACAACCTTGAAATTTGTCTGCTTACAGGCAGTTGCAAAGCAAGAAACCAGAAACCTAAAAGAACACAATTAAAAATAAAGACCAACACCCAACGCGCAGAGGAAGAGAAAGGTCTCCATTCGTCATATTAGCGGGACAAATCGAGGCAGAACTCACAGACACAAAGCGTGAAGCACTTTCTACTTATGGAAACAGATTTTCCTTTACTTTCTAGATTTAAAACCATCAGTGTTTTCAAACAGCTCTCTCGGTTTTTCCAGTCTGTCCACTGATCATAATCCCTCAGCTCTGGAATTGTTTGGCTGCATTTCCTTCACCCTCTCTCCAAAGTTTCCAGGATCTCTAATGCATCTGACCAGAAGTGGATTTAAACTCCTGCCAGAGCCAAGCAAAGGTTTTATACAGGATTAGCAAAACTCACAGCCTTTTGTACTCTCTGCCCTTATTTAGAAAGCTCAGCATCCCATATTTTTTTATTAATTACCTTGATAAGCAGTCATGCCATGTTCAAGGACTTATTACAAACAACCTGAGGTCTCTATGTTCATATACTCCCTTAAGTTCACATGAAATCAATTTTCTGCAAGCTAACAACAATTCATATGCACTAAGCAACACACAACAGAATACCGGAGGAATTTAGCAGGTCAGGCAACATCTATGGAAAGGAGTAAACAGTCAATATTTCTTCAGGCTGAGAAGGAAGGGGGGAAGATGCCTGAATAAAAAGGTCGGAGGAGGGAAAAGAGGCTAGCTGGAAGGTGATAGGTGAAGTCAGATGGGTGGGAAAGGTCAAGGGCTGGAGAAGAAAGAATCTGATAGGAGAGGAGAGTGGACAAAAGGAGAAAGGGAAAGAGGAGGGGACCCAGGGAGAAAGGATAGGCATGTGAAAAGAAGTGAAAGGTCAGAGTGGGGAATAGATGAGGTGGGGGGAGGGGAATTTTGTTCAACGTTAGTATTCATTTCAAGAGGTCTAGAATACAAGGGCAGGGATGTGGTGCTGAGGCTTTATAAGGCACTGGTGATGCCTCGCCTTGAGTATTGTGAACTCCTTGTGAACGTTTGATAGCTCTGGATCTGAACTCACTTGAATTTAAAAAGATAAGGGAGGATATCATTGAAACCTTCTGAATGTCAAAAGCCTAGACATGGTAGATATGGGCAGGATGTTTCCCATGCTGGGGGTGTCTAGGACAAGAGGGCATAACCTCAGGATAGAACGACGCCCATTTAAAACAGAGATGCAGAGAAATTTCTTTAGCTAGAGGGTGGTGAATATGTGGAATTTATTACCACAAGCAGCAGTGGAGGCTAGGTTGTTGGGTGTATTTAAGGCAGAGCATGATAGGTTCTTGATTGGACATGGCATCAAAAATTACATGGAGAAGGCCAAGGAGTGGGGCTGAGAAGGGGGTAAAAAGGATCAGCCATGATTGAATGACCTAGTTCTGCTCCTATGTCTTATGGTCTAATTATGTGGCAGCAACTCAACACATAAAGCATGCAGACGTGGTCAAGAGTTTCAGTTGTTGTTCAGACCAAACATCAGAACGGGGAAGAAATGCGTGCTAAGTGACTACGACTCTGGAATGATTGTTGGTGCCAGACGGAGTGGTTTGAGTATCTCAGAAACTGCCGATCTCCTGGAATTTTCACGTACAAGTCTCTACACAGAATGATGCAAAAAGCAAACAACATCAAGTGAGCAGTCATTCTGTGGGTGAAAACACTTTGTTAATAACAGAGGTCAGAGGAGAATGGCTAGACCGGTTCAAGCTGACGCGAAGGTGACAGTAACTCAAATAACCATGTGTTACAATAGTGGTGTGCAGAAGAGCACCTCTGAATGCACAACACATCAAATCTTGAAGTGGATAGGCTACAGCAGTAGAAGACCACAAACTTGCACGAGTGGACACTTGATCAGCTACAGCAGGTACCTAATAACGTGGCCACTGTGTAGATTTCCATGCATTAGGAATTTGCTGTGGTGTGTTGATCAAGGGAAGACATGTAACAACATTCAACAATTATAAATGACAACGAATTAATAAAAAGCTAAGATGGAGGTTAACGGATGAATATGGAATAAAATGTGCATAAATAAATAAATACCAGCATTTAAGGTGGTGGTGAATATCGGTAGCTTGGGTTGAAGCGCTCAATGTTGCAGTGTTTGCCAAGCCTGGCAATTAGCTTGACAACGAAAAACGAGCCAACAGAATTCAAAGGTTAACTGAAGGGGTAGTCAATCAGGACCAAGGCAAGTGAATGGGGGTGGGGGGTGGGGGGGGGGGTGCTATATAAATGCAAGTAGTCCCAGAGGGAAACACCAACAACTGCGCACTGAGGGTGTCACCTCGACTGGTGATGAAACATTTGCAAGCTAAATGCCAACTATGAGAACACTGCAGCAGCAAATACAAGCATTATATACAATGTAAACAGCTTTATAAATAGAGGTTTAAAGTGTTTATAATGCAGTGCAGTGAGGGGGTGATAGAAAGAGATGAGTGGGTGGGTGGGGGGGGGGGGTGGGTCACTGTGCCAAGGCCATGTTGTGGTGAATCTACCACAATATTAAGCCCAGCTCCTAAAACATTGCACATTTGTGTAGCATCTTTGAATTACCTCAGGATGTTTTAGTGGGACCGGAGTCAGCCTGTTGGGAAGATTGGGAAGATGTTAGAATGTTTAAGCAAAAAATGTGGTCAATAAGGAAAGCAGTTAGGTGCAGCTTTGAGGAGGAAAGGGAGAGATGGGGAAAGACAGAAAGGGAGAGATGGGGAAAGACAGAAAGAGAGAGATGGGGAGTGACAAAGGGAGGAAAGTCTGGAGTTTGCGGTCAGCATAATTAAAACCTGTTTGCCAGTGATGGAACAACTAAATCTGGAGATGGGCAAGATTTGGAAGAACTTGAGCTTATGGATGTCTGTGGGGTTGTCTTCACAGGGCAAGAAATGGTGTGCAAGTTGCAACAAAGCAAGGTTAAAATTGTGTGCTGACAGAACAGAGTGCAAGTCTGTCTAGCATTTTCTGAGTGTGGAAGTTCAGTAAGGCAAGAGTCAAAATGATAAAACGAGAGAGATAAGCTGCAGACATAGTGCAGTCACCCAGACTGAACAGGGCTCTTGAAAGCTTAACTCTCCTTTGTACAGCCTTTCTGTTCAAGCCTAGGAACCAAAACCAATTGGCATACCAGTACAAGATAAGGATACAAACGAAGGATGCAAGACAGACACTATTGGACAATTAGGTTACTAACAGTGGGGTTCTATTGTCCATTAAACTGTATTTGAATTGGTTATTAACACCTGGAGTATGCATTATAATTGGCACTTAAATATGCAAATTAAGAGATTCAAAAGTGCATAAAATTTCTATTGGATCAATATTTGAATTCAACTAATCAATTTCTGTATAATAATGGTATTTCTTTTTCCATCTTCAGAGCAGTTCAGTGGCAGGTTGAGCTGTTCTCCTTGTGCACAAGTAAATAATTGAGTGTGAATCGTCAGAATCTGCTTAATCAGTAAAGATAATGGAACAATAGAGATTTAAGCTGGAGGATGAACTACTGAAATTTAACGCACTGCGAAACTGGGTGGGTTATAAGACTAATAAATGGTCCTCTTGGATGATAAGATGGACTCTTGGCCTCTCAATTTACTTCACCATGGCTTTATGCCTTATTGTCTGACTGTACGCCATCTTTTTCTGCAACTGTAACACTTCACACTGCATTCTATTCTGCCATCAGGAAGAGGGTACAGGAGCCTGAAGACTCACACCTTCAGGTTCAGGACAATTATAACCCCTCAAACATTTGGCTCTTGAACCAAAGGGGATAACTTCAACGTGCCCTATCACTGAACTGTTTCCACAACCTATGGACTCACTTTCAAGGACTCTTCATCTCATGTTCTCAATATTTATTGCTTATTTAATATTATTATTATTATTATCTTTATGTATTTGCACAGTTTTTTGACTTTTACACACTGGTTGAATGCCCAGTTGGTGTGGTCTTCCTTTGATTCAATTAAGGTTATTATCCTTTTAAGGATTTATTAAGTATGCCCACTGGGAAATAAATCTCAGGGTTATATATGGTGACTTACATGCACTTTGATAATAAATTTACTTTGAACTTTGAACTGTTACTGTTTTTGCTTGTACTACCTCAATATCCATACTGCACTGCAATTTACTTTGTGTTTTAGGTTCTAAATGAATTCTTACTTGTAAAAAGTTTGTATGTTTTTATCGTGCCTGTTGAGTCTCCAATGCCACATGACTGTGATGCTGCAGCAAGTACGTTTTTCATTGCACGCGCATATGGCAATAACTTTGACAAAATAAAGCTTTGCATGCTATATGTACAGCTCATTTCATCTCATTAGTACATGTGACAATCACCGGACAACAATTTTTTCAAAAGTGTTGCTTCCTCAGAATTTTGTTTTCTTTATGATAGAACGCTTGAAGCTTAACACAAATATAATTTTAGACTTGGTGTATCACAGGAATTTGGAGGAACAAAAAATTAACATTTATTAAATATAATGCATTTAATTGCATAACAATGCTGATGCTTTGCACTAGTTCAATTAAGCTAAAAATGTTTTGTTGATAATTTTCATTTGTACTCAGTGTCTGAGGCTTCTCGTTTAATTGTTCAACACTAATCAGCCTATACTGACAGATTCCAGCTGCTTTGATATGACTGCAATATCCTGGTGAAAACTTTCACCATGATCGTCACTGACAGTGCCAAGATTTGCAGGGAAGAAGTCTAAATAGGAATGCAGGAAATGAATATTTAGTGACATGTTGCACCTCATGGTTTTGTATGCTCGAAACATGTTGTCAACCAGCTGCACTTGTGTCTCAAATATCAAAACCCTTCACAGAAATTTATAATCTTTCTACAACCTGTCCTGCAATGCTGCCTCCACCCTGCTTAAGGATGCACAGGCATGGCTGAATGTCATCTTCCAGCACATCTTTCCCTCCCCCCACTTTCTGCTTTCCGCAGGGATCACTCTCTACACGATTCCCTTGACCATTCATCCCTCCCCACTGATCTCCCTCCTGGCACTTAGCAGAACAACTGCTACACCTGCCTCTATACCTCCTCCCTCACTGCCATTCAGGGTCCTAAACAGTCCTTCCAGGTGATGTGACACTTCACCTTTGAGTCTGTTGGGGTTATATACTGTGCTCAGTGCTCCCAGTGTGGCCTCCTGTATATCGGTGAGACCTGATGGTGATTGAGAGACCATTTTGCCAAGCAACTACACTCTGTCTGCCAGAACAAGTGGGATATCCCCGTGGCCACCCATTTTAATCCCACTTCCCATTCCCATTCCGATATGTCCATTCATGGCCTCCTCCACTGTTGTGATGAGGGCATACTTATATTCTGCTTGGGTAGCCTCCAGCCTGATGGTATGAATATCGATTTCTCAAACTTCCAGTAATGTCCCCCATCCCCCTCTCCTTCAATTCCCATCCCTTTTTCCCTCCCTCACCTTATCTCCTTGCCCCCTCATTTCTCTCTATGGTGCTCCTCCCCCTTTTCTTTCTTCCACGGTCTTCTGTCTCTTTTACCAATCAACTTCCCAACACTATACTTCATCCCTCCCCCTCCCAGTTTCACCTATCATCTTGTGTTTCTCTCTTCCCTCCCCCCACCTTGCAAATCTACTCCACAGCCTTTCTTCTCCAGTCCTGCCAAAGGGTATCAGTCTGAAACATTGTCTATACTCTTTTCCATAGATGCTGCCTGACCTGTAGAGTTCCTCTAGAATTTGGTGTGTGTTGCTCAGATTCCCAGCACCTGCAGATTTTCTCTTGTTTGAAGATAGAAAACTCCTCAGCTTACACTGTGGACAACAATTTAATTGACTTGAATTATGAATTGAAATAACAAATATAGGCAATATCAAAAAATGGTGCATGATAGGAAAACGACATGGTAATTTTCATCAGATCATGATCAGAGCCAAAATCCATAAGATACTGCTAAAAGTATTCAGGAAGCATAATTTTTGTTGTCCAGTGTAATCAACCAAGTTACCAATTTATCAACAAGCAAAAATAATGGATAAATTTGAACTGGTATGAATAACAGACCCCAATCTGTTAAGTTAGAAAACCCCTCCTCCTCCACCCTGAACACCGGCGTGCCTCAAGGCTGTGTGCTGAGCCCTCTTCTGTACTCCCTTTTCACATACGACTGCGTTCCAGTACATGGCTCTAACTCCATAATCAAGTTCGCAGACAACACCATGATGGTTGGCCTGATCAGAGGGGATGATGAGACGGCCTACAGGGATGAGGTCCAGCACCTGGCAGCATGGTGTGCCAATAACAACCTGGCCCTTAATACCCAGAAGACCAAGGAGATTATTGTGGACCATGCATGCTAGGAGCCACACTCACAGCCCCATCTACATCAATGGAGCTGTAGTGGAGCATGTATCAAGTTTCAAATTCCTTGGTGTCCGAATTTCCAGTGATCTTACCTGGTCCCTGAACTCCTCCATCCTGATCAAAAAGGCACAACAGCACCTTTATTTCCTGCAGAGCATCAAGAAAGCTCTCCTCTGTCTCAGGATACTGACGGACTTTTACCGCTGTACCATTGAGAGCATAACTGCATCTCAGTGTGGTATGGCAATTGTCCCATATCGGACCGCAAAGCACTCCAGGGTGTGGTGAAAACTGCCCAGCAGATTATCAGCGCCCAATTGCCCACCATTGAGAACATCTACCATAAATGCTGCCTGGGCAGGTTTGGAAGCATTATCAAGGACACATCTCACCCTAACCATGGACTTTTTACTCTCCTCCCATCCAGTAGGTGCTACAGAAGCATCTATTCCTGTACCAGCAGGCACAGGAAGAGCTTCTTCCCTGAGGCTGTGACCCTGCTGAACCTCACATCACAACGCTAAGCAGTATTGCACCCATATCGTACTGTCTCAGTCCTTTTATATTCGTGTGCTGTAGCACTTACTTTTTATTCACAGTTATTTTATAAATAATACTATTCTTTTGCACTTCTGGTTAGATGATAACTGCATTTCACTGGCTTTGTATCTGTACTCAGCACAATGACAATAAAGTTGAATCTGATCTAATAAGGACACTAGCCAAAAGGCTTAAAACTAGCGGAAGAGAATAGAGCATGGAGCTCTGGTTTCTAGTACTGGCAGCTCTTTTAGATGCCTCCTGGGTGAGATGAGGGAAGAGTGTGGTTGGTTGGGGCATGGCAATCTTAGCCTCAGACAATCTGACAATCTGCACTGGACAGGTGAATAATCCAGTAGGCAAGATCTCCAACCATGTTCAGTACCTGTCTGTTAACCTTCCAACACGTATTTGAGGCCATGTGTGCCTCATTCGGTTGGAGTAAACCAGAGCACTGGAGAAAATGCACATGGTCACAGGGCAAATGTCCAACTTCCCCACAGAGGTCAGGAGGTCAGGATCAACCTTAGATCACTGGAGCCATGGGGCAGCAATGCTGTGCTACCCTTATTTATTCTATAAGGTGTGCACCACCAGGGTGTTACTGCAGAAACTTGTAATCACAAAAATACATCATTCCATCAAAAACTTATGCCAATGTGTAGAGGAAAATCCTGTTTATCCCTTGTTGCTTCCCCAGAGTTCTGCACATTATTCTGCCTCACATATCTATCTAGTTCCTTTCATAGAGCCCTGACTGACTGTTTCTATAATCTTTACAGGCAGCCAGCATGATGTCATAATCAATCTCTGGGTAAAAACCCTTAAGAGGTTTTCATTGGAGTTCTAAGGGCTAAATTATGAAGAGTGATTGCATACACTGAACTGATACTCCCTGCACAGAAAGGTATTCCAAGCAGCGTTTTTCCACTGAGGTGGGGTGAAGCTAAAACTAATGGTCATGGGTTAAGAATGAAAGGTGAAATATTTAAAGAGAACTTCTTCACTCAGAAGATGGTGCAAATGTGGAATGAGCTGCCAGCAGAAGAGGTGGAGCAGGTTCAATTGCAACATTTCAGGGAGGTTTGGACAAGTACACAGATGGGAGGGGTATGGTAGGCTATGGTCTAGGTGCAGGTCAATGGGGCTAGGCAGAATAATAGTTCAGCATGGGTGAGATGGGCTGAAGGGCCTGTTACTGTGCCATAGTGTTCTATGACTGAATGACTCTAAAAATAAATGGTAATTTAAATGATTGGTTTATTAGTGAGACCGATGCAGGGGAATTGTGTGGCCTTGGTTGCTCTGCAAACTAGACCCCCATGCCATGGTGTTGCCTGTTGCAGTTACAAAGGGAGGAGATGCTGGAGGTGATGTGGGAGAGAACAGAGACAAGATGGGCATTCTGGTGTCTGCACTAGGCTATGGGCTGGCTGCTCTCATCGGTGCTGCCCTCCAGTTTACACTCCATAGAAAACAAGATAGATTGTATTCATTTTCAACTGCATTAATACATCATGAGGACTGCTGTGTGCTTGTTCTTGCAGAAACGTGACTCCAAGACAATATGTGCCATCAATCTGTAGGCCATGACACTCAAAGACTTGGGCTATATTATTTTTGTTAGTAATCTTATATTTTCCTGCTGTCATAATTGCATGTGCTTTACATGCCTTGTGCTGTGTGTAACTGTTACTATTGTGGTTTGAACAGGACATTCTGCAGATGCTGGAAATCCAGGGCAACACATAGAAAATTCTGGAGGAACTCAGCAGCCCAGGCAGCATTTATGAGATTGAATAAACCGTTGACATTTTGGGCTGGGACTCATCATCAGAATTGGAAAAGAAGGGGGAAGGGATGGGATAGAGGACAAGCGATAGGTAAAGCCAGATGGGTGGGAAAGATATAGGGTTGGAGAAGATGGAATCTGATAGGAGAGGAGAGTGGACTATGGGAGAAAGGCAAGAAGGCGGGGCAAAAGAGGGAGGTGATAGGCAGGTGAAGACAAGAGTGAGGAACAGAAGGAAATGGAAGGGGAGGGAAAAAGAAAAGAAATTACAGGAAGGAGAAACTTAGGAGGCCAGGCAGCATCTATGGAAAAAGTACAGTCGACGTTTCGGGCCGGAACCCTCCGGCAAGCCCTAAGTATCAACTGTACTTTTTTCCATAGATGTTGCTTAGCCTGCTGAGTTCCTCCAGCATTTAGTGTGTGTTGCTCAGATTTCCAGAGTCCGCAGATTTCCTCTTGTTACGGGAAGGAGAAATCACTGAAAAACTTTGGCCACCAAGGAATACTGTTTCATTTGGCTCTATTCATATGTAAGGTTGAATGACAATTGAACTTGAATTTGATTTTTTTAATATCTTGAAAATAGTTTGGATAAATAACTAAGTCAACAGATAAATAAAAAGATAGGGTGTATAAAGGTAACAACTGATAGGAAATAATGGACATAAAACATAACAAAAGGTCAGACACAGGCCATTCAGGAAAGATACTGGGAAAAATCAAGGGTGGTCATATTTAATGGATGAAATGAAATAGATGTTGCATGAAGTAATAGTTTAAAACCTGAAGTCAGTAGGCTTTTATTGGCCTGGAAAGGTCAGAGGAGATTGGCCGCAGATTCACAAGATCCGCTTGAGAGACTAAATGGCCTTTCCTTTGCCCCAATTCCAAATGTCATGACACCTCAAGAGCAAATCAGATATATTGCTGGATAATCTACTTTGCTTGATGCAGGTTGAGGAATAAATGATGAACAGGGTGCTGGGGAGATCTGATTGTTGACTAGAAGATAGAACAGTTCAACACAGGAGCAGGCCCTTCAACCCACCATGGCTGTATGACCATGATGTCAAATTAAATTTGCATCTAGAAATTAGATCTATATCAAACAACAGTACAATTGTTCTATGTTCTATGGGGTATAAATAGGGTAAAAGGAAGCAAGCTTTTTCCTCTGAGGTGGCTGGGACTATAATTAGAGGTAATGGGTTAAGGGTGAAAGGTGAAAAGTTTAAGGGGAACATGAGCGGAAACTGCTTCACTCCGAGGGTTGTGAGAGTATGGAATGAGCTGCCTACGCAAGTGGTGCATACAAGCTCGATTTCAACATTACAGAGAAGTTTGGATAGGTACACAGACAGAAGGGGTACGGAGGGCTATGATTCCTGTGCAGGTCAATGGGAATAGTCAGTTTAAATGGTTTCAGCACAGGCTAGATGGGCCAAAGGGCCTGTTTCTGTGCTGCACGCAAGAACAGGTCCTTCAGCCCACTATTTCTGTGCTGACCATGATGCCAGATTAAACTAAAGCAAGAACTTAGACCACCAGTACAACACAGGAACAGGCCTGTTGGCATACAATATCTGCGCCTATCATGACACCAGGGAAAACTAAAGCTATCTGCCTGCTCATCATCCATATCCCTTCGTTCCCCGCTCATGCTCATGCACCTGTCTAAATACCACTTAAGCAGCACTATCATACAATGGAATTTAGATAGCAGTTTAAATTAATTGAAAATGGAACCATAAAGAGTGAAGTTAAACATAAGCCTCAAAGGACAAGATGGTTCAATGCAATATGTATTACAAGCAGAATTATTCATTTGATTCTGGGTTTCCTCTGTTTAAATAGCATGTTCACACCACAGTGTTACAGAAGCCACATCCCTTGATACAGGAGGTGGAAATGGGCTGAACTAAACATTATGAAATAGCAGCAAGCCATGAGGGATAGAATCACAGCCTGTGCAACTCACTCGCACCCCCCCAGCGCTTAACTCTACTGAAGTCCTCAGTACAGAAAACGAGGGAGGTGAGTATAATTTGCGACTGATACTCAGATTTAACATTATTGGTCACAAGTAAAGTTCTTCCCTCACCTCTGCCCCCACCCCCCACAGGATGGAGAATTTAATTTATTTACTAGATAAAGATGACAGCAAAATGATCAGTTGGTACCAAAGAGGTTGTACAGTTTACCAGTGAGTTCTAAGGATCCCTTAGTCTCTCTGCTGTAATAATATGATTTTCTGCTTTGGTTATACAGCCATTCATTCTGCATAAAAGCTTGATGACAACGTGCTTGGCAGATAGCAGCAGGATGAGTAATAAAAGAAGAAAGAAGGGACACTTGTGCCTAGTCTAGCTATCAAGCTGTCTCAAATCACTTCGCCCACGATGTGTTGCATGTTGCTGTCCCATTTAATGGTCTAGTAATATCTCACAAATTGTAGTCAGATGAATTACTTTTTTTTGCAATACTGCAGGGAGATATTGCTTCACGATAGCATAGTGGTTAGCATATCGCCTTCCAGTGGCAGGATCATTTCCCAGGTTCATTTCCTGCTGCTGCTTATGAGGGATTTGTACATTCTCCCGTGACAGTGTGGCTTTCCTCTGGGCGCTCTGTTTCCCTCCCACATTCCATAGATGTGCAGATGAACTACTCACATGAGTGAAATTGGGCCGCGTGGGGTGCTGGGATAGAACAGACAGACAGACATACTTTATTGATCCTGAGGGGAATTGGGTTTCGTTACAGCAGCACCAACCAAGAATAGTGAAGTAATATAGCAATATAAAACCATAAATAATTAACTAATAATAAGTTAATCACCAAGTGGAAATAAGTCCAGGACCAGCCTATTGGCTCAGGGTGTCTGACACTCCGAGGGAGGAGTTGTAAAGTTTGATGGCCACAGGTAGGAATGACGTCCTATGACGCTCAGTGTTACATCTTGGTGGAATGAGTCTCTGGCTGAATGTACTCCTATGCCTAACCAGTACATTATGGAGTGGATGGGAGTCATTGTCCAAGATGGCATGCAACTTGGACAGCATCCTCTTTTCAGACACCACCGTCAAAGAGTCCAGTTCCACCCCCACAACATCACTGGCCTGTTACTGTGTTGTATCTCTAAAAATACAGTAAAAATCTACAAACCAGTATCCTGAGGGAATGCTCCCTTTCTTTCATCAGTGTTGTACAGACAGGTCCATCTAAGAAAACCTTTTGACCTGATGTGGCAGGGCTAGTTTCTGGATAATCTGAATGTCTAGCACAGTGCACGTCCTTCGGCCCATGACATTAAGCTGATTGTTTTACCTACTCTAAGATCATTTTAATCCTTACCTCCCTAAAAATCCACCATTTTTCTTTCACTCAAGAGCTTATCTGAGATTCTCTTAAATGTCCCTAATGTATCTGTCCCTACCACCACCCCGGCAGTGCGTTCCACGCACTCACCACTCTCTGTGTAAAAAAACCTGCTTCTGACAACACCCCCCTCCCAACATACTGTCCTCAAAACAACTTAAAGTTATGCCCCCTTGTAATATCCATTTCTGCCCTGGCAACAACTCTCTGACTGAGAACTCAGTCTGTGCCTCTTATCATCTTATACACGTCTATCAAGTCACCTCTCATCTTCCTTCGCTCCAAAGAGAAAAGCTCTCGGTTGCTCAATATATCCAATTTACATAGAACATTACAGCACAGTACAGGCCCTTTGGCCCAGGATGTTCTGCTGATCTTTTAACCTTCTGTAAGATCAATCAAATCCTTCTCTCTTACAAAATCTCAACTTTTCTATTATCCACATACCTATCTAAGGGTGTCTTAAATGTATTTCAACTTAATATTTGTTACTTCCAAATGCAGAAGCCTATGATTGGCAACTCAACACTCTTGGCTTTAGCCCAGTGTAAGCTTACTCACTGTGGCCTGTTGGGGTTGGAATGCTGACCTGTGCCCGGACTGGCTGTCAAGTAGGTGGCGCTGGGGAAAGGTAGGCTTTTATCAGGTGATCCAACACTGCAAGGCTTTATCACAAAGTTCCCAAAACTGCATCATATTTAGGTTCCAAAAAGAGAAA